>NC_073379.1:8317707-8640207 GCF_028641065.1 Leucoraja erinaceus
GGTTGGAGCTCCCCTCCAGAGATCCCCAATGAGGGATCCCGCTCCATATGGTAAGTTCACTCTACGCCCACGGTTAGAAATAAGCCACTGGCTGGCGGTCGGAGCTCTTCTTCTCCCGGGTCCCCAACGAGGGATCCCAGGCTCCGGACGCCGCGCCAGCTGGAGCTCCACAGATCGCGGCTTCAGGCTGCCGTGGGCCAGCGAACGGATGGCTTCCCCCCCGGCGAGGGCTCACCCACTCCGCAACGAAAGTGTCCGCGCTGTGCCTGCGCCGCGGCTGAAGCCCCGGGCGCGTCTCCGGGATAGGTCGCACCGATCCTCTACGTTAGGCCACGAGGGAGGTGACATGGAAAAAGTCGCCTCTCCGTGGAGGAGGCCATAAATTCAGATATGGACAAATTTAGTTTAGTTTAATTTAGTGCAGAACAGAAACAGGCCCGTTGGCGCACTGACCAGTGATCCCCGCACACTTGCACTACCCTACGCACATAATTATACCAAAGCCAATGAACCAACAAATCTGTACGCTTTTGGAGTGTGGGAGAAAACTGGAGATAGTGGAAAAAAACCCAGGCATGTCACGGGGAAAACGTACAAACTCCGTACAGACAGCACCCGTAGTCGGGATCGAACCCGGGTCCTTGGTGCTGTGAGGCAGCAACTCTAGTGCTGCGCCGCCATGCCTCCCACTTTGGGTCAAATAACTTGTATGGCTGCTGTCAAATTCGATACAATTATGCAGAGCGTCAATATAGATGTTTAATATCCTATTATCCTGGCGAAAAAAAAGTAGATAATTAATCTGCTTACAGAATACTTACCTGGCACTTCAAACCGGCCCGTTTGGAGTGACCTAAAATTGTTTGGTAAGTAGCGTATTTTTGAGAGTGCCCACTTACATCAACATGTCCGGGCTACATTTAAAAAACAATCACTGCGTCAGAAGACAGAGTAACTCAGAAGCTGGAGAGAGTCAACTGTTCAATGTTCGAGGAAATTAGCACACTTGAATTGCAGTGTGTGACATGTAATCAGTAAACACGCTGTCACATTTACTCTAATTTGTTCATCACAAGTTCAAAGACAGTAAGCTGCTGCACAGAGAGTGGCTGATGTTAAATGACATTCTCCAGTCATCAATGATAATGCCTGTCAACAATGGCAGATTTAGTTTCAGTTCAGTTTATTGTCACGTGTACCGAGGTACAGTGAAAAGCTTTTGTTGCGCGCTAACCAGTCAGCAGAAAGACAATACATGATTACAATCGAGCCATTCACAGTGTACATGATAAGGGAATAACATCTAATGCAAGGTGAAGCCAGTAAAGTCCAATCAAAGATAGTCCGAGGATCACCGATGAGGTAGATAGTCGTTCAGCACCGCTCTCTGGTTGTGGTAGGATGGTTCAGTTGCCTGATAACAGCTGGGAAGAAACTGTCCCTGAATCTGGAGGTGTGCGTTTTCACGCCTCTGTACCTTTTGCCTGATGGGAGAGGGGAGAAGAGGGAGTGGCCAGGGGGTGCGGCTGGTCCTTGATTATTCTGCTGGCCTTGCCGAGGCTGCGTGAGGTATAAATGGAGTCAATGGAAGGGAGGTTGGTTTGTGTGATGGTCTGGGCTGCGTCCACAATTCGCTGCAACTTCTTGCGGCCTTGGATGGAGTTGTTCCCAAACCGAGCCGTGATGCATCCCGATAAAATGATTTTCACGGCACATGTGTGGAAGGTGTTGACAGTTGTTGGCGACATGCCAAGCTTCCTACGCCTTCTTAGGAAGTAGAGGCGTTGGTGTGCTTTCTACGGGGATGCAATCATTTATCAGCAAAAGCGCTCAGAACTTCAACAGAATGTCTAATCCTACAGCAACATGTCTTACTTTACCATAGCGGTGGATTTGGCTCAAGCGTAAAGACCCATGCTGGGCCCCAAGTACGTCAGGGTGAATCTTTGGGACGGTTTGACACGAGACACGCGCTGAGGGCTGATCATCCTGCAGCGGGCCGCCCTTGTGGAGGGTGTATAGTGTTAAAAGGCCGAAACACCCAGTGAAGCAAGGGTACACTACTGATGATGTGTCCTGTGCCCAACTGTCCTGAAGGTTACCCAGGCCAAGATATACGTATCCCCCCCCCCCACCCCCCACCGATGTTGAGCGTCTACCACTCTCAACAATCAACGAATGTCGTGAAATGCTCCCCACCTATTGGCACAAGGTAACTTCTTAACAGCTTGTCCTGTGTACTTGATTCTTTAATCTCCTGTATTCACAATATTCATTCAATCAATCAAGCAATTTTATTTGTATTGCACATCTAAAAACTACTCACGTTGACCAAAGTGCTGTACACCAGAGCAGATACTAATGTGCTACATACAATGGTGGACAGACCTAACAATACATACATACATAAACTGTTTACAGCGCCCCCTCAGAGGGCCTCAAAAAACGCTAGGGAGTAGAAATAGGTTTTGAGCCTCGATTTAAAGTAGTCGATGGAGGGGGCAGTTCTGATGAGGAGGGGGATGCTGTTCCACAGTCTAGATGCTGCATACGCAAAAGCGCGGTCACCCCCGAGCTTAAACCTAGACCGCGGGATAGTCAGTAGCCCCAAGTCGGCCGACCCGAGGGACCCTGGAGGTAGAATGGTGGGTTAGAAGATTTTTGATATGGGGGGGGGGGCAAGCCCGTTAAAGGCTTTGTATATGAATAAGAGGAGCTTGAAGCTGATTCTGTACCATACTGGGAGCCTGTATCTGTAGGCTATGGATGATATGGTTGTAATCTTGTATTGTCTTTCTGCTGACTGGTTAGCACACAAGGAAAGCTTTTCACTGTACCTCGATCCACGTGACAACAAATCAAAATCAACTCTGCCACTGGTTTGCGCAAGAGGGGATAAAAACATGTAAAGTAATAGATAGGGAGGTCATGTTGCAGCTGTATAAGGCAGTTAGAATATTGTGTTCTGTTCTGGGCACCATGTTATAGGGAAGATATTGTCAAGCTTGAAAGGGTTCAGAAAAGATTTACGAGGATGTTGCCAGGACTAGAGGGTGTGAGCTATATGGAGAGGTTGAGTAGGCTGGGACTCTATTCGTAGGAGGATGAGTGGTGATCTTATAGAGGCATACAAAATCATGAGAGGAATAGATCGGGTAGTCTTTTACCCAGAGGAGGGGAATATAGGACCAGAGGACATAGGTTCAAGGTGAAAGGAAAAATATTTATTAGCAATCCGAGGGGTTGCATTTTCACACAGATGGTGGTGGGTGTATGGAACAAGCTGCTAGAGGAGGTAGTTGAGGCTGGGACTATTTAAGAAACAGTTGGACAGGTACATGGATAGGGCAGGTTTGGAGGGATATGGACCAAACGCAGGCAAGTGGGACTAGAGTAGCTGGGACATTGTTGGCTGGTGTGGGGAGTTGGGCCTTTTTCCAATCTGTATTACTCTATGACTCTATTTTAGATTAATAGCAGGACAGGGAGCAAGGCAAACCTGATCATACATCTTTCATGACCTTTTCCCTTCTGTGTTTGCATTTCGAAAAATAAACTAAATGAAACATCCAGCATCACCCGAGAATACTGGACAACACAGTGGTTCAGCTGGTAGAGCTGCTGCCTCATTACACCGGTGACCCGGGTTCAATCTGACCTTGGGTGCTATCTGTGTGGTGTTTGCACGTTCTCCCAGTGACAGCGTGGATTTCCTCGCGCCTCCCATAGGACTGAGCAGAATCAGGCCTTCAGTCCATCGAGTCTGCTCCGCCATTCAATCACGGCTGATCTATCTCTCCCTCCCAACCCCATTCTCCTGCCTTCTCCTCATAACCCCTGACACCCATACTAATCGAGAATCTGTCAATCTCCACCCTAAAAATATCCGCTGACTTGGCCTCCACAGCCTTCTGTGACAATTAATTCCACAATAATTTTACGCCTTTCCTAATGAAGAGCTTGTCAATCTCTGCTTTAAAAATGTGTGAGAAGGAACTGCAGATTGAAGAAGGGTCTTGACCCGAAGCATCTCCCATTCCTTCTCTCCAGAGATGCTGCCTGTCCCACTGTACGAGGTAATTCAAGTGCTCTCCCGAGTTTAAAAAAAATCAAACTCGTGGTAAGCACGTAGAATGTACGTAGTGGGTACGTCGGAGCTCGGGACATCTTTTAGCGGCTCGTAACGTTAACGGCAGGTACTCGGGAAACGCGGTAAACTCGTGAAGACACGTGAAGATTTTTCAACACGTTGAAAAATGCCCGCGAGAGCCCCGAGTACCCGCTACGTACTCTCATGGAATACAAGTTTGTGTTTGTTGGGAGTATTTCAGAAAGTTTAAAAGTAAATGATTTTTTCCGGCAAACAATAATTTTATCAATGTTTCACTTAACAAATGATGTCAATACGCTGACTAATTCTACTTGCAGAGCAGATAAAATATTCAAAGGCGCATGATGACGGGTGATGACGGCCGCGCGTCAGTCACTACCGGCCTGTCGTGTAAATGACGGCCAAGTGGGGCAGGCCCTTTAGAATTTGCTTTGCTTTTTGGGTTAGGCGTAATAAAGAAACAAATCAAAATTTTCCTATTAAATTCTCTCCATTTTTGTGAATTAGTGGGTGTCTATAGTGTTATACACATATGATGCCGTTCTTCTTTTGAGATTGTGATGTTCAATTCCTTTTCCTACTTAAATTTCACGTAAAATGTAGTTTTAGCTTGACATTCCTTTAAACTATGATAAAAGTTTAGAAATTTAGGTCTTTATTCTCTGGAGCGCAGAAGGTTAAGGAGGGACTTGATAGAGGTCTTTAAAATGATGAGAGGGATAGACAGAGTTGATGTGGACAAGCTTTTCCCTTTGAGAATAGGGAAGATTCAAACAAGAGGACATGACTTCAGAATTAAGGGACAGAAGTTTAGGGGTAACATGAGGGGGAATTTCTTTACTCAGAGAGTGGTAGCGGTGTATAATGAGCTTCCAGTGGAAGTGGTGGAGGCAGGTTCGTTGGTATCATTTAAAAATAAATTGGATAGGCATATGGATGAGAAGGGAATGGAGGGTTATGGTATGAGTGCAGGCAGGTGGGACTAAGGGAAAAAAAGTTGTTTGGCACGGACTTGTAGGGCCGAGATGGCCTGTTTCCGTGCTGTAATTGTTATATGGTTATATGGTCAAATTATCCTTGATGTTTTTTGATGGTACACATTAACTAACACTTCTACCACTGGATTATTTTCTTCTAGTGCCTCCCTTTTTACTTTTTTGTTGTAATAATCTCTCAGTTGGAGGGTATCTAAACAAGTCTTGGTTTCGAAGTGCAAATCTATCCTTCAAATCTTGAATTAGGTCTCCATTTTCAGTACAAAATGCAGTCATTCTTTTTTTCATCCACTCTTTAAATGTTGAGTCATACATCCCTGGTTTAAATTCACTATCCAAAGCTATCCTCCTTAATACTTTTTGTCCTTTAATCAGTTTAAGTTGTCTGGTAAGAGTGAACCAGGTTTCTAAAGTAAATGTCGTTATTGGATCGATTAGACTCCTGATATCCAGGAAGCGCTTTTTCTCCCAAGAGTGTTTGGATGTGTAATTCAGGGAAAAATGTCTCAATCTCTTTCCACCTAGCTATATAGCTATCCTCACACCAATTAATTAGTGCTCGAAAGTTGGGCAACATAGAAATCTTCTATATATTACTAAAAGTCTGTTCTTGACTGGTTTTGACCATCTGTGCTGCAATTTCCGAGAGAACGCCACCATCTACAGCCGTAATTTTTGGCCACCTTGCTCAGAGCCCCCCTCCGCCGCATGTGTGTTGAGGATTTTTCCCGTTGATTAAAAATGACAGAGATATTAATGTTTTTACAAAATTCCCTATTCTCTCTGCTGCCCCTGCTGGCCGCAGGGGGGAGGGACAATAAAACCAGGAAGTGGTGTGCCTCAATCAGTGTCAGCAAGCTGGAGGAAAGCAGAGGGTCACGTTTCTCTGAGCTGTGAATAACACTGAACACATGTCTACTCAAATGTAAGTGCCCTTAGTGGTTCTAAAATGCTTGCAGAATGGCTCTATTGGTTCTAAAGCTTGTAAAAAGTGTCTCTATTGGTTCTAAAGCTTGCAAAAAATGTCTATTGGTTCTAAAGCTTGCAAAGAAATGTCTATTGGTTCTAAAGCTTGCAAAAAAATGTCTATTGGTTCTAAAGCTTGCAAAAAATGGCTCTATTGGTTCCAAAGCTTGCAAAAAAAGTGGCTCTATTGGTTCTAAAGCTTGCAAAAAGTGGCTCTATTGGTTCTAAAGCTTGCAAAAAGTGGCTCTATTGGTTCTAAAGCTGGCAAAAAGTGTCTATTGGTTCTAAAGCTGGCAAAAAAAGTGTCTATTGGTTCTAAAGCTTGCAAAAAAAGTGTCTATTGGTTCTAAAGCTTGCAAAAAATGTCTATTGGTTCTAAAGCTTGCAAAAAATGTCTATTGCTTTCTAAAGCTTGCAAAAAAATGTCTATTGCTTCTAAAGCTTGCAAAAAATGTCTATTGGTTCTTAAGCTTGCAGAAAAAGGCTTATTAGTTCTAAAGCTTGCAAAAAATGTCTATTGGTTCTAAAGCTGGCAAAAAAATGTCTATTGGTTCTAAAGCTGGTAAAAAAGCTTGCAAAAAGCTTGCAAAAAGTGTATCTATTGGTTCTAAAGTTTGCAAAAAAAATGTCTATTGGTTCTAAAATGGTTCATACTAGCACTCCAGAAAGCGCCCCCCTACCCCCTCCCCCTCCTCCTCCTCCTCCTCCTCCTCCTCCCTCCCTGGTTGGCCTCTTGAAATTGAAAGGCCTCCTTACCCTGAAAGACACCTACCAAATGGAGGCTTGGGTGTGGCTTGAATTTGAAAGACACCACTTACTGCAAATGGGGGGGGCGTGGGAGCTTTGGCTTGAAGTTGAAATTCCTACTTCCTGGTTGGCTTGGCTTGGCTTGGGTGTGTCTTGAAATTGAAAGGCACTACTTACTGCAAATGGTGGCATGAAGTTGAAAGGCACTACTTACTGCAAATGGTGGCTTGGAAGCTTTGGCTTGAAGTTGAAAGGCGCTATTACTGCAAATGGTGGATTGGTTGCTTTGGCTTGAATTTGAAAGACACTACTTACTGCAAATGGATTGGCTTGAAATGCTGCAAATGGTGGCATGAAGTTGAAAGGATGTACTTTGGCTTTGGGTAAATGTGGCTGTATATTGATTTTAGATGAAATTGAGCAAAGACACCACAATTACTCCATGAAAGCCACAAATGGAGGCTTGGGTGTGGCTTGAAATTGAAAGACACCACTTACTGCAAATGATGGCTTGTTTTCAGCCCAGTAGTTTCTTGTGTCTCCAGTGAAATGAATTGGCCCAAAATATCCGATTCTGGAATAATCTCGAATCAGTTCAGTCCAATCAAGGATAGTCCTGTCTAACTCTCAAAAGATAGAGGTCTTAGGGATAGTGGAATTAAGGGATATGGAGAGAAGGCAAGAATGGGGTACACATTGTGGATGATCAACCATGATCCCATTGAATGGCTCGAAGGGGACGAATGGCTTACTCCTGCACCTATTGTCTATTGTCTATTGATAGTAGTTCAGGACTGCTCTCTGATTGCCGTAGGAGAGTTCAGTTGCCTGATCAGTGTTAATGTCCAATGTTTAGAGTTTCCTGAGTCATTTCCTGTGTCTGTATGTGTCGGGTTGTTACTTGGGGTCGGAGCACCAAGGCAAATTCCTTGTATGTGAATACTTGTCACCTCTATATTAGCTGAAGATTTACGAGGAATGCTACCAGGGTGTGAGCTGGCAATGTTTCAGTGATGTTTGCATCTATTAACAGCACCGACATTCAGTCACGCTAAGCAAGCTATTTGTACGCTGCTGTTTATAATATTGCAAGGCAGCACAGGAATAGACATCCCCTGTTATAAAGTCCGCGACCTCAGCTCAAATAATGCAGGTAAAACTAAGCTGCAAATAACATGCCTCAGAAAGCCACAGGAAACAAACAGTCACAGAGTGCTGAAGCAAAGTAATATACAGGAACTATACAGGAACTCAATGTCTTCCTGAAGAGAGACACAAAAAGCTGGAGGAACTCAGCCGGCCAGGCAGCATCTCTGGAGGAAAGGAACAGCTGACGTTCCGGGTCGAGACCCATCTTCAGACTTAGACAATAGACAATAGGTGCAGGAGTAGGCCATTCGGCCCTTCACTGTGATCACGGCTGATCATCCAAATTCTGAATCTGAATCTGAATTCCTTTATTGTCATTCAGACCTTTCCTCCGTTCCTGCCTTCTCGCCATATCTCCTGACTCCGCTAACTTTAAGAGCTCAATCTAACTTCTGAAGAACGGTCTTGACCCGAAACGTCATCTATCCCTTTTCTCCAGAGATGCTAGACTCAAAAAGCTGGAGGAGTCACCTCTACATTAGCTGAATCTCTGGAGAGAAGGAATGGGTGATGTTTCGGGCCGAGACCCTTCTTCAGCTACCCGTCCCACTGAGTTACTCCAGCATTTTGTATCTATCTTCGGTGTAAACCAGCATCTGCAGTTCCTTCCTACACTCAATGTCTTCCTGGTTTTGCCCACCTTTTCATCTCATAAATCCATGTTTACCGGAATGCTGCTTTGATCAGAGAGCATTAGCTATAAATTCAGTTTAGTTTATCGAAGTACATGTGAAAAGCTTCTTTGTCAAGCGCTAACCAGTCAATGAAAAGACTATTCGTGATGACAATCAACCTGTCCACTGTGTACAGATACCAGATACTGACTCTGGATTCCCCGATGTTGGGGGAGTCCAGAACCAGGGGCCACAGTTTAAGAATAAGGAGTGGGCCATCTAGAACGGAGATGAGGAAACACTTTTTCACACAGAGAGTTGTGAGTCTGTGGAATTCTCTGCCTCAAAGGGCGGTGGAGGCTGGCTCTCGGATTCTTTCTATAGACAATAGTGCAGGAGTAGGCGATTCGGCCCTTCGAGCCAGCACTGAGAGAACTAGATAGGGCTCTTGAAGATAGCAGAGCCAGGGGATATGGGGAGAAGGCAGGAACGGGGTACTGATTGGAGATGATCAGCCATGATCACAGTGAATGGCGGTGCTGGCTCGAAGGGCCGAATGGCCTACTCCTGCACCTATTGCCTATTGTCTATTGATAAAGGGTATAACATTTAGTGTAGGATAAAGTCCAATTAAAGGTCTCCAATGAGGTAGATGGGTGATCGGGACCGCTCTCCAGTTGGTGAGAGGACGGTTCAGTTCCTCATAACAAACATGGAACTTTTTCTCTGGGTCATTAGAGGTCAAGGGGAGAACTGATAGACGTTTATAAGATCACAAGGTCATAAGTGATAGGAGCAGAATTAGGTCATTCGGCCCATCTACTCCACCATTCAATCATGGCTGATCTATCCCTCCCAAATGTTCCCCATGTTGGGGGAGCCCAGAACCAGGGATAGACACAAAATTCTGGAATAACTCAGCGGGTGAGGCAGCATCTCTGGAGAGAGTGAATGGGTGACGTTTCAGTTCGAGACCAAACTGATGTCAGGGGAGGGGGTGGGACAAAGATAGAATGTAGGTGGAGAAAGTAAGACTAGTGGGAGGGGATGGAGAGAGAAAGCAAAGGCTATCTGAAGTTAGAGAAGTCTATGTTCATACCGCTGGGGTGTAAACTACCCAAGTGAAATATGAGGTGCTGTTCCTCCAATGTGTGCTGGGCCCCACTCTGACAATGGAGGAGTCCCAGGACAGAAAGGTCAGATTCAGAATGGAACTTCATCCAAGGATCCAAACAGTCTTTCTAGGTGATGCAGAGGTTCACTTGCACCTCCTCCAACCTCATCTACTGTATCCGCTGTTCCAGGTGTCATCTTCTCTACATCGGCGAGACCAAGTGCAGGTTTGGCGATCGTTTCACTGAACACCTCCGCTCAGTTCACCTTAACCTACCTGATCTCCCAGTGGCTCAACACTTCAACTCCCCCTCCCATTCCCAATCTGTTCTGGAGTCTGGTGGTGCGTGCTCAAAAGCTTTGTAGCTGCCAACCGACAGGAGGAGGGAGAATGAGGAATGATCGGGTTGGGAAAACAGTAGGTAAAAAAAGATCAGAAGAGTGAATATGGGATTCAGCAAGTCAAGGTTGAGACCTCCAAATGGTGAGAGTGGGAGGACATGAGAGGAATGATGCACAGAGTCTTTTGCCCAGAGTAGGGGAATCGATAACCAGAGGACATTGGTTTAAGGTGAGGGGGGAAATATTAAATTGGAACCCAAAGGGCCGACTTTTTTTTCACACAAAGGGCGGAGTGTGTATGGAACGAGCTGCTGGAGAAGGTAGTTGAGAGAGGTACTATCATATACATTTAAGAGACATTTAGACAGATACATGGATAGGACCGGTTTAGATGGATATGGGCCAAATGTAGGCAGGTGGGACTAGTGTAGATTGGGCATGTTGGCTGGATTGGGCATGTTGGGCCGAAGGACCTGTTTCCATGCTGTGTAGGATGATAGACAGAGAGTGATACAGCGTGGGAACGGACTCTTTGGCCCAACTTGCCCATGCCGACCAAAATGCTCCACCTACACTAGTACCACCTGCCTGTGTTTGACCCATATCCCTCCAAGCCTATCCTATGACTCGATGACAACATTCTGACAACCAGCATCCTGTAACAAGGGCAGGGTTGCATGATCTTTAGTAAAACTACAGTTTTATTTCCCGCTTATACTAAACCAGCCACATGGTGTGCGTGAGGAAGTGTGAAGAACTTCGGACTCAGTGTGCGCGAAGAGGTCTCGACCCAAAACGCCACCTATTCCTTTTCTTCAGAGATGCTGTCTGACCCCCCCTCTCTCTCTCTCTCTGTTATGTGATCTCCCTGAGCCAGGAAGTCCCCATCCCCAAGACTTGAACCACACAGCGCATTGTGGGACAGGCGAAGATGGAGGCTCCTTCATTGCCTCCTTGAAGGAGTTTCACATCTTCCTCTCTACTGACTAAACCAAACCCTTGATCCTGTCCCGCCAGCCTTTTTTTCAAAATTTAGCAACTCAAAATAGGTGAGTCTTCATTGCCGGGAAATACGGTAAGCTCAGGTAGAATAGGTGGTGCAGTTCCTTCTCTCCAGAGATGCTGCCTTATTCCAGCTTTTTGTGTCTATCTTCGGTTGAAACCAGCATCCGCAGTTCCTTCCTACACATGGTGTAACTGCGATCTTTCCCCATGCTGTGATACCACCTGCATCAGCTGGGCTTTGCAGAGATTTATACGCGTTTGGCTTTGAACGTCAGGCTTCAGCTGTGGTGGAAGTCTTGACCGCTGAGAGCCGAACATGTCCACCAGCTCACAAGCTCTAGGAGTAGATTTAGGCCATTCGGCCCATCGAGCCTAGTCCGCCTTTCAATCGTGGTTGATTTCTCCCTCCTAATCCCATTTTCCTGCCTTCTCCCCATCGCCCTCGACGCCCGTTCTAATCAAGAATCTAATCAAACGACAGGTACATTTCCATCTCCTGAAGTCACAGCTCAGACACGGGTCCTTCAGTCCACTTTACCTATGATGGCACTCAACTATTTTAGTTTTGTTCAGAGATACGGTGCGGAAACAGGCCCTTCGGCCCATCGAGTCTATGCTGACCGGCGATCACCCCGTACACTAACACTATCCCACGCACTAGGGACAATTTACAGTATTTACTGAAGCCAATTAACCTACAAGTCTTGGGAAAGTGGGAGGAAACCGGAGCACCTGGAGAAAACCCACACGGTCATAGGGAGAATGTTCAAGCTCCGTGCAGGCAGCACCGTAGTCAGGATTGAAACGGGATCGCTGGTGCTGTAGGGCAGCAACTCTACTGCTGCGCCACTGTGCTGCCTATTTATCTATACTGATCCCAGTTTAGTATAGTTCAGTGGCACAGTTGCACAGCGGTGGAGTGCCAAAGGCCCAGTTTTGATCCTAACTATGGATGCTGTCATAGGAACATAGAAAAATAGAAAATACGTGCAGGCGGAGGCCATTCGGCCCTTCGAGCCAGCACCGCCATTCATTGTGATCACGGCTGATCGTCCCCAATCAATAACCCATGCCTGCCTTCTCCCCATATACCCTTGATTCCACTAGCCCCTAGAGCTCTATCTAACTCTCTCTTAAATCCATCCAGTGATTTGGCCTCCACTGCCCTCTGTGGCAGGGAATTCCATAAATTCACAACCATCTGGGTGAAAAAGTATTTTCTCACCTCAGTCTTAAATGGCCTCCCCTTTATTCTAAGACTGTGGCCCCTGGTTCTGGACTCGCCCAACATTGGGAACATTTTTCCTGCATCTAGCTTGTCCAGTCCTTTTATAATTTTATATATTTCTATAAGATCCCCCCCCCTCATCCTTCTAAACTCCAGTGAATACAAGCCTAAACTAACACAAGCCTGTTTATATTGAGTTTGTACGTTCTCCCTGTGACCGCGTGGGTTTTCTCTGCATGCCCCGGTTTCCTCCCACACTCCAAAGACGTACAGGTTTGTCGGTTCATAGGCTTCTGTAAAATTGTAAATTGTCCTTTGTGGAGAGGATAGTGCTAGTGCACGGGGTGATCGCTGGTGTACTGTGGCCAAAGGGGCTGTTTCCACGCTGTAAGTCTAAAGTCTAATGTAAAGATACAGCATGAAAACAGACCCTTCGGCCCATTGAATACATGGCGACCATTAATCAACCATTCACATCACTTCTATGTCATCCCTCTTTCTCATCGACCCCCCCGGCGCACTTGGGGCCAATTTACCGCCAACCCCGCACATCATTAGCATGCGGGAGGAAACTGGAGCACCCGGCGGAATTTTCATTCTGAGTATGAAGAAAGGTCCTGACCCGAAACATCGCCTGTCCATTCCCTCCGCGGATGCTGCTTGACCCGTTAAGTCCCTCCAGCACTTTGTGTTTTACTGAAGAATTCAGCATCTGCAGTTCCTCGTGTGTCGCGTCCCAAATATTTGCTGGATAATTTGACAACGTCCTTGGACCTCACAGTAGCAGCAAACCCCATTGACAAATGAGAAATATTGTGCCGTGTTTGATGACATGTGGGAAATGAACTAGAAAATACATTTTTTCTTCTATTTATTACAGGTCTGATTCATTTGGTCTTGCGCCATGAATCAAGTCGTACATCTAAATAACAAAGTGCTTCCAAAGAAAGTGAAGTGGAAAATGAACCCATTTTTACTGAATGGTGAAGTAGGCTTGTAATGTCTACATGGTCACTCTTTTATTTAGAGATACAATGCAGAAACAGGCCCGTTTGCCCACCGTGCCAACCAGCGATCCCCGCACACTGACACTATCCTACGCACACTAGGGTCAATTAACAATATTTGCCAAATTAGCCTACAAACCCGCACGTCTTTCGAGTGTGGGAGGAAACCGGAGATCTTGGAGAAAACCCACACGGTCACGGGGAGAATGTACAAACTCTGTACAGGCAATAGACAATAGGTGCAGGAGTAGGCCATTCGGCCCTTCGAGCTACCACCGCCATTCAATGTAATCATGGCTGATCATCCCCAATCAGTACCCCGTTCCTGCCTTCTCCCCATATCCCCTGACTCTGCAATTTTTAAGAGCTCTATCCAGCTCTCTCTTGAAAGCATCCAGAGAACCGGCCTCCACCGCCCTCTGAGGCAGCGTCATAGGCTCGGTCTCTGGCATTGTAAGGCAGCAACTTTACCACCGTGCCACCTCTTGCTATTGTTTTCAATTGATGATTCACACACTTGTTTTGTAGGGCAATAATAGTTTGTGACGCAATCCACCTATTGATCTGTATCTGTGGCATTAAATATAAATGATTGTCAAAGAATCTAATTGCAGGTAAAGGAAGGTAAAGGGCCTGTCCCACTTGGCCGTCATTTGCGCCTCATTTACGCATCATATGTAAAATAGGTCGCCGGGCATGGAGAGGCGTGGAGGAGCGTGGAGTTGCGATCGGTATCGCCCAGCGCTCCAGGATTTCATCCTGTACGAAATCCTCGCGTGCCACCTGCGTGATGTGTCGCTGACACATTGGCGTCGCACGCTGCATCCCGACGTCTCATGTGTATCGCGTGGTGACGCATGGTTACGTCACCGTGCGTAACCATGAGCCGGAGCGCGCCGTAAGGTATTCTAATGATGTCGTGCACCAGACGGCATGATGACGTGGGATTTGCGCGCGACGTCGCGCGTAACAACATGGTGACCTATTTTACGCTCATACTTTACCCATACGCTCCTGCCCTCAGGTCAGCTGGTCAGCTGCTCCTGGAGGTACCGAGGTCTAGTCGGAGGCTCAGAGGGGATAGAGCCTTCTCTGTTGCTGCTCCAGCACTCTGGAACACCCTGCCGTTGCACATCAGACAGGCCCCCTCACTGTCCATCTTCAAATCCAGTGTTAAAACGCATTTGTACTCCCTGGCTTTTGACCGTGCCTGAGGCTTTGCTTCTGTTTGTGGTGTTTTTGATGTTTCTTTATTTTACATGTCTTTTCCTACTATTTCTTTTGATTGTTATTTTTGGTGTGTATTAACTTTTTTGTCAATGATTAGTGATGTACAGCACTTTGTTGCAGCTATGTTTGTTTTTAAAGTGCTCTATAAATAAAATTATTATTATATTATTATTATTACATATGACGCGTAAATGAGGCGCAAATGACGGGCAAGTGGGACAGGCCCTTTACTTTCCACTACTAATGCAAGTGCTCTTCATAAACACCCCATTCTGTCCGAGCACTAACAACAGATAACCATGAGAGATAACCATGCCACAAAGTGGAGGAAAAGTTGCAGCTATAATTTAAAGACACTGTCTGCAGTAATCTTGTCAACATTTCAAATGTTACAAGTTCACATGTTCACAAGTTATAGTAGGATAAGGCCATTTGACCCATCGAGTCAACCCCGCCATTCAATCATGGCTGATCTCTGCTTCCTAATCCCATTTTCTTGCCTTCTCCCCATAACCCTTGACACCCGTATTAATCAAGAATTTGTCTATCTCTGCCTTAAAAATATCCACTGACTAGGCCACGATCAGCCAAGTAGACTGAATCTTCACCCCCAAACCCCACACCACGCCTCCCCCCCCCCCCCCCCCCCCCCCCCCCCCCCCCCCCCCCCCCCCCCCCCCCCCCCCCCCCCCACCCCCCCACCCCATCCCCTCTAAACCCTCCCTCTCTGTAAGCAGAGTGGCCACTCTATTCAGCATTGGGTCAATTTGTGCCTTTATTGCACCTATAGCATTGTAGGTCACTTGATTTTTGTTTTTGTACATGGGAATTATCTTGTGAGAGAAAGACCATGTGGAAGGGCCTCTAGGTTCCCACATTAGTTATCAATTTACAAACCGCGGCAACTGAAATCAATTTTAACGGAACTCCGATACAAGGAACTGCAGGTATTGCTTTGCAAAAAAAAAAGACAAAACATGTTGGAGTAAAAGCCTTGTCCCACTGTACGAGTTCATTCAAGAGCTCTTTCTCGTTTAAAAAAAATCAAACTCGTGGTAAGCACGTAGAATGAACATAGCGGGTACGTCGGAGCTCGGGGACGTCTCTTAGCGGCTTGTAACGCTAACAGAAGGTACTCAGAAAACGCGGTAAGCTCAGGAAGACTCGTGAAGATTTTTCAACATGTTCAGCCAAATGTCCACGAGAGCCCTGAGTACCAGCAAACGGCCATTACCGTAAATCTCCGAGTTCGAATCAGGGCAAACTCGGGAGAACTCTTGAATAAACTCGTACAGTGGGACAGGGCTATAACTCAGCTGGCCAGAAACCATCTCTGGAGAACTGGAGAATCGTAGAGTGATGAAGTCATGTGGCATGGAGACAGGCTCTTTGGCCCATCTTGCCCATTTTCTCCTTTGTACCCTGCATGGTTTGATTGCACTTGTGTATAATCGAGTTTAACGGTAAATAGCAGGCAACTCAATCTTCCTTCAATATGTATCATGGTACATATGAAACGTAATGAACCAATATCACGAACAAGTCCATAAAACAGTAGAGCGGAATTAGGCCATTCGGCCCATCGAGCCTGTTCCACCATTGGATCATGGTTGATCTATTTTCCTCTCTCAACCCCATTCTCCTGCCTTCCCCCCGTAACTTTTGACACCTGTACTAATCCAGAATCTGTCGATCTCCGCTTTAAAAATACCCAATGGCTTGGCCTCCACAGCCGTCTGTGATAAAGAATTCCACAGATTCACCACCCTCTGACTAAAGAAATCCCTCCTCATTTCCATACTAAAGGTACATAGAAACATAGAAACATAGAAATTAGGTGCAGGAGTAGGCCATTCGGCCCTTCGAGCCTGCACCGCCATTCAATATGATCATGGCTGATCATCCAACTCAGTATCCCGTACCTGCCTTCTCTCCATACCCCCTGATACCCTTAGCCACAAGGGCCACATCTAACTCCCTCTTAAATATAGCCAATGAACTGGCCTCAACTACCCTCTGTGGCAGAGAGTTCCAGAGATTCACCACTCTCTGTGTGAAAAAAGTTCTTCTCATCTCGCTTTTAAAGGATTTCCCCTTTATCCTTAAGCTGTGACCCCTTGTCCTGGACTTCCCTAACATCGGGAACAATCTTCCTGCATCTAGCCTGTCCAACCCCTTAAGAATTTTGTAAGTTTCTATAAGATCCCCTCTCAATCTTCTAAATTCTAGAGAGTATAAACCAAGTCTATCCAGTCTTTCTTCATAAGACAGTCCTGACATCCCAGGACTGTCTTATGTACAATCTTGTACGTAATGTACGTTCTTTTATTCTGAGACTATATCAACTGGTCCTAGACTCTCCCACCAGTGGAATGGGAGTGTAATGAGGGCAAGGGATAGATAGATTCTTGATTGGTACGGGTGTCAGAGGTTATAGGCAGAAGGCAGGAGAATGGGATTAGGAGGGAGAGATAGATCAGCCATGATTGAATGGCAGAGTAGAAGATGGGGCCGAACGGCCTAATTCTGCTCCTATCGCTTATGAGGGCTGAGGTGGAAAGATGGAAATAAAATGCACAAAACCTTTATCGCACCGACATTATCTTTGTTCACATTTTTAACACACAAGGACGAGTTAACTTGAATATTAGATTAAAAAAATTAATGAAGTAAAATTAATGTTAAGGAAATGTGTAGGAAGGAAGTGCAGATGCTGGTTTACACCTGCCTGTCCCGTTCAGTTACTTCGGCATTTTGTGTAAAATTATTGCTTCATGTACAAAGGAAGAATTCCAGTCACAAGGGGACTAAGAAGGAACTCTGACATGCTCACCTTTTGGTTTCTTCATCTGTGGTAGACTGCTGATTGTAGTTGCTTGAATTATTTCAACGACAATTTGATATCTGTTCAAGAGACAGAATTGTGAACTATTTTGACTTAAGTAATATATGCAATCACAACGTAGCGGCAATTTGATTAAATACCCCACTAATTACCACAACCGCAATACTCCAGTGCTAAAAGCTAGACACAAAATGCTAGACACACAGCGGGAGAAGGAATAGATGGAAGTTCGGGTCAAGACTTGTTGAAAATCCAGCGGCGACCAGAAAGACGCCACGACTCTTTGGGCGACTGAGGAGACAACTCACGACCATACAGGCGAGATGTGAAGCCTGTACGGTCCGTGAGTAGTCGCCCAAAGAGTGGTACCTTGTTCTGGTCGCGGCTGGAGTTTCAACATGTTGAAAATTTTCGGCGACCTGCAACGACCTATGACGGGTGTCGGCAGTCGCCGAAAAAGTCGCGTAAGTGGGACAGGCCCTTAAGCATTCGGGTTAGGGTTAGGGTTAGAAGGGTCTCGATCCGAAACGTCACCTACTCCTTCTCTCCAGAGATGCTGTCTGACCCGCTGAGTTACTCCAGTATTTTGTCTATCTTCGGTGTAAACCGGCATCTGCAGTTCCTTCCGACACACTGCAAAGCTAAAACTGTATGTCTAAAAACGTACAATAGAGGGCAACTTATTTTTTTCACATAGCTTTAAGATGAAAGAAGAAAATGTCAAGGAGATGTCCCAGCCAAGCTTTTATTTTACACAGCTTTAAGATAAAACGGGGAAAGTTTAAAGCAGATGTCCAGGGCAGATAATTTACAGGGCGTCATAGTCATAGAGTGATACAGCCCTTCGTGTCAACTTGTCCACATCGGCCAACAATGTCCCAGCTGCACTTGGCCCATAACCCTCCAAACCTGTCCTATCCGTGTACCTGTCCAACTGTTCCTTAAACGGTGGGATAGTCCCAACCTCAACTACCTCCTCTGGCAGCTTGTTCCATAAACCCAGAGATCGGTGGGTTCCTACAATGTGCTGCCAGGGGTAGCGGGTGGCAGCAGATATGATAGTAGCCGTTTAAGAGGCTTTTGGATCGGCATATACTGTAGATATACGTTTAGTTTAGTTCAGAGATTCAGCAATGAAACAGGTCCTTCTTCCTGCTGAGTCCGCGCCAACCACCAATCCCCCGCACATTAACACTCTCCTACACACACTAGGGAGAATTTTATATTTATACCTAGCCAATTAATCTGCAAACCTGTAATTCTTTGGAGTGTGGGAGGAAACTGAAGATCTCAGTGGAAACCCACGGAGGTCACGGGGAGAACGTACAAACTCCGTACAGACAGCATCCGCAGTCAGGATCGAACCTGGGTCTCTGGCGCTGTGAGGTAGCAACTCCAACGTTACTCCACTGTGCCGCTCGCAGGGAATGGAGCATGAACTTGCCATTACGGTCGGCATGGACATTGTGGGCTGAAAAGCCAGTTCCTGCGCTACCTCGTTCTATATTCTAGGTTAACAAATGTCAAGAAAAATGCCAGACAAATACCATGACGATTTTTGTACTATCGAAAATTGTGAAACGCAAAATTTCCCTTCTTCCCTCAAAATTCAGCTCACAATGGTTTACATAGGCAGAGATGGAAACTATTTATCTAAACTATTATCTACCCTCTTACAGAATTGGAATTTGACAGGATAGATTTTGAGGGGCATGGGCCAAACGCGAGCAGGTGGGACTAGCATACATGGGGCACCTTGGTTGGTGTGGGCAAGTTGGGCCGAAGGGCCAGATTTCATGCTGTATGACTCTACGAATGCCTATTAATTTATTTCAGACCTTTTGCTTCCACTGCTCCATTCAATCTGCTTTTCAATGTACAGACAGTGCTTCTTGTTTTATCCGTTTGTATACATGTCCGTGTGGTTGTGAAGCCGATCTCGACAAGATCTGGGGTAAGCAGTTTAGAACGGAGATGAGGAAACACCTTTTCACACAGAGAGTTGTGAGTCTGTGGAATTCATTGCCTCAGAAGGTGGTGGAGGCCAGTTCTTTGGATACTTTCAAGGGAGAGCTAGATAGGGCTCTTAAAGATAGCGGAGTCAGGGGATGTGGGGAGAAGGCAGGAACGGGGTACTGATTGGGGATGAGCAGCCATGATCACATTGAATGGCGGTGCTGGCTCGAAGGGCCGAATGGCCTACTCCAGCGCCTCTTGTCTATTGTCTATTGACATTAATGTTTTCTATTCCACTTATATACTCTCATATCTTTGTCGTTTGTTTAATTCCAGAGCTGAGACTCTGGAATTTTATTTTAAACTTGTCGATAACGACAGACAGTCCTTTGACACCGGTGACATTGGCGACCCTCTTACTGTCCTTGATCGGACTTTGCAGGCTCTACCTTGCATTAAACGTTATTCCCTTATCGTGTATTTGTACACTGTAAATGGCTCGATTGTAATCATGTATTGTCTTTCTGCTGACTGGTTAGCACGCAACAAAAGCTTTTCACTGTACCTCGGTACACGTGACAATAAACTAAACTGAACCAAACCGGGGGTAATCTTCTTGTTCCCCTTGGATTGTCCTTGGCAGCCTTGAAGCTGTCATCTAATGGAGAGCCAAGCAACCTTAACATGAGCACCTCAAGGTTTCACTCCCAAGTATGTGGCAAAAAGCAAAGCATTCTGCTCATATTCTTGAGCTCCCTTAATAGTTTAGGAAACGGGCCCTTCGGCCCATCAACACCGCACCGGCCAACAATCCTTGCACGCTTCCAACATCCTACACACACTAGGGACAATTTACACAAAAAAACAAGCCAATTAACCTACAAACCTGCACGTCTTTGGAGTGTGGGAGGAAACTGGAGATCCCGGAGAACGTACATACTCCGTACAGACAGCACCCGTAGTCAGGATTGAACCTGGCCCTCTGGCGCTGTAAGGCAGCAACTATTGTGCTTGGGTTCGAATGATTGTAGTAATGTATAGAATCTCGGATCTTTTTGGATTGCACGCAAAAGAAAGCTATTCATTGTACCTTGGCATACGTGACAATATTAACCCTAAACCTAAACCGGGGTCACAATCCAAAACATCGACAGCCCCTTTGCCTCCACAGATGCTGCAAGACCCACTGAGTATTTCCAACAAGTTGTTTTTATTCTATGAAAGTGTTTGTGCAGATATTTGTTAGCAGAGAGTTAAACTTTTTCACTGAACCTGGCAATCTTCAATATGCCTCGAATCTGCTCAATGGTGACATTAGATATCAAGACTGGAACAAATTTCGTTTTTCCATTATTCGTCTCGTATGCTTGACAAAACCCAATGCCAAGCACTAATTAGACTGGGGTAAAAAAGATGACTGAGTCTGCATGAGAACTGAGTAGTTCGTTCAGGCCCAAATTAATGTGATAAATGAATGTTTACGAAAGAACTGCAGATGCTGGAAAAATCGAAGGGAGGCAAAAAAGCTGGAGAAACACAGCGGGTGAAGCAGCATCTATGGAGTGAAGGAATAGGCGACGGTTCGGGTCGACACCATTGTTCAGACTGTCCAGATTGCAATAATAGTATTGAATAAATGGAGACTGAACATCAGGAGCTTAAACAAGAAAACAGATGATGAGCCAAGGAGCAATTTAAAGCCCTTCTGTTGCACAGGGCCCTAGTGAGGCCACACCTGGAGTATTGTGTGCAGTTTTGGTCCCCTAATTTGAGGAAGGACATTCTTGCTATTTTGGGAGTGCAGCGTAGGTTTACAAGGTTACAAGTTTACAAGTCCCGGGATAGCGGGACTATCATATGCTGAGAGAATGGATCGGCTGGGCTTGTATACTCTGGAGTTTAGAAGGATGAGAGGATATCTCATTGAAACATATAAGATTGTTAAGGGCTTGGACACGATAGAGGCAGGAAACATATTCCCGATGTTGGGGGAGTCCAGAACCAGGGGCCGCAGTTTAAGAATAAGGGCTAAGCCATTTAGAACGGAGACGAGGAAACAGCTTTTCTCCCAGAGAGCGGTGAGTCTGTGGAATTGTCTGCTTCAGAGGGCGGTGGAGGCAGGTTCTCTGGATGCTTTCGAGAGAGAGTTAGATAGGGCTCTTAAAAATAGCGGAGTCAGGGGATATGGGGAGAAGGCAGGAACGGGGTACTGATTGGTGATGATCAGCCATGATCACATTGAATGGCGGTGCTGGCTCGAAGGGCCGAATGGCCTACTCCTGCACCTATTGTCTATTGTCTATTGCATAACCGTCACTAATCACAGCCGAGTACAATCGGGCGGCACGGTGGTGCAGCGGTAGAGTTGCTTCCTTACAGCGTCAGAGACCCAGGTTTGATCCTGACTATTGGGCGCCGTCCCGGACGGAGTTTGTACGTTCTCCCTATGACTGCGTGGGTTTTCTCCAGGGACTCTGGTTCCCTCCCACATTGCAAAGACGTGCAGATGTGTAGACTAATTGGCTTCTGGAAATTGTCCCCGATGCGCAGGATAGAGCCGGTGTACGGGGTGAGCGTTGGTCGGCGGCAAAGGGCCCGTTTCCACACTGTGTTTCCCGAAACGAAACTAAAACAAAAAGTAAAGGATGGCTTTTGCAATCATTACCTCAGCTGCTTTAAGAACTCCACGTCGCAGCTGCCGTTGATGAGCTTGATGAACTCCTCGTAGGAAGGGGCGTAAGTGTAGGCCTTCTTGTGGTGCTCGTTCACCTGCTCCCTGCGTTCCATCTGGGTCAGCAGCATTCGGTTAATGTAGTCAGGGTCACTCAGCAGTTCCACCATCGGTTTTAGCACTGTGAACAACAACAGACACATACACAATGGTAGGCCTCTGGGGAGTGTTGTAGAGCAGAGGGATCTAGGAGTGCAGGTCCACGGCTCCCTGAAGGTGGAGTCGCAGGTAGATCCCAGAGGGATCCCTGAGATTGATCCCTGGGATGACGGGACCGTCTTATGAGGAAAGATTGAAAAGACTAGGCTTGTATTCACTGGAGTTAAGAAGGATGAGGGGGGGGTCTTATAGAAACATATAAAATTATAAAAGGACTGGACAAGCTAGATGCAGGAAAAACATTCCCAATGTTGGGCGAGTCCAGAACCAGGGGCCACAGTCTTAGAATAAAGGGGAGGTCATTTAAGACTGAGGTGAGAAAAAACTTTTTCACCCAGAGAGTTGTGAATTTGTGGAATTCCCTGCCACAGAGGGCAGTGGAGGCCAGATCACTGGATGGATTTAAGAGAGAGTTAGATAGAGCTCTAGGGGCGAGTAGAATCGAGGGATATGGGGAGAAGGCAGGCACTATTCAGCCCATCAAGTCTACTCCGCCATTTAATCTTGGCTTATTTATCTTTCCCTCTCACCCCCATTCTCCTGCCTTCTCCCCGTAATCCCTGACACCCGTACTAATCAAGAATCTATCTATCTCTGCCTTAGAGATATCCATTGACTTGGCCTCCACAGCAATTCACTGTAGTAATGAATTCCACAGATTCACCACAGCCCTTTTATTCATAGTATAAATAGGCTCCACAGAGTCACAGCTAGTAGAGCCAGAGGATGATCAGCCATGATCACATTGAATGGCGGTGCTGGCTTGAAGAGCTGAATGGCCTACTCCTGCACCTATTGCCTATTGTCTAAGACCCTGAGCTCGGGTGATGTCTGTGTGGAGTTTGCATGTTCTGGCCATGATTACACTGGTTTCCTCCAGGTGCTCTGGCTTCCTCCCCTCATCCCAAAGCATCAGGTTTGTCGGGTAATTGGCCTCTATAAAATTTCCCCGGATTGCAAAAGTGGGATAGCATAGAACTATAAACTGACCGTCTGGTGTACCAAAAAACAACCTGGTACTAAACCCATCAAAGACTAAAGAACTTGTCATTGACTTCAGGAGGAAGAGGAGAGAGGAACCTGCTCCCTTATACATCAAAGGAGACATGGTGGAGAGAGTCAACGACTTTAAGTTCCTGGGAATAAACATCTCCCAGGACCTCAAATGGCAAATGAACACCGTCACTCTCGTGAAGAGGTCTCATCAGCGGCTGTATTTCCTAAGGTCTCTACGGAGAGCTAACGTCTCACAGCCGCTGCTGCTGTCCTTGCATATTAATATTAATTAACCTAATTAATATATGAAGAAGGGTCTCGGTCCGAAATGTCATCTATTCCTTTTCTCCAGAGATGCTGCCTGTCCCGTTGAGTTACTCCTGCTGTCCTTCTATCGATGCGCCGTGGAAAGTATCCTCACCTATGGAATCCTGGTGTGGTTTGCCAGCTGTACTGTGGCTGAGAGGAGGGCGCTGCAGGGAATTATAAAAACTGCGCAGCGCATTACAAACGCTAACCTGCCCTCCTTGGATGACATATACAAGGCCCGATGCTTGCGCAGGGCCATAAATATCAAGAAGGACACATCCCACCCTGCCAACCACCTTTTTACTCTGCTACCCTCCGGGAGGCGATTCAGGTCTCTGCAGGCTCGCACTGGTAGACTAAAAAATAGTTTCTACCATTGTGTGATAAAAGAGCTTAACTCCAAAAGTGAACACTGGGAAGCAAGAAGTAACTTCGAGGAATACCGCTAAATTCTTTTAATCTCTATTAAAAATGTATTTATATTCTGCTATTAACTGAACATATGTGCATTGGTGTCGTGTTGTATTTCTTTTAACGGAGGAGAAGCAAATGGAATTTCGTTGCTCAGTTTTGTGCAATGACAATAAACATATTCTATTCTATTCTATTCTAACTAGTGTGCAGGAATGGAACTGCAGCTGCTGGTTTATACCGAAGATAGACACAAAGTGCTGGAGTAACTCAGCGGGGCAGGCAGCGTCTCTGGAGAAAAAGAACAGGTGACGTTTCAGATCGGAACTCTTTCTCGTACTGAAAGTAGAGGGTTTCCTCTACTTTCAGTCTGAAGAAGAATTCCGACCTGAAATGCCACCAAACATCACGGGTTAGGCAGCATCTCTGAAGAACATGGATAGGTGACGTTTCAGGTCGCCATGTTCTCCAGAGATGCTGCCTGACCCGCTGAGTTACTCCAGCACTTAACCTAAGACCTAGGACCTTAACCTAATTAATATATGAAGAAGGGTCTCGGTCCGAAATGTCATCTATTCCTTTTCTCCAGAGATGCTGCCTGTCCCGTTGAGTTACTCCAGTACTCTGTGTTTATCTTTGGTATAAAGCAGCATCTGCAGTTCCTTCCTTCACTGAACTCGTTCGTGTACGTTCTAAGTAGAAAATTAATGGGAATTCAATTCCTAATTGAATTTCCATGTCATTGTGGATTAATTTACAGAAATACTTCACGCTGGAAGCAAGACCTAATGACAAAATTGATCGTCTCCTCAGGGGAATATCAATACTAATGGGAGCTTCCATGGTTTGTACGTGTATACATCCCTTGATGGCCAACCCTTTGAGTGCAACAGCCATGACCTTCATGCTGTAAACATTATCGGTTCATTTTGAGCAGTTCGATAAACTACTGGATGATTTTTACGATCCATATTTCACTAGGACGTGCAGGTTTGTGGGTTGATTGGCTTGGTGTAAATGTAAATTGTCCCTAGTGTGTGTAAGATAGTGTTACTGTGCGGGGATCGCTGGTCGGTGCGGACTCGGTGGGCCGAAGGACCTGTTTCCGCATTGCGTTTTTAAACCAAACTAAACTAAACTGAAGCAGAAAATCAATAAGTTGCAAATGCTGGAAGTCTGAAATAAAAGTAGAAAATGTTTGAAACAGCAGGCGAAGCGGCATTTGGGGAAAAAAAGTGTTTGTGTTGAAGGTTGAAGACTCATCATTCAAACTGGGAAAGGGAAGAAACAGATGTACTCTCTGGCTCCCTGGCCCTATGGTCATAAGTGATAGTAGCAGAATTAGGCCATTCGGCCCATCAAGTCTACTCCATCATTCAATCATGGCTGATCTATCTCTCCCTCCGAACCCCATTCTCCTGCCTTCTCCCCATAAACCCTGACACCCGTACTAATCAAGAATCTATCTACCTCTGCCTTAAAAATATCCATTGACTTGGCCTCCACAGCCTTCTGTGGCAAAGAATTCCACAGATTCACCACCCTCTAAATACATTTCTTCTCATCTCCTTCCTAAAAGAACGTCCTTTAATTCTGAGGGGGTGACCTCTATTCCTAGACTCTCCCACTAGTGGAAACATCCTCCCCACATCCACCCTATCCAGGCCTTTCACTATTCTGTATGTTTCAATGAGGTCCCCCCCCTCATTCTTCTAAACACCAGCAAATACTGGCCTAGTGGTGTTCCTTTGGATCGATCAGCGACGTGGAGAGGGGGAACGTGCTGCATGGGCAACAGCCTGTCCTCCATATGACATTGCCCAGGCTTGCATCTGCCCACACATCACCTGCAAACTAGGATGCATCACCCATGGTCAGTCATGACCGAGGGGGGCTTACTACTGCTACAGGCCCAGTGCTGGCAAAAGCACATCATGGGTTAACCTACTCATTCCTAGGATCATTCTTGTAAACCTCCTCTGGACCCTCTCCAGAGCCAGCACATCCTTCCTCAGATATCGTGCCCAAAATTGCTCACAATATTCCAAATGTGGCCTGACCAGCGCCTTGTAGAGCCTCATAGGTCTGTGGGTCTGTGGGTCTCTGGTCTGTGGTCTGTGTGTGTCTGTGTGTCTGTGTGTCTGTGTGTCTGTGTGTCTGTGTGTCTGTGTGTCAGTGGGTCCGTGTGTCAGTGGGTCCGTGTGTCTGTGTGTCCGTGTGTCTGTGGGTCGATGACTCTAGTGGGGATAATCAGCCCATGGAGCACGTAGCAAATTGCATGATCTATTCTTTAAAATAAGCTTTTTAATCACATTTTAATTATGTTTTTGTTGTATGAATATTACATTCTTTTTTGAAAGTAATTTACGTGAATTTGAATGTCAGAATTTTAGAGGCAATTAAAAGGTATGCAAGGAATTCAGAGATGCTGAGTTGGGGAATGAAGCAGTGTTAGTTTCAGGTTGAAGATCCATCATTGAAACGGAGGAAGTGCCGAAACAGATGTGCTCTATGGCTCCACGGCTCAGGTATCCAGAGACGTTGCCTGAGCCGTTGAGTTACTCCAGCATTTTGTGTCTTCTTTGGTGTATCTGCATCTGCAGTTCCTTCTTACGCATAGGCTTGAAACAAGATGGAGACACTGGAAACTACAGATGCTGCTTTGCGATGGGGAGTGGGAGACGTTTCTGGTTGAGACCCGTCTTCCTTGGAGAACATGTCAGCTATCCATGTTCTCCAGAGGTGCCGCCTGGCCGGTTGCGTTACTCCTGCACTTTCAGTTTAAGTTCTGCGGCACCGTGCGTGTCGCAGAAGTAGAGTTGCTGCCGAAAGGGCCTGTCCCACTTAGGCGTCATATGCTCATCACGCAGGTGGCGTGCAAAGATTTTGTGAATCCCAAAATCCTGGGGCGCCGCGCGCGACCCTGTCCACGCCACCACGCACCGTGCGCGCATAATGCGCACCAAGCGAGCATCACGGCATGTCACGGCGCGCGTGTCATGCGTCGTGACGCGCAAATGTTGTCACGTAAATGACACGCAAATGACACCCAAGTGGGACAGGCCCTTTACAATGCCAGCATCAAAGACCTAGGTTCGATCCTGACTACGGGTGCTGCCTGTAGGGAGTTTGTTGGCGGCGCGACTCACCTGTTGCAGCGCCCCCTACAGCCTGCCTGTCTTTTTTTTATTTTTTGTCTAGTTAAATGTAGTGTTTGGTGTTTTTTAGTAGTGTTTTTAAATGTGTATATGGGGGGGGGGGGTGGGGGGGGGAAACTATTTAAAATCTCTTCCCTGTCCGGGAGACCCGACCTTTTCCCTGTCGGGTCTCCGTTGTCGTTGGGGCCTAGCACCGTGGAGCGGCCTCCAGCCTGAACGACCCGGGGGCTCGGGAGACTGCGGAGCTGCGGACTACTCACCATCGTGGGGCTGGCCGGCCTCGGGGCGTGGGTAGCGGTGGTGACTCGCTGCTGCGACTCGACTCCTGGGGCTCGGAGGCTCCAGCAACGCAGCCGCAGGTCCGGTGAACTGGGACATCGGGAGCTCGCGGGTCCGGATGGAGAGAGACCGCTTCCCGGAGCTCCCGCAACGCGACTTCTCCAGCCCGTGTCGTGGGGTTGGAACGACCCGGACCGGGACCGTACATCACCTGGCGCGGCTTCATGGCCGTGGGACTCACCAATGCCCGTGGGGGTTCCAACCTTGTACTTTCAGACCGGGAGCAGGTCCGTAAATCACCCCGCGCGGCCTAAAATGGCCGTGGGACTTATCATCACCCGCCTGGGGCTTGGACATCGGGAGAGAAATTGAGAGCAGGGGAGAGAAAAGACTTTGCCTTCCATCACAGTGGGTTTACTGTGATGGATGTTTGTGTGAATTTAATTGTGTGTAAGTCTGTAGGACATTGTCTTTGTTTGTATGGCTGTGTAAACAAAATTTCGTTTGAGTCTCACTGGGGCTCAAATGACAATAAATTTGTATTGTATTGTATTGTATTGTATTGTACGTTCTCCCCGCGACCTGCGTGGGTTTCCACTGAAATCTTAAGTTTCTGCCCACACTCTAAAGATGTACAGTTTTGTAGGAAAAAGTGTAAATTGTTCCCTTTGAGTCCCCAAGATAGTGTTAGTGCGTGGGGGGTCGCTGTTCGGTGCGGACTCGGTGGGCCACAGGGCCTGTTTCCACGCTATAGCTCTAAAACTAAACTAAATTAAACAATAAGTGTGAAGCAAAATGGTAATGGTGTGACTGTGCATTCAGCTGCAGTCCCACAGCACTCCTGCCACGTACCTTTCATGGCTAATATTTCAGCAAGGACAATCCGCAGGCTGCGAGAGGAGATGTCTTTTGACGTTAAGAGGCAAAGCACCAGGACCCGTGAGCACATCTGCAGGAACTGGTCCTCGTCCATGCCGCTCTTCAAGCACGGGTGCAGAGGGAAGGGTTTCGGTTGCTGCACCTCTTGCCTGAAAAAAAGGAATTAGGCAACATTAAACATTTATACATATTTCACACCTTGGGCAACAATCCTCAACTTGAAAAAAAAGAGTGCAAAGGAGGGCCATCGAGAGGGAGGGGGGCCGTCTAGTACGAGGAGGGGCTATCGAGATGGAGGGGGGCCCTTGAGAGAGGGGGGGCTTAGAGAGAGAGGGGGGGCCTTAGAGAGAGAGGGGGCCGTCGACAGAGAGGGGGGCTGTCGAGAGAGGGGGGGGCCCATCGAGAGAGAGGGGAGGCCCGAGAGAGAGAGGGAGGGCCGTCGAGAGAGAGGGGAGGCCCGAGAGAGAGAGGGGGGGCCTTAGAGAGAGAGGGGGCCGTCAACAGAGAGGGGGGCCCTCGAGAGAGAGGGAGGGCCGTCGAGAGTGAGGGGAGGCCGACGAGAGAGGGGGGGGCCTTCGACAGTGAGGGGGGGCCATCGAGTGCGATGAGAGACTGTCGAGTGCGATGAGGGACTGTCGAGAGAGAGGGGGAGCGGTAAAAGCTGGGAGTGGGGCCCATGCTGCCGAGAGCTACATGGTGGTGGCAGGCGGAAGATAGGACCTTTCGGTGAATTTATGTAACGTTGTCGGCTCCAGAAACATGGCGGCTCTTGTGTACTGCCCGGGTGAGGGGCTGCTGTATGATTTTACCGGGCTGTAGGCAATACAAAGCATTCTACTGGATCAAGGTACATGTGACAATAAAGTATCATGGAATTATTGAGCAACTCAGTAGACCAGCCAGCACCTCACCTCTGGAGGACATGGGTGGGCCATTATTTGGGTCAGGACCCTTCATTAGCGTGAGCGTAATCAGTGGGAGAAAGCCGGAGGAGTTGGGGGCGGGACAAAGTCTGGTGGGTGATAGGTGGATACAGGTGATGGAGGGCTTTGATTGACAAAGGGGTGGACAAGAACCAGAGCTCAAAAGACAAAAGGTGTGAGACAAGGATAGATTCATTCATCATTGTTGAAAACATTAGCGACTCAGTGGCGCTGGTTTCCACAGGAACGGTGACGGACGCACCACACATCTCTGTCCTCCAGTTCCTGCAGACTTCCACCGCTGGAAGTATAGGATTCTGGTGTGTGTGTGGTTTATCATCATTCCTTACAATGCCGTGTACGACAGTGATCGCAACTTCTACTGAAGTGTCGATGGCCGTCGGCTCGCTAGAAGCTCATCCGCCCTTTGACGGGTCTTGTTTTTGGTCCTGCTGGGGGTTCCACAGCCCCCTCCTCACCCGGCAAACCAGGTGGGGGAGACCGTTTAGTCGCCATGGAGCAGGTAGCACGGGATTACATGGTACCCGTGGCGGGGAGGCGGAACTCCCCCCGACCTGACTGAGATGAGGAAAAACTTCTTCACCCAGAGAGTTGTGAATCTGTGGAATTCTCTGCCGCAGAAGGCAGCGGAGGTCAATTCACTGGATGTTTTCAAGAAAGAGTTAGATTTAGCTCTTAGGACTAATGGAATCAAGGGATGTGGAGAAAAATCAGGAACGGGTTAATGATTTAAGATGATCAGCCATGATCATATTGAATGGCGGTGCTGGCTCGAAGGACGAATGGCCTACTCCTGCACCTATGTGCCTATATTTGGTTTTCTCCCATGTCCCAAAGTCGTGCGGGTTTGCAGGTTAACTGATCTATAAAATCGTCCCGAGTGTGTAGGGAATGGATGCAAAAGGGGGATAACATAGAATAATAATAATAATACTACACTTTATTGTCATTGTAAACACATACAATAAAATTTCAGGCGCACTGCCCGAGCGGAGCTCCAACGTATCAGATAAATAAATAACCACAATGAAAACAGCAAAAAAAACGTCGTCAGAATGAGTAATATTTGACAGTGTAGGTTATAGCTCTGCCTATTGTACTTGAGATTGTACTTACATATGTATGATGTATCTGATCTGCTTGGATAGCAGATCAAAGCAGATCCTTCACACGGGGACAATTTACAATTATACCAAGCCAATTAACCAACAAACTGCACGTCTTTGGAGTGTGGGAGGAAACCGGAGCTCCCGGAGAAAACCCACGCTGGCCACAGGGAGGACGTACAAACCTCATACAGACAGCACCTGCAGTCAGGTACAAAGCCGGGCCTCTGCCGCTGTAAGACAGCAACTCTACCGCTGCGCCACCGTGCCGCCCATTCTGAATATTAAAGGTAGACACAAAGTGCGGTAGTAAAGTGCCTGTCCCACGAGCGTGCGACCTGCATGCGGCAAGCGCGACCAAACCGGAAGCGGGGGCCGCGCGGAGGTCGAGTGATCTCCGTGCAGGGCCGGTCCCACGAGCATGCGACCTGCATGCGGCAAGCGCGACCAAACCGGAAGCGGGGGCCGCGCGGAGGTTGGGTGATCCCCATGCAGGGCCGGTCCCACCAGCATGCGCCTGCATGCGGCAAGCGCGACCAAACCGGAAGCGGGGGCCGCGCAGAGGTCGGGTGAGCGACGTGAAGTTCGAGCGAAGTCCGCGGGAAGTTCACGCGTGACGTACGGTGTCAAGACGCTGCGTACGGCGTCGAGACACTGTGCGCGCCCGTCGAGGCGGTGCGTACGATGTTGAGGTGGCTGCGGACCGGCAGGATGTTGCCGCGCGGAATTTCTGAACATGGTCAGTTTTTCGGAGCCCCGCGCGATGTCGGGACCAGCTCCGCTCAACTCCATACGTCTCCGGCAATCGAAGTGGGACCGGCCCCTCGAGGCCGTACGGCTCAAGCGACCACGTTAGGTCGCGCTTGCCGCATGGAGTCGCATGCTCGTGGGACAGGCCCTTAACTCAGCAGGTCAGGCAGCATCTCTGGAGAACAATGATGGGTGACATTTCAGTTCATGGCCCTTCTTCAGTAAACCAATATAAAGCAGCAATCCTGTTTGGACTTAAATTCCTAACGAAATAAAGGAATTTATTTTCCCTTTAAAATCACCCGGGATATCTCCAGTCTGCCGATAATCTCCAAGGTCATTAACTAATTCCACGACTAACTTGGTCCAAAAGTGTGTGAAAGTATATGTACAAATTCTCCATGTTCTCCAGAGATGCTACCTGACCTGCTGAGCTATTCCAGGACTTTGTGTCTATCTTTCGTAAAAAACAGCATCTGCAGTTGTTTGTATCTACTAGATATTATTAAAGAGTTATGTGCTCATAAGGTCATAAAGTCATGAGGAATAGGAATAGAATTAGGCCATTTGGCCCATTGTCTACTCCGCCATTCAATCATGGCTGATCTATCTCTCCCTCCTAACCCCATTCTCCTTTCCTCCCCATAACCTCTGACACCTGTAGTAATCAAGAATCTATCTATCTCTGCATAAAATGTATCCACTGACTTGGTCTCCACAGCCTTCTGTGGCAAATAATTCCACAGATTCACCAGCCTCTGACTAAAGAAATTTCTCCAAAGACAGATGGGAAAAATATCTCCTAATTGTTCGATTAATGTTAGACATACTTTAATCCAATTCAAAATACTCCACAGACTATACTACTCAAAAACTAAACTGAATAAGATTTTTTCAAATGTATCTCCTATTTGCGACAAATGTCTCTCTCAAGAAGCAACTATTACACATTCCTTTGCCTCTTGCATAAAACTCCATCAATTTTGGAAAGGAATCTTTGAAATCTTCTCAAAATTATTAAAAACAAAACTGGACCCCATACAAAATTGATTATTTTTGGAATAGCAGGAGCCAGCTCTGAGCTATCAATACTTCAAAGAAATTTCCCTAACTATGGCCTGATAATGGCAAAAATGTTTATACTTAAATTTTGGAAAAATGCATCTTAAAATGTGGATTACAAACATGTCTGAGACGTTACATCCCTTGAAGATATGAGACTTGTCTTAGCAGGAAAATCAGAGCAATTTTCAAAGATATGGTCTCCTTTCATTGATTCGTTACAAGGATAGTATGGTGCAACACAACTTTGGAACTAAACCGATTTACAGACTGGGTTCAGATTCAGATTCAGATTCAATTTTAATTGTCAGTGTACAGTACAGAGACAACGAAACGGTGATGAGTGTGGTGAGAAATGAAGCAGGTATATCAACACATTTTGTTTTTTTTATTATTTTTCGCATTTGTCTTTTTATTTTTTTAAGTTTTTACTTACTCACTCTGTGACTTCACTCATTTGGTAGTTTAGGAGTTCTATTCTTACATGTTCACTCTCTCTTTCACTTTCTTTCTTTCTTGCTCTTTCTCTCTTTTTCTATTTCGTCTTAGTTAAAATTAAAATGGAAGCTGTACAATAAATGTATTATGTAATATGCCGCGGTTTATACTTTTGTACACTGCTTCTAATAGAAACATAGACAATAGGTGCAGGAGTAGGCCATTCGGCCCTTCGAGCCTGCACCGCCATTCAATATGAACATGGCTGATCATCCAACTCAGTATCCTGTACATGCCTTCTCTCCATACCCCCTGATCCCTTTAGCCACAAGGGCCACATCTAACTCCCTCTTAAATATAGCCAATGAACTGGCCTCAACTACCTTCTGTGGCAGAGAATTCCAGAGATTCACCACTCTCTGTGTGAAAAATGTTTTTCTCATCCCGGTCATTAAAGATTTCCCCCTTATCCTTAAACTGTGACCCCTAGTTCTGGACTTCCCCAACATCGCAAACAATCTTCCTGCATCTAGCCTGTACAACCCCTTAAGAATGTTGTAAGTTTCTATAAGATCCCCCCCTCAATCTTCTAAATTCTAGCGAGTACAAGCCGAGTCTATCCAGTCTTTCTTCATATGAAAGTCCTGACATCCCAGGAATCAGTCTGGTGAAACTTCTCTGCACTCCCTCTATTAGAATAATGTCTTTAAAAATATTTTTAAAAAAAAGAAATTTCTCCTCATCTCCTTCCTAAAAGAACGTCCTTTAATTCTGAAGCTATGACCTCTATTCCCAGACTCTACCACTTGTGGAAACACCCTCTCCACATCCACTCTATCCAAGCCTTTCACTATTCTGTACGTTTCAATGAGGTTTCCCCCCCTCATTCTTCCAAACTCCAGCGAGTACAGGCCCAGTCAAACGCTCATCATATGTTAACCTACTCATTCCTGGGATCATTCTTGTAAACCTCCTCTGGGGAATAAGGGGCAGGCCATTTAGAACGCAGATGAGGAAAAACTTTTTCATCCAGAGAGATTTGAATCTGTGGAATTCTCTGCCTCAGAGGGCAGTGCAGGCCAATTCTGTGGATGCTTTCAAGAGAGAGTTAGATAGGGCTCTTAAAGATAGTGGCGTCAGGGGATACGGGGAGAAGGCAGGAACGGGGTACTGATTGGGGATGATCAGCCATGATCACAGTGAATGGCGGTGCTGGCTCCTAGGGCCGAATGGCCTACTCCTGCACCTATTGTCTATTGTCTATTGACCCAGAGCCAGCACATCCTTCCTCGGCCATGTTGATTTTCACTTAATATTCAGGCTTGGTCAAATCCAAATCCCAGAGATTAGTTTGAATATAATGTACCTTGAATAAATATTATGCTTCCGGGAACAATATCCAAGTACATTTATAATTTTCATTTTTTGTTTCATGCAGGTGTACAATACTTCCAAACACCAGCATCAGTAGTTTCTTCTGATACAATACTTCCAGGACTAGATTTAAAAATCTCTCTCTCATTTTCATTCAGACTTAAGCCTCCACCTTTTCACTCCTGAACCATGCATTTGGGTCATGAGCTACTGTCGCTACCCAAACCTGGCCCTCATTAGTGAAGAAAACCAAATGTATATACAAACTAGACCAAGTAGGACCCGTTGGGTCCCATCCCCTCAACATGGTGGGGGGGCCTGCGGCGTCTCCCACACACTAACCACCCCACACACACACCGGGGGGAGGAGGGGGGGGGGCGGGAGTGGGGGGAGGGTGGAAGGGGGGGTCAAGGGAGGGGCGGGGAGGGTGGAGGGGGCAGAGAGGGGGGAGGGGGGAGAGGGGGAGAGAGAGAGAGACGGGTAATGAGAGAGAGAGATGGAGAGGGGGGGGGAGAGAGGGGGGGAGGGAAACAGATAGGGCGAGAGAGAGACGGGAAATGGGAGAGGGGGAGAAGTAAAGGGAGGGAGAGAGGGAGAGAGGAGGAGAGAGAGGAGGGGGTGAGGGGGGCGGGGAGAGGAGGATAGGGGAGAGGAGGAGGGGGGAGGGGAGGAGGAGGGGGGGGAGGAGGGGGGGAGATGAGGAGGGGGGGAGAGGAGGAGGAGGGGGAGAGGAGGGGGGAGGGGGGAGAGGAGAGGAGGGGGGGAGAGGAGGAGGGGGAGGAGGGGGGAGATGAGGAGGAGGGAGAGAGAGGAGGAGGGTGGGAGAGAGAGGAGGAGGGAGGGAGGTAGAGGAGGGGGCAGGAGGGGAGAGGAGGAGAAGGGGGGAGGGGAGGAGGAGGGGGGGAGAGGAGGTGGAGGGAGAGAGAGGAGGAGGGTGTATAGAGGACGTGGGAGGGGGCGAGGGGAGGAGGAGGAGAGAGGTGGAGAGGGGAGGAGGGAGGCGGAGAGGAGGAGGGGGGGAGAGGAGGAGTGGGAGATGAGGATGGGGGAGAGGAGGGGGGGGGAGAGGAGGAGGGGGGAGAGGAGATGGGGGGGAGGAGGAGTGGGAGATGAGGAGGGGGTGAGGGAGGAGGGGTAAGTAGGTGGGGGAGATGAGGAGGAGGGGGTGATGAGGAGGGGACCCAAGCGGGCTGCGGGGCCCACAACTCCAGGGAGGCTGCGGTCGGGCGCGATCTGAGGACGGTCAAAAGCAGCGGAGGGCCGGCCGATCGTGGCTTCTGCGAGGGGAAACCCTCCTGCATGACAGACGATCGGGCGGGGGGGAGGAGAAGAGGTCATCCTCCATGACGGCCAGAGATCGCCAGGTGGGATCGGGATCACCAGCGGGGAAAAGGCGTCACGATTCCCCGAGTCCCTGCGATCGACGGAGGAATCGCAGGTCTCCAGAGACGGCCTCTCCCAGAGGGAGTAATGGTAGCTATGGCCACCTTCCCATCACGCTGCCCCGCACCTTCACCCGCGCAGCGATAACTACCGCCACCGCCATGTTCTAGAACTTCAAGGAGCCCAGCGGAGTGCACAGCACGGCCTGAGCAGCAGTTTAAAAACGCGAAGTGACGAATTTAAAGAAATAAAAATTAAAAAGCCAAGAAGTACAGAAGACAGAGCAGGGGTGACATCACTCGCAGCGCGAGCAGAGGCAGGCAGTCGGATCCATTGTGATGTCATCAGCGAGACCATCTCGTTTATTTTCTAAGTTATTTAAGATTTGTGAACATTTTCATAAATAACGTGAGAAATAATGCATGAAATTTTCAAATAAGGCGATTTTTGACATAATTGTGCAAATCTCTATCGGAATATGTAAAAATGTTACCGTTAGCGCATTGTGTTTTCGAGGAGATGTGAAACGCACACGAACAACAACACACAACACACACACACACACACACACACACACACACACACACACACACACACACACACACACACACACACACACACACACACACACACACACACACACACACACACACACACACACACACACACACACACACACACACACACACACGCGCGCGCAAATACACACATATCCAAGATCAGAGTTTTATAAGTACAGAGATAATGTTTGCTCAGAATATAAAGGTCTGAAGGCAAATTCTGAGTAAATAAGAGTTTCAAAGAAATCACAAGGAGAATCTGCAAAACACTGCAGAATATTTAACTTCTTGTGCACAATGTCATGCACAAGGAAACCGGTGATCCCGGAGAAAACCAACGCAGGTCATGGGGAGAACGCACAAACTCCGTACAGACAGCACCCATAGTCAGGATCGAACCTGGGTCTCTGGTGCTGTAATGGGCCTGCCCCACTTGGCAATTTTTTGGGCAAATGCCGGCGACTGTCATAGACATAGCGGGTCGCCAAAAAAAACGGTGACAACCTACATCACCCTGGCGACAACCTACGACAGCGCCTACGTCAGGAGAAGTCAAGCCACGCTCATTGGCGTCAAACCCACTGTGGCCGAAAATTTTGCAACGTGTTGAAAATTTAACGGCGACCAGAAAGACGCTACGACTTTTTGCACGACTGAGGAGACTACTCCTGGCAACCACCGGCGAACATGTGGTGACAAAACTAGTCACCTGTAGTTGCCTAAGAAATCGCCCAAGTGGGACACGCCCATATGGCTCTACCCATAACTCTACCACTGTAGAAACCATGCAAACTCCATGCTGAATATTAAAGGAATTCGAGTAACTCAGCTGGTCAGGTCATAACGTCATAGGTTCATAGGACACTGACAATGACAATAAATTGAATCATTTCTTTTCTAGGAACAGAATTAGGCCATTCAGCCCATCGTTTGCTCCGCCATTCAAGCATGGCTGATCTATCTCTCCCTCCTAACCCCATTCTCCAGCCTTCTCACCATAACCCCTAACCCCCGTAAAGGAAGGCGATGAAGAGGAATGGTGGTGGTGGTGGAGGGATGGAATGAATCTGCGGAGGGCCACCTAGTCCGCGCTGACCAGCGATCCCCGTACACTAGCAATATCCTACAGGCCTGCACGTCTTTGGAGTGTGGGAGGAAACCGGAGCACCCGGAGAAAACCCACGCAGTTAAGGGGAGATCGTACAGACAGCGCCCGTAGTCAGGATCAAACCCGGGTCTCTGGTGCTGTGAGGCAGCAACTCCACTGCTGCGCCACCGGGCCCGCCCCCAAGTTGTCACTTAATTCCATTGCCTTGAGATTTCAAAAATAAAGAAAAATAAATATGCAAACTAAACTAATTGTTGACTATGAGGAGATGAATTGATATGATTAGAGTTAATGAGGTCGGTAATGTCAACACTGGAAATGTCAGAAATGTCCAACAATCTATAATCTGCAATCAGATATTTTAGTGGCACAGAAATAAATTGGGGTGGAGATGGGGGCCATCATAACAACGCTATCATTAGACACACGTTAATAGACAATAGACAATAAACAGGTGTAGGAGGAGGCCATTCGGCCCTTTGAGCCAGCATCGCCATTCAATGTGATCATGGCTGATCATTCACAATCAGTACCCCGTTCCTGCCTTCTACCCATATCCCGTGACTCCGCTATCTTTAAGAGCCCTATTTATCTCTCGCTTGAAAGTATCCAGAGAATGACATCCAGAAGGAAATAACAAGAGATACCAAAAAAATGGGGAAGAAAATTGAGTGAGGAACACATTCAATAAAAATGTGTTTGTTTTGTGCACTCATCAGTTGAGTTGATGCAGATACTGCTATGGACACAGGCCCTTCTGCCCACCAGGTCCATGCCGGCCATCTATCATCCGTTCTCACTAGTTCTGCGTTATCCCATTTTTGCATCCACTCCCTGCACACTGGGGACAATTTATGGAGGGCCAAATTAGTCTTTGGGATGTGGGAGGAAACCGGAGCACCCAGAGCAAACGCACGCCGTCAAAGGGAGGAGAACGTGCAAACTCCGTACAGACAGTACCCGAGGTCAAGATCAAGGTCTCTGGCGCTGAGAAGTGGAAACTCTACCAGTTGTGCCACAGTACCTCTCCTCCAACTCATGAGCCCCAGGCTTGATGTCATTTTAATTTAAACCAGTGGTAAGATGTTATCATCTATAGAGCATTCTATATAACTTTCAGTTTTCTGAACCTGAACCATATCACGTTCAGGTACAAGAGGCAGCGAAGAAAGCAAATGGCATGTTGGGCTTCATAACAAGAGCAGTTGAGTATAGGAGCAAACGGTCCTTCTGTAGTTGTACAGAGCCCTAGTGAGACAACGCCTGGAGTATTGTGTGCAGTTTCGGTCTCCAAATTTGAGGAAGGACATTCTTGCAATTGAGGGAGTGCAGTGTAAGTTCACGAGGTTAACTCCCAGGATGGCTGGACTGTCATATGTTGATAGAAAGGAGCGGCTGGGCTTGTATATTCTGGAATTTAGAAGGATTAGTGGGAATCTTATTGAAACATATAAGATTATTAAGTGTTTAATGTTTAAGAAGGAACTGCAGATGCTGGAAAATCGAAGGTAGATAAAAATGCTGGAGAAACTCAGCGGGTGAGGCAGCATCTATGGAGCGAAGGAAATACTCCAAAGATTATTAAGGGATTGGACACGCTAGAGGCAGGAAACATGTTCCCGATGTTGGGGGAGTCCAGAACCAGGGGTCACAGATTAAGAATAAGGGGTAAGCCATTTAGAACGGAGATGAGGAACGGGGTACTGATTGTGGATGATCAGCCGTGATCACATTGAATGGCGGTGCTGGCTCGAATGGGCTGAATGGCCTACTCCTGCACCTATTGTCTATCTGGAAGAAAGTATATGTTGCCAAACTCTACTCCTTAGTTTAGTTTAGTTTAGAGATACAGTGCTGAAACAGGCCCTTTGGCCAAACCAAGTCCACACCGACCAATTGATCTACAAACCTGTACGCCTTTGGAGTGTGGGAGGAAACCGGAGCACCCGGAGCCAACCCACGTGCTCACGGGGAGAAACTGCAAACTCCGTACAGACATTGCCCGTAGTCAGGATTGAAACCGGATTGAACTATGCCGCTGCACCACTGCACCACCCTATCAGGCAGTATCTCTGGAGAACATGGATAGGAGACATTTGAGGTCGTGACCCTTCTTTAGGCAGATGTACATGCTTTGTGCTACCACTAAACCAATGGAATGGAAAGGAAGGGAGCATTGTTTGGTCAGGTGGACACTAAAGCCTGGAGTAACTCAGCTGAAGAAGGGTCTCGACCCAAAAGAAGGGTCTCACCCATTCCTTCTCTCCAGAGTCGCTGCCTGTCCTGCTGAGTTACTCCAGCATTTTGTGTCCCTCGAAAGAGATATTTGAGCATTCATTCCTAAAGTGGCGGTGGCGCAGCGGTAGAGTCGCTGTCTCACAGCGCCAGAGACCCAGGTTCGATCCTGACTGCGGGTGCTGTCTGTACGGAGTTTGTACTTTTTCCCTGTGACCGTGTGGGTTTTCCCCAGGTGCTCCGGTTTCCTCCCACACTCCAAAGACGTACAGGCTTTTAGGCTAATTGGCATGGTATAATTGCAAATTGTCCCTAGTGTGTGTCACCGATCCATGTTCTCCAGAGATGCTGCCTGTCCCGCTGAGTAACTCCAGCATTTTGTGTCTACCTTCGATTTAAACCAGCATCTGCAGTTCTTTCCCACACACAATGTCTAGTCAGGTTCTGGTAACATCAAAGGGGATATATTAATATGGAGGTCATTGCAAAATTGACCTCTTGCAGCTGGGCTTATGTGTCTCCTGATAAGACTATCATCTTATTTTTTCTGTCACTGGATGGAAGCTCCTGAGGCCAGCATTAAATTCTGCACAAATGCTGAGTCAGCCGAATGTCAGCTGTGTCACCCGAAAAATAGTTGAGCAAAATAGAACAAAGAGAGGAAGTCAAAGCAATAAGGAGATATGAGAAACTGCCTAGAATTGGTAACTTCTGCACGCCCATGGGTTCTAGAATATTCCTCTTATCAGTGGCGCAAGGGACACTATAGTGGCGTAGTGGTAGAGTTGCTGTCTTACTGCGCCATAGACCCGGGTTCGATCCCGACTACGGGTGCAGCCTGTACGGAGTTTGTACGTTCTCCCCGTGACCTGCATGGGTTTTCTCCGAGATCTTCGGTTTCCTCCCTCATTCCAAAGATGTACAGGTTTGTAGGCTAATTGGCTTGGTATACATGTAAATTGTCTCTAGTGTGGAGGATAGTGTTAGTGTGCGGGGATCGTTGGTTGGAGTGGACTCGGAGGGCCGAAGGGCCTTTCCGCACTGTATCTCTAAACTAAACCAAAACTAAACCTTCACAGCTTACTGAATTGGAGCGAGTACTAAAGTCAGTCGCCTTAGTAGCTGTCGGACTAACGTTGGCTTAAGTGTTATTTGGCAAGTGATCTTTCCTTCAAGGTCACCTTTGCTTAGAACATGTAGATACTTTTTATATCAGGATAACAACGACATTTGTATACATATCCTAAGTGAGATCTCTAACTGTTCTTTGCATAACAAACCTCTACTGTTTTGAAGGAATGCTGATAAAAGCAGTATTATCCTGAATAATAATATTTAGATTAGTTTAGTTTAGAGATACAGTGCAGAAACAGGCCATTTGGCGCACTGAATTTGCGCCAACTAGCGATCACCATGTACACCAGGGGTCGGCAACCTACGGCCTCCGTAACCCGGAATCATCCCGCCCCGCAGATTTCCGTCATCTCCGGAACCTCCCAGGCCCTAGGCCGCGGCGGCCAGGCGCGGTGACGCAAGGACGCAAGGAGGCCTGCGCTGGCGGGCGCAATGGCGGAGCCGCCGAGCGGCAAGCAGCAGCTGAGCGGCAAGCAACACTCAGTGCCAAGCAGCGCCGAGCTCTGGCTGTACCGCATCCTGCACAAAGCATCCGGCTTCACTGTCGGGATCGGGGTTGTCAATAGGCCGGGGACGAGTGAGTGTGAGTATTTGAGGCACTGCCTTCAGGACAGATCCAAGGCAATGGTCCGTGGGCACGCCGTGTTGGTGAGCGTCCGTAACTAGGGGCCGGTGCTCCGGGTGGTGTCCTCGAAGGAGTGTGGCGGCGCCTAATGGCAGCGGCTCGATTGCTATTTTGGATGGGTTTTTTGAGCATGGCAACAGGCCATTTCATCCCACCATGAGTCCATGCCAACCATCAACCCCAACCGATCACCCGGTCACAATAGTTCTATGTAATCCCACTTTTGGATCTACTCCCTACACCCCATCTACTCCCCATGAGTCAGGGGATATGGGGAGAAGGCAGGAACGGGGTACTTTGTTTAAGAAGGAACTGCAGATGCTGAAAAATTGAATATGGACAAAAAAGCTGGAGAAACTCAGCGGGTGCAGCAGCATCTACGGAGGGAAGGAAATAGGCAACGTTTCGGGCCGAAACCCTTCTTCAGACGGATGTAGGGTGGGGGGAGGTGATGGGGAGAAGAAAGGAAAAAGGAAGAGGAGGAGCCCGAGGCTGAGGGAGAGCTGAGAAGGGGAGGAGACAGCAAGGGCTACCGGAAATTGGAGAATTAAATGTTTATGCCACTAGGGTGCAGACTGCCCAAGCGGAATATGAGGTGCTGCTGCTCCAGTTTCCGGTGGTGCTCACTCTGGCCATGGAGGAGGCCCAGGACAGAGAGGTCGGATTCGGAATGGGAGGGGGGGTTGAAGTGCTGAGCCACCGGGAGATCAGGTTGGTTAATGCGGACCGAGCGGAGGTGTTCAGCGAAACGATCGACAAGCCTGCGCTTGGTCTCACCGATGTAGATCAGCTGACATCTAGAGCAGCGGATGCAATAGATGAGGTTGGAGAAGATGCAGGTGAACCTCTGTCGCCCCTGGAACGACTGCTTGGGTCCTTGAATGGAGTTGAGGGGGGAGGTAAAGTGACAGGTGTAGCATCTCTTGTGGTTGCAAGGGAAAGTGCCCGGGGAGGGGGTGGTACGGGATGGAAGGGGGGAATTGACCAGGGAGTTACGGAGGGAGCGGTCTTTGCGGAAAGCAGACATGGGGGGAGATGGGAAGATGTGGCGAGTGGTGGGATCACGTTGGAGGTGGCGAAACTGACGGAGGATTGTTTGTTGTATGTGACGGCTGGTGGGGTGAAAGGTGAGGACAAGGGGGACTCTGCCCTTGTTGCGAGTGGGGGGATGGGGAGAGAGAGCAGTGTTACGGGGTATGGAAGAGACCCTGGTGCGAGCCTCATCTATAGTAGGGGAGGGGAACCCCCGTTCCCTGAAGAATGAGGACATTTCAGATGCCCTGGTGTGGAACGCCTCATCCTGGGATTAGATGCAGCGTAGACGGAGTAATTGGGAGTAGGGGATGGAGTCCTTACAGGAAGCAGGGTGGGAAGAAGTGTAGTCCAGATAGCCATGGGAGTCAGTGGGTTTATAGTGGATGTCGGTCAGAAGTCTATCACCTGCGATTGAGATAGTGAGGCCAAGAAATGGTACGGAAGTGTCGGAAATGGTCCAGGTGTATTTGAGTGCTGGACGGAAGTTAGTGGTGAAGCGGATGAAGTCAGTTAGCTGTGTGTGGGTGCCGGAGATAGCACAAAAGCAATTGTCGAGCGGGATACTCATTGAGGATGATTAGCCATAATCACATTGAATGGCGGTGGTGCTGGCTCGAAGGGCCGAATGGCCTACACCTGCACCTATTGTCTATTGTACACAATTAGGAGCAATTTTACAAGAGGCCAATTAGCCTACAAACCAGTACGCCTTTGGAGCTTAGGAGGAAACCGAAGCACCCACGCAGGTCACGGGGAGAACGTGCAAACTCCGCACAGCCAGCACCCGTAGTCAGGATGGAACCCGGGTCTCTGGCGGTGCGAGGTGGCAACTCTACCGCTGCTCCACCGTGTCGCACCATGAGCTGATGTTACTGTGCGCACCTTGAACTGATCTTTTACCTTGAGTTTGCTGCCTTGAGGTCACAGAAGTGAAGGAGGACGGTGCGTACAACATCGTTGCAGACAACCTTCACGATGTCAATGTTGCTCAGTCGAACACGCAGCTGCTTTGCCAGCTCCCAATAGTCCTCCGACAGCATCTGGTGCAGGTGCCCTTCATCACGACTGACCTTTGCATACCAGGAAAGGATGTAGTCCCTGTAGCTGTAGTCGAACACTGGAGAATAAAACATACACAGAGCAAGATCACCATCAATGCTGTTGAGAGATACACCGCGGAAACAGGCCCTTCGGCCCACCGAATCTGCAATCAGCAATTCCCACACACTAACGTTGTCCTACACACACGCCCCTGTCCCAATTAGGAAACCTCTGGAGACTTTGCGCCCCACCCAAGGTTTCCGTGCGGTTCCCGGAGGCTGCAGGCGGTTGCCGGAGGTTGCAGGTAGTGGAAGCAGGTAGGGAGACTGACAAAAACCTCCGGGAACCGCACGGAAACCTTGGGTGGGGCGCAAAGTCTCCAGAGGTTTCCGTTCAGGCTTCCTAAGTGGGACAGGGGCATGAAGAGTCCAGAACCAGGGGTCACAGTTTCAGAATAAGGGGTTGGCCATTTAGAAAGGAGATGAGGGAAAGCTTTTTCACCCAGTGAGTTGCGAATCTGTGGAATTCTCTGCCACTGAAGGCAGTGGAGGCTGATTCTATGGATGCTTTCAAGAGGGAGTTGGATAGAGCTGTTAAAGATTGCGGAGTCAGGGGATATGGGGAGAAGGCAGGAACGGGGTACTGATTGTGGATGATCAGCTATGATCACATTGAATGGCGGTGCTGGCTCGAAGGGCCGAATGGCCTACTCCTGCACCTATTGCCTATTGTCTATTGTCTATTGACTAAGGACAATTTTACATTTATACCAAGCCAATTAACCTACAAACCTGCTCGTCTATGGAATGTGGGAGGAAACCGAAAATCTCGGAACGTTATTCCCTTCTCATGTACAGTATCTGTACACTGTGAATGGCTCGATTGTGATCATGTATTGTCTTTCTGCTGGCTGGTTAGCACGTATCAAAAGCTTTTCACCGTATCTCGGTACACGTGACAATAAACTGAGGTAACCTTCATGTTTCCCTTGGATTGTCCTTAGCAGACAGGAGAAAACACAGTCTTCAAGCTATTGTCTAATGGAGAGCACAGCAACCTTAACATGAGCACCTCAAGGTTTCACTCCAATGAAGTGGCAAAAAGCAAAGCATTCTGCTCATATTTTGAGTTCCCTTTAGAGTTTAGAGATACAGTGCGGAAACAGGCCCTTCGGCCCACCGAGTCTGTGCCGACCAACGATCACCCCACCCGCTTGCACTATCCTACACACACTAGGGGCAATTTACAATTTTACCAAGCCAAGTAGCCTTCAAACCTGCACATCTTTGGAGTGTGGGAGGAAACGGGTGAACTCGGAGAAAACCCACGCAGGTTCCCGGGGAAAACGTACAAACTCCGTACAGACAGCACCCGTAGTCAGGATGTAACGAGACCTGGGTGTGCTTGTACATCAGCCACTGAAAGTAAGCATGCAGGTACAGCAAGCAGTGAGGAAAGCGAATGGCACTTTGGCCTTCATTGCGAGAGGATTTGAGTTTAGATAGCAAGAAGGTCCTGCATCACTAGTACAGGCCCCTGGTGAGACCACACCTGGAGTATTGTGTGCATTTTTGGTTTCCTAATTTGAGGAAGGACATTCGTGCTATTGAGGGAGTGCAGCGTAGTTTTACAAGGTTAATTCCCGGGATGCCGGGACTGACATATGATGAAAGAATGGGTCGACTGGACTTGTATTCACTGTAATTTAGGAGAGGAGATCATATAGAAACATAAAATTCCTAAGGAATTGGACAGGCTAGTTGCAGGAAAAATGTTCCCGATGTTGGGGGAGTCCAGAACCAGGGTCACAGTTCAAGAAAAAGGGGTGGGCCATTTAGGCCTGAGACGAGGAAAAACTTTTTCACCCAGAGAGTTGTGAATTTGTGGAATTCTCTGCCACAGAAGACAGTGGAGGCCAAATCACTGGATGTTTTCAAGAGAGAGTTAGATGTAGCTCTTAGGGCTAAAGGAATCAAGGGACATGAGGAAAAAGCAGGAACGGGGTACTGATTGTGGGTGATCAGCCATGATCATGTTGAATGGCGGTGCTGGCTCGAAGGGCCGAATGGCCTACTCCTGCACCTATTTTTCTATGTTCTTTATTCTATGAACCCGGGTCTCTGTCGCTGTCAGGCAGCAATTTTACTGCTGCACCACCCTTTCGCCCACTTGAAGCACAAAACTACAAAATGTGTTTTAGAAACAAATTATTTTATAAACGTAATTGGTAATATAATCCAACTGCGTGGGTCATGCTGAAGAAATCAAGTCTGAACCATCCTCACAACAACTGGAGAGCAGTCCTGAGCTGCCATCTATCTCATTGGAGAACCTCGGACTATCTTTAATCGGACTTTACTAGGCCATCTTGCACTAAGGGTTATTCATGTTATCCCCTTTATCATGTATCTGTACACTGTGAACGGCTCGATTGTAATCATGCATTGTCTTTCCGCTGACTGGTTAGCACACAACAAAAGCTTTTCACTGTACCTCGGTACACGTTACAATAAACTAAACTCAAACCGAATCAGAAACTTGGCCTGATATATCACCGATCCATGTTCTCCAGAGATGCTGCCTAACCTGCTGAGTTACTCCAGCACTTGATGTCTTTTTTTTGGTAAACCTGCACATGCAGTTCCTTTTGTCTCCATTTTTATTGTTATGCTGATCGAATATAAACAACATCTGTGTCAATGAGAATCTACGACGACTTAGAAAGTCTGAAGAAGGGTTTCATCCCGAAAAATCACTTATTCCTTTTTCCCCAGAGATGTTACCTGACCCATTGAGTTACTCCAGCTTTCCGTATCTATCTTAGAAAGAGAATGTAATGAACTGACTAATCTGGCGTGTGTGGCCACTTATAACTGTTCTGCTGCCGTCTTTATTTGCTGCAACTACATATCGCACTACAGCTTGGCTTCTGTCATTGCTTTCAATGGCATGTGGACATCAGCCTGCAAATGTTATACATCAGGATTAACATTAAATCATTGAACTGTTGCAGCAAGAGGAGACTATAAATATCCACGCTCACTCTAATTGGACTTTATTCTCTCCGTAATGTTATCAAGTCTCCCAGATTCTATAGCTATCTATTTTAGCCATAATAGTTTTGACAGGGACATGGATCACAGCCCATGACAAAGAACACCTCTGTTAAAGGTGTTGCCCAGTTTATTCGGTCTTCAGCTGCACACAAACTAATTCAGGCCACTAAGCAGGAGGAATCAGTTGCATAACTCGTTTTTTATATAGGCAGTGGCATCAAGGTCTCTTAAGAGAACTTTGCCACCAATATTTTACTTTAGTTTAGTTTAGAGATACAGCACGGAAACAGGCCCTTTGGCCCACCGAGTCCACACCGACCAGTGATCCCGGCACAGTAACACTTTCCTACACTCGGGACAATTTTTACATTTATACCAAGTCAATTAACCTGCACACCTGCACGTCTTTGGAGTGTGGGAGGAAACCGAAGTTCTCGGAGAAAATCCACGCAAGTCACGGGGAAAAGGTACAAACTCCGTACAGACAAGCACCAGTAGCAAGGACCGAACCCGGGTCTCTGGTGCTGTAAGCGCTGTATGGCAGCAACCCTACCGCATCAACTCTACCAATAGACGTACAGGTTTGTAAGTCAATCGGCTTGGTATGAATGTAAAATGATCCTTAGTGTGTGTAGGATAGTGTTAATGTGCGGGGATCGCTGGTCGGCGTGGACTCGGTGGGCCGCAGGGCCTGTTTCCGCACCGTTTATCTCAACAAAACTAAACTGATTTACATTTTTTGGTTGCGGCACTTGGATTTTCGCTCCAACTCAGACATGCATAAAACAGCACACCCTTTCAGCAAAATCCTGGTCAATAGCCGGGATTAACATCTTCTGACACATCAACAATGGAAGCTGCTCATTTAAATTCGGGGCAACTACGCTTATAACCTCCCGTGGCTCCATCCGTTCATCAGCAGTTGCCAGGAGTTGCTCATCCGCAGGGAACACAAGAGTCGTTCTGCAAGGCAGGGGCAGCAATTACTTTTTCTGTTTAGTTTAGTTTAGAGATACAGCACGGAACCAGGCCCTTCGGCCCACCGGGTCCGCGCTGCACAGACAAGCGCCCGTAGTCAGGATCGAACCCGGCCTCTGGTACTGTAAGCGCTGTAAGAAAGCAACTGTATCCTTGCACCACCATGCAGTTGCTGGAGGATCCAAAATTACCCTTTGTTCCCACGGTCCTTGTCGGTGCGAGCCCCCCCCCCCCCGCCACCACGCTAAAAGCCCTGTCCCACTGTACGAGTTCATTCCAAGGGTTCTCCCGTTGCCCCTTTTCCGGGGTTACGTCCGTGCCCGGGTGGGATTAGAAAAGGAATACGCCCTGTCTGTGGGCACCCTGAGGGAGTTCCGGGACCGCTGGGCTCCGCAGGGTGTTGAATGTATCCTCAATAAGGATTGTATCATAATTATATAATAGTTTATTATGGATATATGTTTGTATTGTATTTATGGTGGTGGGTTCTGGCTTGTTTTATTGTAGTGTAAATATTATTTTTTAATAATTGAATACATTTTTTGAAAAAAAAAAAAAAAAAAAAAAAAAAAAGGGTTCTCCCGTGTTTGCCCTGATTCGAACTCAGAGATTTACGGCAATGGCCGCTCGTCGGTACTCGGGACTCTTTTTTTTAAAATCAAAAATATTTATTCAAATATTAAAATAGTATTTACAATACAAAAAAAGAAAAACAGCATCATAATGCAACTCGGGACTCTCTTGGGCATTTTTCAACATGTTGAAAAATCTTCACGAGTCTTCCCGAGTTTACCACGTTTCCCGATTACTTGACGTTTTGCGTTACGAGCCCCTAATAAGAGACATCCCCGAGCTCCGAGGTTCCCGCTACGTTCATTCTACGTGCTTACCATGAGTTCGATTTTTTTTTTAACTCGGGAGAGCACTTGAAAGAACTCGTACAGTGGGACAGAGCTTTAACACTAGGGACAATTTACATTTACACCAAGCCAACTGACCTACAAACCTGTACGTCTTTGGAGTGTGGGAGGAAACCGAAGATCTCGGAGAAAAGCCACGCAGGTCACGGGGAGAACGTGCAAACTCTCTACAGACAGCACCCATAGTCAGGATCGAACCAGGGTCTCAGGAGCCGTGAAGCAGCAACTCTACCACTGCGCCACCGCGCCCACACTTGTGTGAGCAAATATCTCATCCCAATAGTTCAGCACGTTAAAATGATTTTTATGTCTACATGCACCAAGATGCAATGGTGACCTTTTTCTTGAGTTATAATGTGACCTCACGTGGAAACAAGCCCTTCGGTCCAACTTGCCCACACCAACCAACATGTCCCATCCACACTAGTCCCACCTGCCTGCGTTCGTCCCGAATCCCTCCAAGTGCTAGGACCCCAGCTATTTACAATATATATTAATGATCTGGATGAGGGAATTGAAGGCAATATCTCCAAGTTTGCGGATGACACTAAGCTGGGGGGCAGTGTTAGCTGTGAGAAGGATGCTAGGAGACTGCAGGGTGACTTGGATAGGCTGGGTTAGTGGGCAAATGTTTGGCAGATGCAGTATAATGTGGATAAATGTGAGGTTATGCATTTTGGTGGCAAAAACAGGAAAGCAGACTATTATCTAAATGGTGGCCGATTGGGAAAAGGGGAGATGCAGCGAGACCTGGGTGTCATGGTACACCAGTTATTGAAGGTAGGCATGCAGGTGCAGCAGACAGTGAAGAAAGCGAATGGTATGTTAGCTTTCATAGCAAAAGGATTTGAGTATAGGAGCAGGGAGGTTCTACTGCAGTTGTACAGGGTCTTGGTGAGACCACACCTGGAGTATTGCGTACAGTTTTGGTCTCCAAATCTGAGGAAGGACATTCTTGCCATATAGGGAGTGCAGAGAAGGTTCACCAGACTGATTCCTGGGGTGTCAGGACTGTCTTATGAAGAAAGACTGGATAGACTTGGTTTATACTCTCTAGAATTTAGGAGACTGAGAGGGGATCTTATAGAAACTTACAAAATTCTTAAGGGGTTGGACAGGCTAGATGCGGGAAGATTGCTCCCGATGTTGGGGAAGTTCAGGACAAGGGGTCACAGCTTAAGGATAAGGGGGAAATCCTTTAAAACTGAGATGAGAAGAACGTTTTTCACACAGAGAGTGGTGAATCTCTGGAACTCTCTGCCACAGAGGGTAGTCGAGGCCAGTTCATTGGTTATATTTAAGAGGGAGTTAGATGTGGCCCTTGTGGCTAAGGGGATCAGAGGGTATGGAGAGAAGGCAGGTACAGGATACTCAGCCATGATCATATTGAATGGCGGTGCAGGCTCGAACGGCCGAATGGCCTACTCCTGCACCTAATTTCTATGTCTATGTTTCTATGTAAGTTCAAGTTCAAGTTACATTTATTGTCACATGCACCAATTGGTACAGTGAGATTTGAGTTACCGTACAGCCACACAGATAAATAGAACACAACACACGATAGAATTTAACATGAACATCCCCACACAGCGGAATCAACGTTTCCCACTGTGAGGGAAGGCAATAAAGTTCATTCATCTCCCTCTATGTTCACCCGTGGTCGGGGCCTTAGAACCCTCCGTAGTCGCCGCTACGGCGGCCCGATGTTCAAGCCCTCTCACCGGGATCACCGGCGTCGGAACGGAAGAACACTCTCAGCGGCTCGGTGTTTCCGAATCGGCCGCTTCCTATCGGAGACCGCAGCTCCAGAAGTCCACAGGCCCCGCTGGGCGGAGATTCAATGCTGGCGATCCGCGGCAAAAGATCCCAGGACTGCGCGATGTTAAAGTCAGTGCCGCCCGCGGCTGGGAGCACCGCAAACCACAGCTCCACGGTGTTAACGTCAGCAGGCCCAACACTCCGGAGCTCCAACACAGGCGATCCCCGGTAAGGCATCACCCGCTCCATGATGGAATTGAGTGCTGCGCTGCTGCGGAAGCTCTGGCCCGTCTCCGGCAAGAAAGGCCGCGCCAATCCAGTTGTAGGCCGCGGGGGGGGGTGGGGGGGGTAGTGAAAATGCAACTCGGAGAAAGTGACTGGGACACAGCTTCCCCCTATTCCCCCCCCACCATATAAAAGTCTAAGAAACCTTTAAAACATACTTTTTGACACACTAAAAATAACAAAAAAGGGTGACAGGACAAACAGCTGACGAGGCTGCCACTCCAAACCTGTCCTATCCATGTGCCTGTCTAAACGTTTCAATAGCACTCACCTCAACTGCTGCCTCTGGCTGCTCGATCCATGCACCCACCACCCTTTGTATGAAAAAGTTACCCCTCAGACTCTATTACATGTTTTTCTCCTTCACCTTAAACCTATGTTGTCTGGTTCTCTATTCCCCTAATCTGGGTATAATCTGGCTAACATCACAGTTCAATTTAGTTTATTGTCACATGTGGACATATTGTAGTGTATAGTGAAAAGCTTTTGTTGCGTGCTATCCAGTCAGTCGAAAGACAGTACACGATTACAATCGAGCCATTTACAGTGTACAGACACATGATACTGGAATGACGTTTAGTGCAAGGTAAAGCCAACAAGAATAGTCCGAGGGTCACCAAAGAGATAGCTAGTCGTTTAGGACTGCCCTCTGGTCGTGGTAGGATGGTTCAGTTGGGAAGAAACTGTCCCTGAATCTGGAGGTGTGCGTTTTCCCACTTCTGTACCTTTTGCATGTTGGGAGAGGGGAGAAGAGGGAGTGGCCAGGGTGCGACTCGTCCTTGATTATGCTGCTGGCCTTGCCGAGGCAGCGCCAGGTGTAAATGGAACTGCATCCGCAGTTCCTTCCTACACATCTTTGTGTAAGGGCCAACTCGAGCCATTTGAGCATTTTCCCCTTGACGCCTACTGACGTGAGGTCTGGAAGGACTCGTCACTCTGCAGACAGCATGCCGGCTGGCCTCTCAGCCTTTGCCAGATCTAGTGCTCTCAGCTATTTGTTGATACCGTGTGACGCAAATCAAACTGGCTTCCGCGGAGGTGGGGTGTCAGGAGGAAGCAGTGATAAATCATGCACTCTGCACTTCAGGCTGAACACGTTTGCAAACGTTAAAGCCGTGCATTTTAACACCTATACACCGCAAGCTATCACGGCACGGTGGCACAGCGGTAGATTTGCTGCCTTACAGCGAGACCAGGGTTCGACACCATCTATGGGTGCTTGTCTGCACGGATTTGCACGCCCACCCCATGACCTGCGTGGGTTTTATCCGTGATCTGCGGTTTCCGCCCACACTCCAAAGACGTACGGGTTTGTAGATTAATTGACTTGGTAAATGTAAAAATTGTCTCTAGTGTGTGTAGGATAGTGTTAATATTCAGGGATCGCTGGTCGGCGCGGACCCGGTGGGCGGAAGGGCCTGTTTCCCTGCTGTATCTCTAAACTAAACTAAACCAAAAGTCGGATAACCTGAAGCTTCATAAGGTCAACAGACCTTAGACAATGGACAATAGACAATAAGTCAAGTTGTTAAGTCAATTTTATTTGTCACACACGCATACGAGATGTGCAGTGAAATGAAAAGTGGCAATGCTTGCGGATTGTGCAAAAAAATAGATGCAGAGTAGGCCATTCGGCCCTTCGAACCAGCACCGCCATTCAATGTGATCACGGCTGATCATCCACAACCATAGGAGCATTATGACGCAAGATGACGCCCAACACAGGCAACTATTTGCGTGCTACAGTCACATATTACAATTGCTCCACACTCTTAAATCTCTACACCTACAGCAACATTTCTTACTTTATCTATACATTGTAAATGGATCGATTGTAATCATTTATTGTCCTTCTCCTGGCTGGATAGCAAGCAACAAAAAGCTTTTCACTGTACCTCGGTAGACGTGGCAATAAACAAAACTGTAAACTGAAACGGAAATAGGGCATTCAAGTCTACTCTGCCATTCAATCATGGCTGATCTATCTCTCCCTCCTAACCCCCATTCTCCTGCCTTTCCCCCCATAACCCCTGACACCCTGACTGTTCAGGCCATGTCTGTGGAATTCTCTGCCTCAGAGGGCAGTGGAGGCCGGTTCTCTGGATGCTTTCATGAGAGAGCTAGATATGGCTCTTAAAAATAGCGGAGTCATGGGGATATGGGGAGAAGGCAGGAATGGGGTACTGATTGGGGATGATCAGCCATGATCACATTGAATGGCGGTGCTGGCTCGAAGGACCAAATGGCCTACTCCTGCACCTATTATCTATTGTCTATTGACTGTTCAGGCCAAGGTCAGATCCGTCACAATCTTATTGATTGGAAATCAAAAAGCTGCAGATGATGGATCTTAACTAAATTATGGGGCAGGTGGAATGGCCAAGAATGCTACTTTTGCACCAAATTCACATATTTAAATGTCCTCCAACCCCATTACAATCGCTCCACACTCTTAACTCTCTATTCTTACAGCAATATTTCTTACTCTAACCATGATCTTCTTAATCTCCTCTCAGATCTGTCCATACTTCGACCCTCGGACTACCCTTGATCGGACTTTGCTGGCTTTACCTTGCACTAAACGTTATTCCCTTATCATGTATCTGTACACTGTAAATTGATTGATTGGAATCATGTATTGTCTTTCCGCTGACTGGTTAGCACGCAACAAAAAGCTTTTCACTGTACCTCAGTACACGTGACAACAAACTAAACTAAACTACAAGGCAGGATTGCAGGACATCGATCTGAGACCACGGCTTCCGAGATTAACAACAACTCTTTTAGGACATGACACAACTCGTTTTATGGATCGAGCTGCCGGATGAAGTAGTTACGCCAAGGAATATCGCAACGTTTAAGAAACAATTAGACAGCTACATGGATAGGACAGATTTGGAGGGATGAGGGCTAGACACACGCAGGTGGTGCTAGTGTAGATGGGGTATGTTTGTCGGTGTGGGCAAGTTGAGCCGAAGGGCCTGTTTCCATGCTGTAAGGGCCTGTCCCACTTGGGCGTCATTTGCGCGTCACGCAGGTGGTCATGCGTCGTGATGCGTAAATAATGTCACGTAAATGGCGCGCAAATGACGTAACATTGGCATCAAGGCACAATTTCTTTGGAATATGCAGAGACATTAATTTTTCTATTAATATTTCTCTTGATAATGAATTACCCATGACGTGACAAATGCAAACTTTATGACAAATTGTTCAGGTTACCAAATCCAAACAAAGAAACTTAATTGACCTCCGGTTTTAGTAAACCACTAGACTAAGTGGGTCACACGGGAGGGCTGGTCCCCCAACGCAATAATCCACCTCTCCACCAATTCCAATATTCCACCACTCACGCATAGCCCCCAACTGTGCAGGCGTGGCTGAGGTGTTCCCTTTGGGACGCCCCTGATCCCCCCTCCTCCCCTCGCCCCCCCCCCCCCCTCCCCCCCCCCTCCCCCCCCACCCACGCACTCACTCCATCCCCCCCCCTCAAAACCCCCCCTCCCCTCATCCACTCTTCGCGGCTCTTGGGCGGCGCAGCCATTCCCTCCCATTGGGTTCCCATTGTGACGTAGAACACGCAGGTATTACTGCGCAGGTGCAGTTGACGGGCACGGCAAGTGGAAAAGGGATTTATTAAAGCTTAAAATGTGAATGACTCTTAAAATATAAAAAAAATTAAAGCATTAAAAAGGAGATTTATTCAGTCCATTCTTTGCTGTTGCATTCTGCAGCCGGGGTTCGGGTCGGCTTCAGGCGGGGGGCTTTCGGGGGCCGGTGGGGGGAGCATCCTGCAGCCTGGGGAGGGGCACGGCTTCAGGTGGGGCTGTCAGGGATGCTGGGGAAGGGGGGAGTGTCCTGCAGTGAGAGAAGTGGACGGCTTCAGGCGGTGGCCAGTGTGGGGGGGGGGGGGGGTTCTAGGGGGTTCTAGAGGGACTTTGTGGGACTTTGTTCTTACACTCACAATGGATCGCTTACACTGGACAGCTCACTCACTCATGGCTGGTGGACTCACAGTTCACTCCACCACACACACACACCCTCCATCACACACACCCTCCATCACACACATACACACACACATATAAACCCTACATCACACACACACACATACACACACACATATAAACCCTACATCACACACACACACATATAAACCCTACATCACACACACACATCAAGGACATATGACAGTAAAAGTCTCTTGAATATACTCATGCTCGACTTCTGAACTGAGCATGGCTTTGGACTCAGGTCCAACTTCTGAACCCAGGTCCAACTTCTGGACCCAGGCCCGATTTCTGGACTGAGCGCGACCTCCGGACTGAGCACAACCTCTGGACTGAGCGCGACTTCTGTCACAGTTCTGGACTCAACTCTCACTCACGGCTATCGGGCAGACTGACTCACGCCCGGCCTCCGGGGCTTTATTCTCCTCGCCCTCAGAAGAGTTGTTACCTTCATGGTGACTGACAGGCGAGAAGACCAATCTGCTGATCTCATGATTTTTTAAACATTCATAATTTTTGTCATTCATACTGGCACTTGCAACTGGGTCCTTAACTTTTTATCACAACGGCAGCAGACAGTCAGGGTGGGCAGTCAAGACACTGGCTCACCCCAAGGCTGTGTCCTAAGCCCCCTGCTGTTTAGTCTGCTTACACATGACTGTACTGCTAGACTCAGTAACAACTATATTAACAAGTTCGCTGATGACACAACAGTGGTGGGTCTCATCAGCGACAGTAATGAGTCGGCGTACAGGATGGAGCTGGAGCTGCTCACAGAATGGTGCAGATCCCACAACCTCACTCTTAATGTGGAAAAAACTAAGGAGATGGTGATCGACTTCAGGAAGGCGGGAAAACAACATCACACTCCGCTGTATATTGATGGAGCTGCTGTGGAGAAGGTCAGCAGTGTGAAGTTCCTAGGACTCCACCTGGCGGATGACCTGACCTGTACCACCAACACCACAGCAGTGGTCAAAAGAGGCTCAGCAGCGGCTTCACCCTCTCCGGAGACTAAGGAAAGCAGGTCTCCCTACTGCTCATCTAAGGACTTTCTACAGGGGCACCATCGGAAGCATAATGGCCTACGGCATCACTTCCTGGTTCAGGAGCTGCAAGGCTTACGAACAATATCAACTCGAAGGGCCGAATGGCCTACTCCTGCACCTAATTTCTATGTTTCTAACTCAACAGGATAGTGAAGACCGCCAGCAGTATCATTGGTGTCCCCTACTCCCTTTCCTGTTGTTGATCTACAAGAAGCGGAGCATCAGTAGAGCCATCTCCATCATCAAGGACCCCTACCAGCCATCACATCACATATTCTCCATCCTGCCATCTGGGAAGAGGTACAGGAGCATCAGCTGCAAAACCAGCAGGATGCTCCACAGCTTCTTCCCACAGGCAATAAGACTGATTAACGGACTGTGTCCCCTCCCCAAATATTGTTCACCAACAAATTCAACCTCGTCCATACTTTGACAGTTAGGCACCTGTCAAGGTAAAGCCACTGTCGGTCGGAATGTCTGTTTTTATTCTATTGTAAATTTTAGGCCTACCTTCTGTTTTTAGACATGGTAGTTTTGATTTGTTTTTAAAGCTCTATGTATTTGTCCTTTTTTATTAACTACACTGAATGGAAACTGATCGAGCAACGTTTTTTTTGTTTCCTCTGTGTATGCGAGTACTCAGTGAAATTGATATTAAAGAAATACATGCCATGATCACATTGAATGGCGGTGCTGGCTCGAAGGGCCAAGTGGCCTACTCCTGCGCCTATTGTCTGTTGTCTATGATCTATTTAAATATCATCTAGACAGGTACATGGATAGGACAGGTTTAGGGGGATATGGGGCAAACGCAGGCAGGTGGGATTAGTGTACGTTGGTCGGCGTGGGTTAGTTAGGCCAAAGAGCCTGTTTCCATTCTAAATTGCAGAATACAACGTAGTCATCATCAACATGGAATACAGTAAGATATTAGTGTACTATATCAAAAATGTTTTAAAAGCGCGTATAGCTTCAGTGAAATCAGACTTGCGTAAAATTTAAAAATGCCTTGCCTTCCAGCGCAGCACAGCGCAGTGTTTTATATGCTTCATCTCATCACCATGCAATCACAGTGGCTGTGCAATTACACTGACTTCATTTACTCATCATCTCCCCAAGGGAAGGGTAAAGAGAGTGGAAATGAAGGTTTGGGTGGCAAGTGAAGGCCACTAAAATTAATTTATTAACTCTGCTCAGAATCTCGTTGATAACTGCAATAAATAATCACGACCCGTCGCTGTTCGCTGAACAGGACTGGAATGATTCCGACTGAATTACTTCCAAATTATTGGCTGCAACCTTCCCTCCACTGACGAACTGTACACTGCAAGGGCCAGGAAGCGAGCGGGCAAGATCATCTCTGACCCCTCTCACCCTGGCCACTAACTCTTTGAATCACTTCCCTCTAGAAGGCGACCCCGGACTGCCAAAGCTGCCACAGCCAGACATAAAAACAGTTTTTATCCACGAGTAGTTGCTCTACTCAACAACCAAAAATCTGCAGCCTCCGTTTGATCTGGTATTTTGTTGGTTCACATGCTTGATCAATGGTGTTTTATCATTAATGTTTTATATTCAGTGTTTTCTGAGTCATTCGTAACAGTCACTGTATGTCATGTTGTTACTTGTGGGTGGAGCACCAAGGCAAATTCCTTGTATGTGAATACTTGGCCAATAAACTTACTTACTTACTTACTTAAATACATTTCATGGCCCTCGAAGCTCAGCATTGTTGTGCTGTGGGTCACCCTCAAGTTCTAGGAGCAGAATTAGGCCATTCAGTCCATAAAGTCCACTGCGCCATTCAGTCATGGCTGATCTACCTTTCCCTCTCAACCCCATTCTCCTGCCTTTTCCCCATAACCCCTGACATTCGCACTAATCAAGAATCTGTCGATCTCCGTCTTAAAAATATCCATTGACTTGGCCTCCGCAGCCGTCTATGGCAATGAATTCCACAGATTCACCACCCTCTGGCTAAATAAATTCCTTCTCATCTCCTTTCTAAAGGCCCATCCTTTTATTCTGTGGCTGTGTCCTCTGGTCCTAGACTCTCCCACTAATGGAAACATCCTCTCCACATCCAGCCTTTCACTGCGGTAAGTTTCAATGAGGGGTCCCCTCATCCTTCTAAACTCCAGTGAGTACAGGCCCAGTGTCAGCAAGATGGGCAGTTCAGTGGTGCAGCGGTAGAGTTGCTGCCTTACAGCGACAGGGACCTGGGTTTGATCCTGACTGCAGGTGTAGAGTTCTGTGTAGAGTTTGTACGCTCTCCCCGTGACCTGCGTGGGTTTTCTCCGGGTGCTCCATTTCCTCCCACACTCCAAAGACGTCCAGGTTTGTAGGTTAAGTGGCTTCGGTAGAAAAATACAAATTGTCCATAGTGTGTAAGATAGTGCTAGTGTACGGGGTGATCATGGACTCTGTGGGCCGAAGGGCCTGTTTCCGTGCTGTATCTCTCTAAAGTCAAGATGAATGGGTTGACCCAAGGAGCTGTGGGTTTGAGTGGATTGAAAATAATTGAAAACAAGGCGTCACAGTCTAAGGATAAGGGGGAAATCTTTTAGGACCGAGATGAGAAAAACATTTTTCACACAGAGAGTGGTAAATCTGTGGTGAATCTGTGGAATTCTCCGCCACAGAAGGTAGTTGAAGCCAGTTCATTGGCTATATTTAAGAGGGAGTTAGATGTGGCCCTTGTGGCTAAAGGGATCAGGGGGTATGGAGAGAAGGCAGGTACAGGATACTCAGCCATGATCATATTGAATGGCGGTGCAGGCTCAAAGGGCCGAATGGCCTACTCCTGCACCTATTTTCTATGTTTCTATGTCTAATCCTGTCCTCATCAGAGTGTGAAGAAGGGTCCCGACCATAGTTGAACAGTTTAGAGAAGCAGGCCCTTCGGCCCACCGAGTTCGCACCGACCAATGATCCCCGCACACTAACACTATCCTACACACTAACACTATCCTCAGAGATCTATATATTGACAAAATGTTTGCTTTGTTTAATCAGCTGAAATCAAAATTTAACCTTTCCAACTCTCATTTTTTTCGCTATCTCCAAATTAGGCACTACGTTAAAGATCAAATTGCAAATTTTCAAACCATGCCTGACAGTTGCCCACTCTATGAGCTCCTGCAGCTTCCTCCAGACTCCAAACATCTAATAACTCGCTTGGTGAGTCTATTCACCACCTCTGTATCCACTACCCATCTGAAAGAAGCCTGGTCTACTGAGCTGAATTTCGAGGTGTCTGACGGCACTTGGAATGAAGGTCTGACCAGAATCCAAACTTGTTCGATCAATGTCAGGTATAAACTGATTCAGTTTAAAGTCATCCACAGACTCCATTACTCAAAGACCAAATTACATCGAATCTACCCTGCTATTTCTCCATTATGTGACAGATGCAAAAGTGCAGATGGTTCTTTAACACATATTTTCTGGCTCTGTCCTCATATACAAAGATACTGGTCTAAAATATTTAAGTGGTTTTCTGGGGTCTATGGAAAAGATATTCTCCCTGATCCAGAACTGGCACTTTTTGGATGCTCAGAGACTGCTTTGTACTTCACGTCTGAAGAACAACAAGCACTGATGCTTGGTATGGTGGCAGCAAAGAAAATGATCCAAACAGACTGGAAATCATCTACACCCCCCTGCTTCGAAAAATGGCTCAATGAAATGATAACAATCATACAGAAGGAAAGGATACGCTTCTACAAGGTACCAAACAACTTTTTAAGTGTTTGGGGACCATTTATCAACCATCTCAAAGTCCAATAATTTCATAATTTCATATTATCTGCAGTGATGTAGTCCTGTGACCTTTACTTCTGCTTTTGCAATGCATGACTGTGTAGCACCATGTGGATTGTACCAATACTGTTATGTCTGGCAGCTTTGTTTTATTATTATTTTTTTTTAAATTATAATAATTTTTTTTTCCTTCCTTTTTTTTTCCTGGTGTCTTTTTCAGTTTTTTTTTTCTGTTTTGTTAAAAAAATGTATAAAATAATTTTTTTTTAAAATATTAAAACATAGAGATAATTTACACTTATACCATGTATACAAGCACAAGCCTGCATGTCTTGTGGATTGTGCAAGGAAACCAGTCTTGGATAAATCCCACGCAGGTCACAGGGGGAATGTACAAACTCCGTACAGACAGGACCCGTAGTCAGGATCGAACCCGGGTCTCTGGCGCTGCAACCGCTGTGCCACCGTGCTGCCATTAAGGTCGCCAATGTATGTCCTCCATAGAAGTTATCTGGCCTGCCTAGTTACTCGAGCATTTTATGTTCTACATAAGATTCCAGCATCTACAGGTCTATGTCTCATCAAATTCCTCGGCATACTTATGACTTAACCTGGTGCCTTCACGGTGGACAGTCACCCTCCAATTCTAACACAGTTTAACTTTGAGCTGCCATGTTACAAATAGTTTGTTTTAAGGCACAAATGCTGGAGTAAAGGGCCTGTCCCACCAGCATGCGACTGCATGCAGCAAGCGCGAACTAACGTGGTCGCTTGAGCCGTACGGCCTTGCGGGACCGGTCCCACTTTGATCACCAGAGCCGTATGGAGTTGTGTGGAGCTGGTCCCGACATCGCGCGGGGCTCCGAAAAACTGACACTGTTCAAAAATTCCGCGCGGCAACGGCCTGCCGGAACGCAGTCGCATGAGGCCGTACGCACCGTCCCGACGCCGTACGCACCGTTTGTGCTAACATCAGAAAATTGTTCCTGCAGCCTGTCATGCTGAAGAATGCTTCTGAACATAGGCAAATTGCTGCAATTCTCTGCAATGCTGGGACAAAAATCAGTGATGCTGCATTAACCTGGAACCAAGTCGAGAGCATAATTTATTCCACTGGAAAGCCGATGTTCCATGTGTTTTGTACACAATGCAAATGCGAGAAAGGTCGTTAAGAAGGTGAAATGAGTAAATAAATTAAGCCTAGATTAGATCTATCACCATACCTGTCAGAATATTGCACTTTTCCCAATTAGACCAAGCACCGAGGCAAGTGATTGCTCCCTGATTACATGCAAGATTATCCAGTGAAAGGAAATTTTCTCAAATAGAAAACCAAGCAAGATAAAAAGATATTTGTGAGGAGGAACTGCAGATGCTGGTTTACACCGAAGGTAGAAACAATATGCTGGAGTAACTCAGCGGGACAGGCAGCATCTCTGGAGAGGAGGAATGGGTGATGTTTCGGGTCGAGACCCTTCTTCAGACTGAATCGGGGTACGAGATATGGAAGGATAAGGTGTGAAAATGACATCAAAGGGGACGTTGATCTCCTACTCGTTAATCCTAGTTCTCCGACTAGTCTGACTATCCCCTCATTAAATTTTACTTTGTATGCCTCGTTGTCACCTTCCCCTAGCTAACAATGATCTATTCTACATTTTCCTTGATGCTCGGCCCCTTTGATCTCTTATCGGGTCTTGACCAGAAACGTCGCCCATTCCCTCTATCCAGAGATGCTGCCTGTCCCACTGCGTTACTCCAGCATTTTGTGTCCATCTAAAGAGATATTTGAGCAGATGCACGTCCTAAAGTGGCGGTGGGGCAGTGGTAGAGCTGCTGCCTCACAGTGCCAGAGACCAGGGTTCGATCCTGACTATGGGTGCTGTCTGCACAGGGTTTGCATGTTAGAAACATAGAAACATAGAAATTAGGTGCAGGAGTAGGCCATTCGGCCCTTCGAGCCTGCACCGCCATTCAATATGATCATGGCTGATCATCCAACTCAGTATCCCGTACCTGCCTTCTCTCCATACCCCCTGATCCCCTTAGCCACAAGGGCCACATCTAACTCCCTCTTAAATATAGCCAATGAACTGGCCTCAACTACCCTCTGTGGCAGAGAGTTCCAGAGATTCTCCACTCTCTGCGTGAAAAAAGTTCTTCTCATCTCGGTTTTAAAGGATTTCCCCCTTATCCTTAAGCTGTGACCCCTTGTCCTGGACTTCCCTAACATCGGGAACAATCTTCCTGCATCTAGCCTGTCCAACCCCTTGAGAATTTTGTAAGTTTCTATAAGATCCCCTCTCAATCTTCTAAATTCTAGAGAGTATAAACCAAGTCTATCCAAGTCTATGTTCTCCCTGTGACCGTGTGGGTTTCGCCCAGATGCTCCGGTTTCCTCCCGCACTCCAAAGACGTACGTACATGTTTGTAGGCTAATTGGTTTGGTATAATTGCAAATTGTCCCCAGTGTGTGCAGGATAGTATTATTGTGTGGGGATTGCTGGTCAGTACAGTCTCTGTGGGCTGAAGGGCCTGTTTCCGAGCTGCATCTCTAAACTAAAAATTGCTTCTATCTTGAGGATTTTTGTAAAAACTCAATGCTGACAAAGTAGAATTGGGCGATGAACATTCTCTGTCCTCTCTTCTGATCTGAGAAAATTGATGGCCTTGAACTGCATCAATGTCCGAGGCAGACTAGGACATTATTCCTTGGGGCTTTTAGAGATCGAGAGGCAACCTTGCACTGCGCGCGCATCATCGGTGAAAACATTAGCGACGCAATGGCGCTGATTTCCAACGGGAACGGTGACGGACGCACCACACATCTCTGACCTCCAGTTCCTGCGGACTTCCGCCGCTGGAAGTATAGGATTCTGCTGTGTGTGTGTGTGTGCTTTATCACCATTCCTTACAATGCCGTGTATGACAGTGATCGCAACTTCTACTGAAGTGTAGATGGCCGTTGGCTTGCTAGGAGCTCATCCACCCTTTGATATGTCTTTGGTCCTGCTGGGGGTCCACAGTCCCCTCTTCACCCGGCAAACCAGGTGGGGGAGACGGTTTAGTCGCTGACTATCCAACCATGGAGCAGGTAGCACGGGATTACATGGCACCTGAGGAGGGGGTGGGCGAACTCCCCCTGACCTGACCTGATCTTGTAGAGGTGTATAAAATCCCGAGGGCCCTTGAGTCCTGGTGGCATTCTCACAAATCTTCCCTGCACTCATTCCAGCTCAATGAAATCATTCCTGTAGCAGTGTGGCCTGATCACAGTACTCCACGTGCAGCCTCACTAATGCCCCTGTCCCACTTAGGAAACCTGAACGGAAACCTCTGGCGACCATGCGCCCCACCCAAGGTTTCCGTGCGGTTCCCGGAGGTTTTCGTCAGTCTCCCTACCTGCTTCCACTACCTGCAACCACCTGCAACCTCCGGGAACCGCACGGAAACCTTGGGTGGGGCGCAAAGTCTCCAGAGGTTTCCATTCAGGTTTCCCAAGTGGGACAGGGGCATAACAGCTTGTACCATAAGTGCTTCAATTGCAGCAGACGGGTTGAATGGGGCCATCAAAGGATAAATCGCCTTTGGTGCAATGACCTTGGATGTCATTCTTAGCTCGGATCAGGTGCAGTAGTAGGAGAGCAAAAAGGGGAACAGAAATGTTGTGGTGAGCGGAGAACAGAAGTTCATGAAAACCAAGAGGGAAAGAAGTTGTCAAGTTGTTTTTATTGTCAACGGAAATCTTGACAAATTGAAGCAGTTTCTGTCGCAGATACACGATCAAATTTAAATAAAAGAATAGACAACAGACAATAGGTGCAGGAGTAGCACCGCCTTCGAGCCAGCACCGCCATTCAATGTGATCATCCCCGATCAGTACCCCGTTCCTGCCTTCTCCCCATATCCCCTGACTCTGCTATCTTTAAGAGCCCTATCTAGCTCCCTCTTGAATGTTATTGGACTCTACAGATACGGCACGCAAAAGGCCCTTCGGCCCTCCCGTCTGCGATCACCCCGTACACTAGCACTATCCCACACACTAGGGACAAGGCACAATTTTTTTACCGAAGCTAATTAGCTAATTAGCCTACAAACCTGTATGTCTTTGTGGGAGGAAACCGGATCACCCGGAGGAAAAAAACCCACGCAGGTCACGGGGAGGACGTACAAATTCCGTATAGATAGCACCCGCAGTCACGATCGAACCCGGGTTTCTGGCGCTGTAAGGCAGCAACTCTACCGCTGCGCCACCGTGCTGCCCCTAATAACCTGTGATAATAGCTAGAGTATTATCAGGTTACAGAACTATTGCTCGTTACTGTTTAAGAACGGACTGCAGATGCTGGAAAAATCGAAGGTGGGCAAAAATGCTGGAGAAACTCAGCGGGTGAGGCAGCATCTATGGAGCGAAGGAATAGGTGACGTTTCGGGCCGAGACTCGGCCCGAAACGTCACCTATTCCTTCGCTCCATAGATGTTGCCTCACCTGCTGAGTTTCACCAGCATTATTGCTAGTTACTGTTCGGCTATCTGAAACCCCACACCGAGTAAAATCATTTCGGATTATCAGCAAGATATTACGTTGTGTATGAAAGGAACGCTGCAGTTAATACCACCAGCTATCGGTGCATTTTTGAATGGGCTATTTTAAGTTAAAGTTCCTCCCGCCTCAGGATTCACTTCGGGTAAATCTCCCTCACTTTCACTTACCCTGCTCGAACAACAGCTGTTCCACAAACTCAACCGCAGGTGAGTCAATTGCTACATGGAAAATGCAGCCACATGGACAGAAATATCATTTACAAACTTTGCAACTGCTGCCCTCGTTAAATCACAAAGGACCTTATTTCAGTTGAGTTTCTCACAGAGAGTGGTGAGTCTGTGGAATTCTCTGCCTCATAGGGCGGTGGAGGCAGGTTCTCTGTTAGCTTTCAAGAAAGAGCTAGATAGGGCTCTTAAAAATAGCGGAATCAGGGGATATGGGAAGAAGGCAGGAATGGGGTACTGATTGGGGATGATCAGCCATGATCACATTGAATGGCGGTGCTGGTTCGAAGGACCGAATGGCCTACTCCTGCACCTATTGTCTATTGTCTCTTGAGTTCAGTTTATTGTCACGTGTACCAAGGAACAGTGAAAAGCTTTTGTTGCGCGCTATCCAGTCAGCGGAAAGACAATACGTGATTACAATTGAGCCATCCACAGTGCACAGATACGTGATGAGGGGATAATGTTTAGTGCCAGGCAACATCCAGCAAGATCCGATCAAAGATAGTCAGCAGGTGAGGCAGCATCTATAGAGAGAAGGAATCAGTGACATTTCGGGTCAAAACGTCTGAAGAAGGGTCTCGACCCGAAACGTCGCCTATTCCTTCTTTCCTTAGATGCTGCCTCACCCGCTGAGTTCCTCCAGCATTTTTGTCTACGTTCGATTTTTCCAGCGCCTGCAGTTAGTTCTTTCTTAACGATAGTCTGAGGGTCCCCGATGAGGTGGGGAGTAGTTCAGGACTGCTCTCGAGTTGTTAGGATGTTGAGTATAGGAGCAGGGAGGTTCTACTGCAGTTGTACAGGGTCTTGGTGAGACCACACCTGGAGTATTGTGTACAGTTTCGGTCTCCAAATCTGAGGAAGGACATTCTTGCCATAGAGGGAGTGCAGAGAAGGTTCACCAGACTGATTCATGGGATGTCAGGACTGTCTTATGAAGAAAGACTGGATAGACTTGGTTTATACTCTCTATAATTTAGGAGATTGAGAGGAGATCTTATAGAAACTTACAAAATTCTTAAGGGGTTGGACAGGCTAGATGCAGGAAGATTGTTCCCGATGTTGGGGAAGTCCAGGACAAGGGGTCACAGCTTAAGGATAAGGGGGAAATCCTTCAAAACCGAGATCAGAAGAACTTTTTTCACACAGAGAGTGGTGAATCTCTGGAACTCTCTGCCACAGAGGGTAGTTGAGGCCAGTTCATTGGCTATACTTAAGAGGGAGTTAGATGTGGCCCTTGTGGCTAAGGGGATCAGAGGGTATGGAGAGAAGGCAGGTACGGGATACTGAGTTGGATGATCAGCCATGATCATATTGAATGGCGGTGCAGGCTCGAAGGGCCGAATGGCCTACTCCTGCACCTAATTTCTATGTTTCTATGTTTGCGGTAAGGACATTTGCTACACAGGATTCACTTCGGGTGACTAGGTATGTCTTGCTCCCTGTCCTGCTCTTAATCTAAAATCTACGACCTTACTTTTTTTATCGCCTCATGCGCAAGGCAGGTGTAGAGTTGAGTTTAGTTTATTGTCACGTATACCGAGGTACAGTGAAAAGCTTTTGTCGCATGCTAACCAGACAGCGGAAACACAATACAGGATTACAATCGAGCCATCCACAGTGTATTTACAGAGTACTATGTTTACATGTTCAAGAAGGAACTACAGATGCTGGAAAATCGAAGGTAGACAAAATTGCTGGAGAACCTCAGCGGGTGCAGCAGCATCTATGGAGCGAAGGAAATAGGCAACGTTTCAGGCCGAAACCCTGAAGTCTGAAGAAGGGTTTTGGCCCGAAACGTTGCCTATTTCCTTTGTTCCATAGATGCTGCCGCACCCGCTGAGTTTCTCCAGCGTTTTTGTCCACCTACTATGTTTACATATTCTGTTGTGCTGCTGCAAGTAAGAATTTCATTGTTGTATCTGGGACAAATAACAATAAAACACTCTTGACTCTTGAAGTTGATCAAATAGCTTACAAAATTGTCAATCATTTCAGAGTTTATCGGATCCTGCTGATTCAGTTTAGTTTAGAGAGATACAGATCACTGAGTCCATGCCGATCACCGATCAAACGTTAGTTCGAGGTTACCCCAAGTTCGTATCCACTTCCTACACACTATGGGCAATTTACAGAACCCAATTAACCTACAAACCTGTATGTCTTTGGAATGTGGGGGGAAACCGGAGCACCTGAGGAAAGCCATGCGGTCACGGGGAGATCTACACACTCTGCACTGACAGCACCTGTGGTCAGGATCCAACCCGGGTCTCTGGTGCCACGAGGCAGCAACTCTACCAGCTTCACAATGCTTTGCCCGTATTTCTGATCTACTGTATAACAGTATACAACAGATATAACAAACAGCAAGTAGCCGCCATTATTCATTAATAAAACATTACATGAAGGACTATGCTCCTCCGCGTAATTTATAGCCCTTGGCACAAGACGCTTTTGCTGAATCAAACAGCATGATTTAGAAAAATGAATATAGACAATAGACAATAGGTGCAGGAGTAGGCCATTCGGCCCCTCGAGCCAACACCGCCATTCAATGTGATCATGGCTGATCATCCACAATCAGTACCCCGTTCCTGCCTTCTCCCCATATCCCCTGACTCCACTATCTTTAAGAGCCCTATCTAGCTCTCTCTTGAAAGTATCCAGAGAACCGGCCTCCACCGCCCTCTGAGGCAGAGAATTCCACAGAATTCACAACTCTCTGTGTGAAAAAGTGTTTCCTCATCTCACTTCTAAATGGCTTACCCCTTATTCTTAAACGTTATATTATTATATAAGCACTCTGAAAAATTACAGCATTAGTCTGTAAAATAACTCTTCCAGTTAAATGTTTCTCATTCCTTTAAATATATGTTACCAAATGTACACAATTATCCCTCTAGCCCTTTCCTTCTGCCTATTTCAGATTTAATAAGATGTAGTTGACTCCAAAATACCTTCCGAAATGGCCTAACTAAGCATTCCACGACAATGAGGGATGGGCACTAACTCTGACCTTCCCCAGTTAAATCCACATCCTTTGATGATTAAAAGAATTAAAATGCTTACTCTTTGTTAGGCTCTTAAAGATAGAGGAGTCAGGGGATATGGGGAGAAGGCAGGAACGGGGTACTGATTGGGGATGATCAGCCATGATCACATTGAATGGCGGTGCTGGCTCGAAGGGCCAAAAGGCCTACTCCTGCACCTGCTATCTATTGTCAAATGCCTATTGATCAGCCGAGTTGTAGTTTTTAAGATGCAGCACGGAAACAGACCCTTCGGTCCATCGAATCCTCGCCTATCTGCCATCACGCATACACTAGCACTATCCTGCACACTAGGGCAATTCACAGAGGGCAATCGACCTACTAACCTGTACATCATTGGACTGTTGGGGGGGGAAACTGGAGCACCTGGAGAAAACCCACTCGGTCACAGGGGGGAACGCGGGGAGGGGGAAACATAAGGGGCGGCACGGTGGCGCCGCGGTAGAGTTACCGCCCCACAGCTTCAGATACCCGGGTTCCATCCTGACTACGGGTGAAGTCTGTACGGAGTTTGTACGTTCTTCCCTGTTGTTATTCCAAAATTCCTGTATATCTATATCTCCAAATCATCTCTATGTCCCAAAGCACATCAAATATTGTACTTTTCCTTCCCAATTCTCAATTCAGTGTGCAAGTTTCTTGTACGAGAACAGTGACTACATATCAATCAGCGTCCCATTGGCTGAAGCGCACGTTAGGATGTCCAAATGGCATTGACCAAGACTTAAAATAAAAGAAATTTGTGTTTATATTCTCCGGACGTTCTGCAGTGAAAGACCATCACTGGCAATGTCGCAATATTTCACTATGAATGTCACCCCATTCTACCATATGATCCGTCCCGTTATTTGCTGTTACAGGGAATGCCACAAAAACTGCAGACGGAAGGGAGAAATGAAGACAGAAAATGCTGAAAATACCCAGTAGCTTCTGTGGAAATAGAAACAGAGATAATGTTTCAGGGCAGAACAGGGAGAGAGAGAAAATATAGGTTGTAAAGTAAAGGACTCATAGAGTTGCTGCCTCACAGCGCCAGAGACCCAGGTTCGGTCCTGACTATAGGTGCCGTCTGTATGGAGTTTGTACCTTCACCCCGTGACCTGCGTGGGTTTTCTCCGGGAGCCCCGGTTTCCTCCCACGCTACAAAGATATACAGGTTTGTAGGTTAATTGGCGATGGTAAAAATGGTAAAATTGTCCCTAGTGTTTGAGGATAGTGTGCGGGGATCATAGAAACATAGAGAAACATAGAAAATAGGTGCAGGGATAGGCCATTCGGCTCTTCGAGCCTGCACCGCCATTCAATATGATCATGGCTGATCATCCAACTCAGTATCTTGTACCTGCTTTGTCTCCATACCTCCTGATCCCTTTAGCCACAAGGGCCACATCTAACTTCCTCTTAAATATAGCCAATGAACTGGCCTCAACTACACTCTGTGGCAGAGAATTCCAGAGATTCACCACTCTCTGTGTGAAAAATGTTTTTCTCATCTCAGTCCCCTTTATCCTTAAATTGTGACCCCTTGTTCTGGACTTCCTCAACATCGGGAACAATCTTCCTGCATCTAGCCAGTCCAACCCCTTAAAAATTTAGTAAGTTTCTATAAAATCCCCCCTCAACCTTCTAAATTCTAGCGAGTACAAGCCGATCGCTAACGGCCTGTTTCCGCGCTGTACCTCTGAAGTAAGTCTAAAGTCTAAATATGTTGGAACTGGTCGCTTCTGCTGTAAGTCACCTATCCTTGATACTCATTCTTAAGATTTCGCCCCTTCCCACCCAAACCATCCCTTCCCCTGGTACTTTCCCTTGCAAGCACAGGAAATGCTACACTTGTCGCTTTACCTCCCCCCTCAATTCCAAGCAGACTTTACAGGTGAGGCAGAGGTTCACCTGCACCTCCTCCAACCTCATCTATTGCATCTGCTGCTCTACATCGATGAGACTAAGCGCAGGCTTGGCGATCGCTTCGCCCAACACCTTCGCTCGGTTTGCAATAACCAACCTGATCTCCCGGTGGCTCAGCACTTCAACTCCCCCTCCCATTCCGAATCCACACCTTTCTGTCCTGGGCCTCCTCCATGGCCAGAGTGAGCCCACTGCAAATTGGAGGAGCAGCACCTCATATTTCGCTTGGGCAGTTTACACCCCAGCGGTACGAACATTGACTTCTCCAATTTCAGGTAGTCCCTGCTTTCTCCCTCTTTCCCCTCCCCGTCCCAGCTCTCCCACAGCCCGCCTTTCTTCTTCCTGCCCCCCCCTCCCCACCCCCACATCGGTCTGAAGAAGGGTCTCAGCCCGAAACATCACCTATTCCTTCTCTCCATAAATGCTGCCTCACCCGCAGAGTTTCTCCAGCATTTTTGTCTACCCTCGTTCTTAAGAGGTTACAGTTGCTGGAATCTGGAGTAAATGAACAGCTGGAGAAACTCGGCGGGTCAGGGAGCATCTGTGGAATGAAATGGACAGTCGACATTTGGGTCATGATCTGACCTCAGAATGAGGAAACACAGACTTTAGTTTAGAGATGCAGCGTGGAATCAGGCCATTACGCCCACCAAGTCCGCATTGTCCAGCGATCCCTGCGCAATAACACTATCCTACACTCACTAGGGACAATTTACATTTATACCGAGTCAATTAACGTCCAAACCTGTACGTCTTTGGAGTGTGGGAGAAAACCAGAGCACCCAGAGAAAACCCACGTGGTCATGGGGAGAATGTACATACTCATTACAGACAGCACCCTTAGTTGGGATCAAACCTGGGACTGGTGTACTTGTCAATTGTTTCCAGAGTGTGTAGAATAATGTAAATGCATTTATGCGGGGATTGCTGGTCGGTGCGGACTCGATGGGCCGAAGGGCCTGTTTCCACGCTGTATCTCTAAATTAAACCAAACTGAAGAATAGTCTTGACCCGGAACATCACCCATTCAATAGACCATAGACAATAGATGCAGGAGTAAGCCATTTTTTTCCGGGTGCTCCGGTATTCTCTCCAACAGTCCAATGATGTACAGGTTTGTAGGTCGATTGCCCTCTGTGAATTGCCCTAGTGTGCAGGATAGTGCTAGTGTATGCGTGATGGCAGATAGGCGAGGATTCGATGGACCGAAGGGTCTGTTTCCGTGCTGCATCTTAAAAACTAAAACTCGGCTGATCAATAGGCATTTGACAATAGATAATAGGTGCAGGAGTAGGCCATTCGGCCCTTCGGGCCAGCACCGCCATTCAATGTGTTCATGGCTGATCATCCACAATCAGTACCCCGTTCCTGCCTTCTCCCCATATCCCCTGACTCCGCTATCTTTAAGAGCCCTATCTAGCTCTCTCTTGAAAGTATCCAGAGAACCGGCCTCCACCACCCTCTGAGGCGGAGAATTCCACAGACTCACAACTCTCTGTGAGAAAAAGTGTTTCCTCATCTCCGTTCTAAATGGCTTACTCCTTATTCTTAAACTGTGGTCCCTGGTTCTGGACTCCCCCAACATCAGGAACATTCCTTCGATCCAGAGATACTGCCTGTCCCGCTGAGTTAAGGCCCTGTCCCACTTTCCCGAATTACTCATGAACTCTCCTGAGATTTCCCCTTGATTCAAACTCGGGGAATGTCGGGGAATGTCCGTGGTGAGTCCGAAGGAGTCCGTAGATGTTTCGTAGCGGCTTGTAGTGACAGCCGTAGGAACTCGGGGCATCAGGTAAGTTGGGACGTTTTTTCAACATGTTGAAAAATGTCCAAGAGTAAAAAAAATAGCCCCGAGTACCTACGAATGGCTATTACCATAATTATCCGAGTTCGAATCAAGGGGAAAACTCGGGAGAGTTCCTGAGTAACTCGGGAAAGTGGGACAGGGCCTATACTCCAGCAATTTGTGTCTATTTTCGGTGTAAACCAGCATCTGCAGTTCTTTCCTAAATTAAGCACAATTCAGACGATTCTAACTGAGCAACTTAATTGGCTGTAAACTGTTCCTGCTCTGAAGATTGTTGGCAGGAATTCATTGCACATCGCTACTTTTACAGAAACTAGGACACTGAGGCTTTCTTTTAGATAATTACTCAAACTAGAATTGAGAAGAAACACTAAAACAATTACCATTTGAATTCAGCTTCAGTGGATAATTGGAGGCATCTGCCAAGAGCCAAGGAGGTAGAGAATTTAGAGAAACATCAAGAAGAATGTACGTGCCCTGAATCAGTTAACTGTCCTGCATCCGCAGAGCCATCTCCATTATTAAGGACCCCTACCACCCATCTCACTACATCTTCTCCATTCTGTCATCTGGGAGGAGGTACAGGAGTATCAGCTGAAGAACCAACAGGATGCTACACAGCTTCTTCCTACAAGCAATAACGGACTGTGTCCCCTCCCCATACACATACACCCCCATATCTAACCTCGCTCAAACTTTGACAGCTAGACACCTGTCGAGGTAAAGTCACTGTTTGGTTTGAATGTCTGTTTTTAGTTCAATTTTAGGTCTATTTTAGATATGATAATTTTTAAGTTGTATGTATTTATTCTGTTTTTAGTAATTGCACTGAGAAAAACTGATGAGAAACAATTTTTCATTTCTTCTGTGTATGTAAGTACTCGGTGAAATGAAAATAATGTTAATACTGAATACTGTTAACTGTATTAATTGACTCAAAAAATAAAATCCATGTCACTTACGGTAATTCCTCACCTGCCTATCTAAATACCTCTTCATTCTTAAGTGATTGGACAGGCTAAGTGCAGGAAAAATGCTCCCCATATTGGGGGAGTCTAGAACCAGGGTGGTCACAGTTTAAGAATAAGGGGTCGGGCATTTAGGACTGAGATGAGGAAAAACTTTTTCATCCAGAGAGTTGTGAATCTGTGGAATTCTCTGCCACAGAAGGGAGTGGAGGCCAAATCAAAAGAGAGTTTGATGGAGCTCTTTGGGCTAACGGAATGGGCTAAAGGGATATGGGGAGAAAGCGGGAACGGGGTACTGATTCTGGATGATCAGCCATGATCATATTGAATGGCTGTGCTAGCTCGAAGGGCCGAATGGCCTACTCCTGCACCTATTTTCTATGTCTATCTCCATGTCTAATCCTTGAACACACCAAGCACCAACTAAACTACGAACTGTCTTGAAAGAACACAGAGTGCTGGAGTAACCCAGCGGGTCAGGCAGCCTCTCTGGAGAACATGGATAGGTGACGTTTCAGGTCGGGACCCTTCTGCAGACTCTTCTTAAAATTACCCCAGTTATGAGGCAAAAATATCAAAAGTTACTGCAAGTCTTCATCACTGCTTCAGCTCATCTGATGCTGAAATATTAACAAATACAATTAACCAATCCAATAATCTTGCTGTGTCTCTATTAATGGTTAATGTTTTATAGAAACGTAGAAAATAGGTGCAGGAGGAGGCCATTCGACCCCAGCACTGCCATTCATTGTGATCATGGCTGATCGTCCCCAATCAATAACCCGTGCCTGCTTTCTCCCCATATCCCTTGATTCCACTAGCCCCTAGAGCTCTATCCAACGCTCTCTTAAATCCATCCAGTGATTTGGCCTCCACTGCCCTCTGTGGCAGGGAATTCCACAAATTCATAACTCTCTGGGTGAAAATGTTTTTTCTCACCTCAGTCTTAAATGGCCTGCCCTTTATTCTAAGACTGTGGCCCCTGGTTCTGGACTCGTCCAACATTGGGAACAATTTTCCTGCATCTAGCTTGTCCAGTCCTTTTATATGTTTCTATAAGATCCCCCCTTATTCCTGTCACTGTATGTCGTTGTCACTTACGGGTGGAGCACCAAGGCAAATTCCTTGTATGTGAATACTTGGCCAATAAACTTATTCATTCATTCATTCATTCAATCAATCATTCATTCATAACCAAATACCTGTGACCAATCTGAATTCCCAGATTAGCAACCCAATTTCATCATCCTTCCAATTCCTCTCTAACCCCACTTCTCCCACCTCCACCCCATCTCTGTAATTCCTGTCACAACTTAATGGGCAGAATGGCCTAATTCTGCAACTACAACTTATGAACTTATTTCCTTGCGTGTATCAATCAAATTCTATTTGACATTGATCTTGTGAAAACTGAGGTGAGGGTTGATGAATGTTTAAGAAAGAATTGCAGATGCTGTAAAAATCGAAGGTGGACAAAAATGCTGGAGAAAGTCAGCGGGTGAGGCAGCATCTATGGAGAGAAGGAATAGGCGACGTTTTGGGTCAAGACCCTTCTTCTGACTGATCCATTGGCCCTTTCCAGCAAGTTTGACACATAGAGTTCTTATACGTTGAGCACTAAATTGCCCAACTATATCAAATATACTATGTAAAAGGCACCACATTCCCCAAAGATGAACAGCACCAAGAAGGCCTGTATTTTTGACGATTGTGTATTGCTTTTCTGGAACCACCGCAGAACTTATCCTAAATGACCAGTTGCACAATTTGGTTAGGAATTCCAGGATGTAGATCCACCCGTGTTAAAGTACACCGATCTATTTTCAAGCCAGAATGGGCTGCAATCTGCTAGCAATCTGCTAGCAAAGGTATGGCATCTGCCGTGCTTGGACTTCTTTGTGGAAGAGGCCACCGACCAAAGACGTACAGGTTTGTAGGTTAATTGTCTTGGTAAAGGTAAAAATCGTCCCTAGTGGGTGTAGGATAATGTCAATGTGCTGGTTGGCACATACCTGGTGGGCCGAAGGGCCTGTTTCCGCACTGCATCTCTAAACTAAACTAATCTTAAAAATACATTCTCCACGTAACCCGAGTGAGTTTTCTCCGAGATCTTCAGTTTCCTCCTGCACTACAAAGATGTCCAGTTTTGTAGGTTAATTGGCTTGGTATAAATGAAAAAAACATGTCCCCAGAGTGTGTAGGATAGTGTTAGTGTGCGGGGATCACTGGTCAGTGCGGACTCGATGGGCAGAAGGGCCTGTTTCCGCGCTGTATCTCTAAACTGAGCCAAACTGCATTGTTTTCCATCCATCTATGATAATTTGTTCAAATATATTTTGAGGCCTGATGCTATTTCTGTTGTGCACAACAGGAAAGTTCGTCTTTGCATTTGCAAAAGTTTGTGTAATTGCTGAAGATTGTTTAATGAGATGACAGGATTTGGGTGAAGGATGAAATTTAATCGCCTGTGTGAATAATCACCTTGAAATAATCCGGTGGGAATAATAATGACGGATGTGACACATCTGAGGTTTTTTTTCTTCCACTGTGATAATTGACCTGCCCACTGCTGATTATAGTTTAGAGCTGCAGCACGGAACTATGCCCTTTGCCCCATCGAGTCCTCACTGGCCAGTCATCCCCGCACATTCTTGCTATTGAGGGAGTAACGGAGTCAGGGGATATGGGGAGAAGGCAGGAACGGGATACTGATTGGGGATGATCAGCCATGATCACATTGAATGGCGGTGCTGGCTCGAAGGGCTGAATGGCCTACTCCTGCACCTATTATCTATTGTCTATTGTCCATTGTATATTGGGCAGTGGGTAGGTGCTATAGACCTGCACGGGAAGGTAGATGCTCCCGCCCCCATGAGTCTCGGGCAGATGGGGCTCGTCAGCCTGGGAAGGCAGTCTATCTAGGAGAGGGAAAATTCTGATTTAAAACCTCCACTGCCTTGTGGCCATATCCAGTCATGGAAAAGGCTCCAGGAGTAAACCTCAAGAAAATCCGGAGTCGGAGCCCTTAAGGCAGTTCGTTGTTGTCTACAACCTCGCCCTGGCAGCTCCTGCGACGGCACTGGTGTCAAACTGTAACGGCCCTGCTGTTCCTTTGGATCGATCAGCGACGTGGAGAGGGGGGGACGTGCTGCATGGGCAACAGCCTGTCCTCCATATGACATCGCCCAGGCTTGCATCCGCCCACACATCACCTGCTGCTCTAGTCGAGGTCTGGAGCAAGCCGCCGACAACCAGGATGCATCACCCATGGTCAGTCATGACCGAGGGGGGCCTACAATTGTCTATTAATATTATCCTACACACTAGGCTAGTTTACAATTAACCTACAAACCTGTACGTCTTTGGAGTGTGGGAGGAAACCCGAGCACCCGGAGAAACCCTTGCAGGTCACGATGAGAACATACAAACTCCGTACAGACAGCACCCGTGGTCGGGATAGAACTTGGGTCTCTGGAGTTGTAAGGCAGCTCTGCACTGATCCATCATTCTCAGTAACAATGTTGTCTACTTTAGAAGAAGCTCTTCATGACGATGAAATAACAAGGAACTGCAGATGCAGGTTTATACCAAAGATTGACGCAAAATACTGGAGTAACTCAGTGCGTCGGGCAGCATCTCTGGAGATCATGGATTGATGACGTTTCAGTCTGAAGAAGGGTCCTGAAGGCACGAAGAGTTAGAGAAAAAGGTTACGAAGTAAGCCTTAGAAAAGAAAAAAAGAGAAAAAGAAACAAAAGTTATGTTAAAAGTAGAAAACAGAGCTGGAAGGGATATACCAACTTCGTATTTTTCCTCCCCCCTCACCAGGTCCTGAAACCATTTCTTTTCAGAGTCCTGTTGCACCGAAACTTATCCTATCCTTTTTCTCCAGAGATGCTGTCCGACCTGCTGAGTTACTCCTGCACTTTGTGTCTATCTCTAGTTTATTAGTTTAGTTCAGAGATACAGCACAGAAACTGGCCCTTCGACCCACCGGGTCCGTGCCGACCAGCGAATGCCGCACACTAACACTATCCTACACCCACTAAGGACAATTTTTACATTTATACCACGCCAATTAACCTACAAGCCTTTTTTTTATTTGTTTTGATTTTATTTATTAGAAGTAAAGTACATTACAATAATACAAGCCAAATATAACTTAATACATTTCTTGTACCACTTCATTTTTTAAGCTTTAAAAAGAGAGAAAGGTAAAGAAAGTGAGATAGAATCGTGAGTGTGTGAAAAAGTGATCACGAAAAAAGACCATAGGCACGAAGAGTTAGAGAAAAAGGTTACGAAGTAAGCCCTAGAAAAGAAAAAAAGAGAAAAAGAAACAAAAGTTATGTTAAAAGTAGAAAACAGAGCTGGAAGGGATATACCAACTTCGTATTTTTCCTCCCCCCTCACCAGGTCCTGAAACCATTTCTTTTCAGAGTCCTGTTGCACCGTATACTTGTAGTAAGTCAATAATAGTATTTTAGTTGGAGTTGTTGGAATGATAGTAATTTTCCAGTTTCGTACATGTCTCCAAACATTTTAATTCCCATTATTTCCCAATGTGTAAATGATTTATCTATAATAGAAGGTTTAAACGACGGGTTATTAACTATTGGAGAAAGAAGAGATAGGTTTCTTAATTTTAGGGTAAGTTTTATTTGTTTCCAAATTCTAATTGTACTGTGTATAATTGGATTTGTATTGTATTTTATGTTATTCAGGTCGTTGGTGAGAGGAGGATCGCTCCTATATTAAAAGGGGAGCAGTCCTCTCTCTCCATTACTATCCAATCCACCTGCTGGGCAGAGTTGACCAACAGGTGAATCACATTTTTGATATTTACTGCCCAGTAATAATACAAAAAATTAGGAAGTGCTAATCCACCAAATTATTTAGGTTTACTCAAGTGTGTTCTTTGTATTCTATGGGATTTATAGTCCCATATAAAATTTGTAATGTCTGAGTCCAGTTTTTTAAAAAACTTTTTTGGTAGATATAACCATATAACAATTACAGCACGGAAACAGGCCATCTCGACCCTTCTAGTCCATGCCGAACACGTAATCTCCCCTAGTCCCATACACCTGCGTTCAGACCATAACCCTCCATACCTTTCCCATCCATATAACTATCCAATTTATTTTTAAATTATAAAAACGAACCTGCCTCCACCACCTTCACTGGAAGCTCATTCCACACAGCCACCACTCTCTGAGTAAAGAAGTTCCCCCTCATGTTACCCCTAAACTTCTGTCCCTTCATTCTCAAGTCATGTCCCCTTGTTTGAATCTTCCCTACTCTCAGTGGGAAAAGCTTATCCACATCAACTCTGTCTATCCCTCTCATTATTTTAAAGACCTCTATCAAGTCCCCCCTTAACCTTCTACGCTCCAAAGAATAAAGCCCTAACTTGTTCAACCTTTCAAGTTGAAAGGTTATTGGAATTGACTGGAATAGATGTAGAATTTGTGGTAGAAAGATCAATTTTTATAGCATTTATTCGACCTATTAAAGACATCGGGAGCGTTTTCCAAAATTTAATTGGAGCGTTTAATTTCTTAAGTAGGGGGCTGTAATTTGCATTAAACATATCTTGATATTTTCTAATGATTTCAATTCCCAAATATTTAATTTTTTCTGTAGCAATTTTAAAAGGGAATTTTAAAAGGTGTGTTGAGTCTCTGGGTTTTATTGACATAATTTCACTTTTATTCCAAATTATTCTGTATCCTGAAAATGATCCAAAATCCTCTATTAGGTTTGATATGTTTGGTATACTAATTTGGGATTTTGTGATGTACAATAGTACATCATCTGCGTATAAAGATATTTTATTATTTGAATATTTTGTATTATAACCATGGATGTTCGGATGTGATCTGATTCTTTCGGCTAAAGGTTCTATTGCAAGAGCAAATAGCAGCGGTGATACTGAGCATCCCTGTCTATTGCCCTTTGATAATTGAAATTTCGTAGACAATATATTGTTGGTTAATATCCTAGCATTAGGCTTATTATATAATAGTTTTATCCATGAGATGAAATTCTCTCCCATTTGAAATTTTTGCAATACTTTAACAAGGTAGTCCCATTCAACTTGATCAAATGCTTTTTCTGCGCCCAATGAGATAATTGATAAGTCTTGTTCTTCTATTTTATATGAGTGCATTATATTGAACAGACGTCTCAGATTATTACATGATTGTCTCTTGGGTATGAACTCCGTTTGATCCGCATTTATTAATTTACTGACATATTTACTTAGTCTTCTAGCTAATGTTTTCGCTAGTATTTTTTGATCTGTATTTAACAGTGCAATGGCTCTGTATGAACCGGGTTCTTCTATATCTTTATCTTATTTAAGTATTAGTGTAATCGTTGATTCTGCTAGTGTTTCTGGTAAAATTTGTTCTTTAAAAGCATATGTATACATTTTATGTAAACGTGGTGTAATTGTCTCATAAAAACTTTTATAAAATTAATTACTGAATCCGTCTGGTCCTGGTGTTTTTCCATTCTTTAATGAGTTTATTGTTTCTTCCATTTCCTGGATTGAAATTTGTGCTCCCAATTCCTCTTGTTCCCTCAACTCAAGTTTCGGGAGATTACAGTTATCCAAGAACTCTGTAACTTTAGTATTGTCTGTTAACGTTTTAGATGTATATAAATTCTGGTAAAATTGAGCGAATCTTTTATTAATATCATCAGGTAGTGTTAACAATTCCCCTCTATCTGATTTAATCTTTAGAATCGTGTGTTCTTTTTCCCGTTTTTTCAATTGGCGTGTCAAAAGTTTGTGCGGTTTATCCCCGAATTCGAAATGTTCCTGTTTTGTGATTTGGAATAGGCTGATAGTATTTTATTTAATTTAAATTTCAATATTGATATTTTATTATGTTTATCCATAGTTGGGTCTTTAGCGTTATCTATATCCAATTGTCTGATTTGTTCTTCTAACTGTCTTTGTTCGTTCTTATTCTTTTTATTTTGAAAAGCTTGGTATGAAATTATAACTCCTCTAATAAATTTCCCATAGTAGAGTAGGTGAAATATCTGGTGTGTCATTAGTCTCGGAAAAAAAGTCCATTTGTTGTTTTAAATATACACTCCCTTGTGGGTCATTTAAAATGTGAGGGTTAAACCTCCAAAACGATTTATTATTAGACATTCCTTCCAGTTTTAAAAAGAAAGTTAGCGGGGAATGGTCAGAGATAATGTTGTTGTGATATTTTGGGTTCATAGTATAGGGGATTAATTTTGTGTTCACTAGGAAATAGTCTATACGTGAGTATGTTTTGTGTACCATTGAATAAAACGAGTATTCCCTTCCAACTAGATTCGCGATCCTCCAAACATCTGTTCTATTTGTATTTTTTATGCATGTATTTAAGAGTTCACTTGTTTTGGATTTTGTATTACCTCTGTTTTTGTATAGATTTATCCAAGTATGGATCTAAAAATGTTGCCTGGGTCTTCCCCAATTATACACATTTAGGTTGAATAATTAAACTCTGAAATTATATTCTGGATTTTATTTTAAAAGGGGGATTATCAATAGGGCGCATATATCTTTAAATGGTGATTGGGTAGCGTGGATCTCTCCGGTAACTATGAGATATCTCCCTTCCTTATCTGTTATAATATTCTTTGATTTAAATGGTATGCCTTTACGAATAATAATTGCCGTACCTCTGGATTTCGAGATATATGAAGATTGATATATTTGGCCTATCCAATTTGCCCTCAGTCTAGCCTGATCTTGGGATTTGAGATGAGTTTCTTGTAAGAAAATTATATCTGAATTGAACGATTTCAGCTGTGCTATTATCTTACCCCTTTTAATAGGTTCATTAACACCCCTTATGTTCCAACTGCAGAATGTGATTCCTCCCAATTTATTTTGTTTGTCGTCTTGCATTTTAAATGGTTTTAATACCTTTGAATCATACGGTGCAACCCATACCTCAGGTCTTTGGATATTGGGGGAGCATTTGCACTACAAAATTCCGTTGGTATATTCCTTTTGCGAATAACCATTAAAAAAAACAATTAAGTGTAACATTATGTGATAAAAAAAAGTGAAAAAGTGAAATTACAGTGTCTGAGAATATCGACACGGTAACAAATTAGGTATGTTACAAAACGTACCTGAATCATGGCTGAGCATCTGCCCCTCCCCTTGTGTGTGATTTTGGAGCTGTTTGGAGGGGGCGGGTTTAAAACCCGATTTTTACTAGGCTGTTCCAATCGCAGATGTTCAGCCTAGTAAATCATTAACGGAGAATCGCTGCAAGACCCGGTCCCAAAAGCTATTATTAGTTTTATAGGCCTCGAAGAGTAGATATAATAAATTTAAAAGCTCTCGTCATTCCGTAGCTCTGGATCAGCCCGTAACTTTTATAAAGCAAACAATTAAAGGTATGTACCTTATTTTTATTTAAATGGGGGCCTGTACGAATAACCCTATAATTATAATTTTCTATAGCGAGTAGCTCATTTTGGGCTTTTTATATCCCCCAGTATTTTTTTTGACTCGGCATTTGAGGGCACTAATCCAGCGCGCTGTCAACATTCTAAACCTGCGCGTTCCACATGAACCCACTAGAAAACCGATTTAAGAAACAGCAATTGAACACTAAATTCCTGTGCCATTTACCCCTTTTAAATTAATGTACACCCCTAGATATAAAAAACTGTGTTAATGTGATTGTGAATTATCCCATTGTGAATAATCTTTGGACACTTAGGCATTTTAAATGGTTTTAATCTTTCCTTAAATCATGCTTTTGACTATCCAAGACCACAGGTCTTTTTTGTAATGCCCATTTGCACTATCAATAGGGAACGTTGCTAATTTCCGAGTATGAAAATGGTCATAAAAAAAACAATTACTTGAGATATGAAAGTGAATTTGTGTCAAATTAACTTATTGTTATGAAATCTGATGGGATAAATTGCAGACTTGTTTTTTAATCTCAATTTTGTAACATTGCTAAACAAATTAACCATCCATAGGTGGGAATTAGCGTTGGATTGACTTCCATTGTTGATGGTAACTGATGTTGTCTAAAAGCGCTTTATAAATAAGGTTATTATTATTATTATTATTATTATAATTATTATTATTATTATTATTATTATTATAGTATACAATTAGCTCCGCTCCCTTAATTACTCTTGCCATAGGGGGGTGGGACCCTTTCAGAATCAATTATATATCTCCCAATTACAATATATATATATTTTGTTAAGACTTATCTAATTATATGTTCAACTAATCTATGACTTATATATCTAATGCTTATTTATGCTAACAGATTTTGCATATGCTTGTCATTCAGTAATAATCAACTGTTGGTTGGAAGGGGTTAACCAGAATCAGGCTCTAGGATATGTGCCAAGTGCCTGTTTCCTCCCCGTCTCCCCAAATATACATGGAACTGAAACTTAGTATATTATCTGAATTAGTTTTTTAATCTATTGTTAGTCTATTTCCTTATCTCTAGTTCCCTTTCCCCCTCTGTGGAGGGGGTGATTCCATTAATTCTGTAGGTTTTATGTTAGTATTTTAAAATCTTAAAGGGCAATAAGTCCTTGTAATGATTTCAGTATTCGCCTCTCCTGTCCGCTGCTCCCATATTGTTTTGTCTTTCCTTCGAGTTTGAACAAAGAGTGTCTTTGAATTAACATTCCAAATAAGATAAAATGTCTAGACAGCCGCACGTGGAAAGGCTTCGCCATCTTGGTCTTTTAAAAAGTTCTGTATCTTTGCTTCTCCTCGGCCGTTGTCTATTGAATTAAAAAAATGCTTTGTCCTGACTGTCCAGCTATATTATTTAGCCATTTATCTCTTTTAAGATCTCTTGAGCATGTTTGTAGGCTGCTTCAGGATCTGTGAACGCTTGTTCCCTGTCGTTGTAATCCTCATCTTGGCTGGATGCGTGACACCGTATCTGACATTTTGAACTCCTTGCAGGATCTGTCTTGCCTTTGAAAACTGTTTTCGCTTTTGTACTATTTCATAGGGATAGTCTCTGAATAGCTTGATGGAGTCATTCCCAAACATCATATTCGTTCCATATTTGATTTTTTTCCATAACCTCTTCCAGGGCTGAAATGTCCCGAAATTTCACAATGATCTGTCGTGGGTGGGCTGTTCTTGTTTGTGATCTTGATTTGAATCTTAGCACTTGGTGTGCCACTTCTATTTTCGGTTCGGGGTAGATTGAGTATTTGTTTAAGTAAGTTGGCAGCGAACTCGCGAGGCTCCTTCCCCTCCGTTCCCTCTGTCACTCCAACTATTCTTAAATACTGGCGTCTTGAACGTGCTTCCAAATCAAGGCATTTATCAGCGACTTTCGCCAGCTGACCCACGAGCCGTTCTTGTTCTTTCTTCATTCTCTGCATATCTTCAGACATTTGTAGCACAGATGTTTCCATGTCTTTCAATGCAGTCCGATATGATGAAACAGTTCCGAGAACAGCATCAAACTTCTCCTTGGACTCTTCTTCCACCCTATTAATTCTCCCGGTTAATTCTTCTTGCACATCATCAATTTGTTTATATATATTGCCAATTGAGTCAATAACTTTCTGATTATCAGCATTCAAGCTCTGCATCATGTTTTCCATCATATTTGTATTCCCAGCAACAATCTCATTTCTTAATTCTCTTACCGAATTCTTTATTTCCTCCAGTTCTTTATCCTTGGTAGCCATTTCAGTCTTAGATCTTGTAGTCATTTCAGAGGCCACTTCAGAGGTCGATTCTTCAGATTTTGGCTGGTTTTTCAGGTGTTTCATGACACACCTTGGAGGACTCTGGCCAGGGAGCGTTTTTTTTCATTTAAAAGGCTTTAAATTCGCAGCACTTACTGATGACGTCAGCAGCGCGACGTCAAAGAGCTCCGGTAAGTGTTTTTAATCGGTCCCGTCTTTACGCAAAAAATCGGGATTTTCGGGAGCGGAGCTAGGTGTTGCGTCTGTTCAGTGTAACATGGCGCCACCGGAAGTCATTTACCTACAAACCTGTACGTCTTTGGAATGTGGGAGTAAACCGAAGATCTCGGAGAGAACCCACGTAGGTCACGGGGAGAACTTACAAACTCCGTACAGACAAGCACCCGTAGTCGGGAATGAACCCGGGTCTCCGGCGCTGCTTTCGCCGTAAGGCAGCAACTCTACTGCTGCGCCACCGTGACCGCCCCTGCACCACTGTGACTGCTCTTCACGGTGATGTTTGAAGAATATCTCTTCACAATGGTGGTTGGATAGCTCACCAATTTTCCAAGTGAATAGACAATAGGTGCAGGAGTAGGCCATTTGGCCCTTCGAGCCAGCACCGCTATTCAATGTGATCATGGCTGATCATCCCCAATCAGCACCCCGTTCCTGCCTTCTCCCCATATTTTTAAGAGCCCTATCTAGCTCTCTCTTGAAAGCATCCAGAGACTCACAACTCTCTGTGAGAAAAAGTGTTTCCTCGTCTCCGTTCTAAATGGCTTACTCCATATTCTTAAACTGGGGCCCCTGGTTCTGGACTCCCCCAACATCGGGAACATGTTTCCTGCCTCTAGCGTGTCCAAGCCCTTAACAATCTTGTATGTTTCAATGCGATGCTCTCTCATCCTTCTAAACTCCAGAGTGTACAAGCCCAGCTGCTCCATTCTCTCAGCGTATGACAGTCCCGCCATCCCGGGAATTAACCTTGTAAACCTATGCTGCACTCCCTCAATAGCAAGAATGTCATACCTCAAATTAGGGGACCAAAACTGCACAAAATACTCCAGGTGTGGTCTCACTGGGGCTCTGTACAACTGCAGAAGGACCTCTTTGCTCCTATATTTGATTCCTCTTGTTATAAAGGCCAACATTCCATTCGCTTTCTTCACTGCCTGCTGTACCTGCATGCTTACTAGACTGATGTACAAGGACGCTCAGATCCCGTTGTACTTCCCCTTTTCCCAACTTGACGCCATTTAGATAGCAATCTGCCTTCCTGTTTTTGCTACCAAAGTGGATAACCAACAGCATCGGATGAAGATCTGAAATGTACTTGAATAAAACCATGAATGAAACTGCGGCCCGGTGAATCATTGATGAATCATTGGTACATTACAGCATATTTGACACATTGAGTGCCTAAATTGCATTGACCCCATCTGCACTTCACGCTGCCTCGGCAAGGCCAGCAGCATAATCAAGGACCAGCCTCACTTCTTCTCCCCTCTCCCGTTAGGCAAGAGTTACAGAAGTGAGAAAACGCACACCTCCAGATTCAGTGACTGAATCATCCTATCAGTGGTGCTGGCTCGAAGGGCCGAATGGCCTACTCCTGCCCCTATTGTCTATTCTCACCAACTAGAGAGCGGTCCTGAGCTCGCAACTACCTCTAAGCAGTCCCTTCGAACCATCCTTAATCATACTTTGCTGAACGCTATCTTACACTAAATGTAAAAGCCTTTATCCTGTATCAGTACATTTTGGTCAGTTTGTAATCATTTTTGTGTAGGAAGGAACTGCAGATGCTAATTTAAACCGAAGATAGGCACAAAATGCTGGAGTCACTCAGCGGGACAGGCAGCGTCTGTGGAGAGAAAGAATGGAGGACGTTTCGATTCGAGACCCTTCATCAGACTGATGTCAGGGGCGAGGGAGATATATAGATAAGGAAGTGATAGGTGTGAAAACAAGACAAAGGGAATGTACTGTGGATCAAGGAAAACGTAGAATAGATTATTGTTAGTTGGACGAAGGTCACAACAACGCAAACCGAGATAAAATGTATTCGGAGACAGTCAGACTGGTCGGAGAACTGGGAAGGGGGAGGGATGGAGAGAGAGGGAAAACAATGGTTACTTGAAGTTGCTGAAGTCAATGTTCATACCGCTGGGGTGTAAGCTGCCCAAGCGAAATATGAGGTGATGTTCTGTGAATTTGCGCTGGGCCTCACTCTGACAATGGAGGATGCCCAGGACAGAAAGGTCAGTGTGGGGATGGGAGGGGGAGCAAGAGCAACCGGCAGATCAGGTTGGTTTTGGTGGACAGATCGGAGTTGTTCAGCTAAACGATCGCCGAGCCTGCGTTTGGTCTCACCAATATACAGGGGTCCACACCTGGAACAGCGGATACAGTAGATGAGGTTGGGGGAGGTGCAAGTGAACCTCTGCCTCACCTGGAAAGTCTGTTTGGGTCCTTGGATGGAGTTGAGGGGGGGGGGGGGGGGGAGGGGGGTAAAGGGACAGGTATTGCATCTTCTGCGGTTTCAGGGGAAAGTAGGCAATAGACAATTGTCAATGTGATCATGGCTGATCATCCACAATCAGTACCCCGTTTCCTGCCTTCTCCCCATATCCCCTGACTCCGCTATCATTTAAGAGCCCTATCTAGATCTCTTGAAAGTATCCAGAGAACTGGCCTCCACCGCCCTCTGAGGCAGAGAATTTCACAGACTCACAACTCTCTGTGAGAAAAAGTGTTTCCTTGCCTCCGTTCTAAATGGCTTACATGGAGGTACTGATACAATAGTGTTGGCAGATCACTGTAGATGGAATACACTGCAGCCACAGGGCAGCATGTAGATGGCTGTGAATGTTTAGAATGGCACATGGGTGCCAATCCAGCAGGCTGTCTCATTCGATGTCAAGCTGTTTCCTTACGACGAGATCTACACTCATCCCAGCAAGTGACGAATATCTACTCCATTTTAACACTTACACTTCAACATGAGGGGAGGCACGGTGGCGCAGCGGTGGAGTTGCTGCCTGACGGCGCCAGAGACCCGGGTTCAATCCTGACCACAGGTGACAATAGACAATAGACAATAGGTGCAGGAGTAGGCCATTCAGCCCTTTGAGCCAGCACCGCCATTCAATGTGATCACAGACAGCACCCATAGTCAGGATCGAACCTGGGTCTCTGCCGGTGTAAGGCGGCAACTCTACCGCTGTGCCACCGTGCCTCCCGAGGGAATAAATAGCCCTCAAGCACTAGCGGCGTTAGGGTATAGGAACAAGGAATTGCAGATGCTGGTTTACACAAAAGGACACCAGGAGATGCTATATGAAGGTTAAAGGATGTACCCCATCTTCACACCCCACCTTATCACCTCATCACCTAATGGCCTGTTACGGCTGCATCAGAAATGGTTCAAGCTTGAAAACAGGATGCATCAGAAATGGTTCAAGCTTGAAAGGGTTCAGAAAAGATTTACGAGGAAGTTGCCAGGACTAGAGGGCGTGAGCTATAGGGAGAGGTTGAGTAGGCTGGGTCTCTATTCCATGGTGCGTATATGAGGATGAGGGGTGATCTTATAGAGGTATACAAAATCATGGGAGGAATAGATCGGGTAGATGCACATTTCCCAGAGAAGGGGAATGGAGGACCTGGGGACACAGGTTCAAGGTGAAGGGGAAAAGGTTTAATAGGAATCAGAGGGGTATCCGAGAGGGATCTCATTGAAACACACAAGATTGTTAAGGGTTTGGACACGTTAGAGGTAGAAAACATATTCCCGATGTTGGGGGAGTCCAGAACCAGGGGCCACAGTTTAAGAATAAGGAGTAAGACATTTAGAACGGAGACGAGGAAACACTTTTTCTCACAGAGTGTGGTGAGTCTGTGGAATTCTCTGCCTCAGAGGGGGCAGGTTCTCTGGATGCTTTCAAGAGAGAGCTAGATAGGGCTCTTAAAAATAGCGGAGTCAGGGGATATGGGGATAAGGCAGGAACGGGGTACTGATTAGGGATGATCAGCTATGATCACATTGAATGGCGGTGCTGGCACGAATGGCCGAATGGCTACTCCTGCACCTATTGTCTATTGTAACTTTTTCACTCAGTGGGTGGTGGGTGCATGGAACAAACTGCCAGAGGAAGTAGTTGAGGCTGAGTCTATTCCATCGTTTAAGAAACAGTTGGACAGGTACATGGGTAGGACAGGTTTGGAGAGTTATAGACCAAGCACAGGCAAGTGTGACTACGGTTGCTGGAACATTGTTGGCCGGCATGGGCGAGTTGGGCCGAAGGGCCTGTTTCCACACTGTGTTACTCTATGACTAAATTCTGACCCAGCATGGGGGTGGAGGCTCCTGCTGCCACGACGGCAGGCAATTAAGGGCCTGTCCCACTTAGGTGATTTTTTTAGGTGATTAAAGGCAACTAGACTGTCGCCACATGGTTGCCGGGGTGTCGCCTGTATGGCCGTGAGTCGTCTCCTCAGTCGCTCAAAGAGTCGTAGCGTTTTTCTGGTGGCCGCTGGATTTTCAACATGTTGAAAATTTTTTGGAGACAGTCGGCGACAGTGGGTTTGACGCCAATGAGCGTGGCTTGACTTCTCCTGACGTAGGCGCTGTCGTAGTTGTCGCCAGGTTAACGTAGGTTGGCGCCGGTGCTGGCTTCTGTTTTTCTTGCTGTTAAAGTTGATGATTCTATTTCAAATTTCACGTCGAAAGTGGGGGGGGGGTGTTCAGTCGCCGTTTTTTCGGCGACCCGCCACGGGTATGACAGTCGGCAGCTGTTGCCTAAAAATAGCCTAAGTGGGACAGGCCTTAGTCAGCACCATAAGCTGGTGACCCTTGTGTACCCCGCCTAGATTAGGTCTGCTGTGTGATTTTACCGGGTTCCATGCAAATCAACGCATTTCACGGTGGCAAGTACCATCGATCGTTCATCAGCATCCTGAGCTGTTAAGAGCATTTGCAGAAGTTGCTGTGTTTTCTGTTACGTTAGCGGGGTGAGTGAAAGTTGAAGTGAACAGGCTAACCACGTTGCCACACGCAGACACAAAAACATTAGTCCTGTTAAATACTGTAGGAGCCGGCTATCACTCTCCTCCCCCTCCCAGGTGCTGGTTGAACCATATCTCCCTTCCCATCATGTTTTTGTTTCAGAACTTTCACTTCCCCACCCTTCACCTTGAAGCAGATTAGACGTTTCATAATTGAACATCAACCCCAAAATGTTTCCAAACTATTTCAAAACTTCCAGACTATTTCTCAAACGAAGAAAATAAAAAGATAGAAACTATAGAAAATTAAATCTATTGAATTTTGTTCTTTGATTCACAATGATTCACTGCATTTGGGGTAGACACAAAAAGCTGGAGTAACTCAGCGGGACAGGGAGCATCTGTGGAGAGAAGGAATGGGTGACGTTTCGGGTAGAGACCTCTCCTCGGACTGTATCTTTGTTCACTGTGTTTGGGTTAAGATGACAGCACCTCGTATTTCGTTTGGGTAGTTTACACCCCAACGGTATGAACATTGACTTCTCCAATTTCAGGTAGTCCTTGCTTTCTCCCTCTTTCCCCTCCCCTTCCCAGCTCTCCCACAGCCCTCTGGCTCCTCCTCTTCCTTTCTTGTTCCCCTCCCGAATTGAATTGAATTGAATTGAATTGAATTGAATTGAATTGAATTGAATTCCTTTATTGTCATTCAGACCTTACGGTCTGAACGAAATTTCGTGCCTGCAGTCATACATACAATAATACAATAATAAACAACAGTAAACACAAATTAACATCCACCACAGTGAGTCCTCCAAACACCTCCTCACTGTGGTGGAGGCAAAAATCTTAGGGCTGCAGTCTCTTCCCTCTTCTCCCTCTGCGCTCCCACCCCAACATCAGTCTGAAGAAGGGTCTTGACACGAAACGTCACCTATTCCTTCGCTCCATAGATGCTGCCTCACCCGCAGAGTTACTCCAGCATTTTTGTCTACCTACACTGTTTTTGGGTATCATTGGGTATCAAAGCCTGCTCCTAGTTACCTTTGGAATGCGATGACTGGCAGCCTTAAGCCTACAGGTAGCAGTTTTGGTGCAGGGGGTCAGTAACACAGTGGGCCAGGCAGCATTTGTGGAGGGACTCACGACCCAAAACATTCATGTCAACCCCCTCCCATCGCCTCCATCACAGATGTTACCAGACCCCGCTCAGTTCCTCCAGCACTTTGTGTTTTGCTCAAGATTCCTGCGTCTGCATTTTCTTGCAACCACATGGACAAGAACTACATGGCTGTGGAGCTGGCGCCACATAAACACTGAGCAAAGCTTCGAGCTTCTTCCCCAGAGTAAACAATTTCTTCTTGTATAATTATCAACGAACTCCCTGAGTTCTGACTGAGGGATGATCTAAATTACAGGGCACCATGTTATAGGATTGTGGTGAGAAGGACAAGATTTAATATGAACCCGAGGGGCAACTTATTTTACTCAAAAGGTGGTGGGTACATGGAGAGAGCTGCTGTCACAGTGGCGCAGCGGTAGAGTTGCTGCCTTACAGCGAATGCAGCGCCGGAGACCCAGGTTCGATCCCGACCACAGGTGCTGTCTGTACGGAGTTTGTACGGTCTCCCCGTGACCTGCGTGGGTTTTCTCCGAGATCTTCGGTTTCTTCCCACACTCCAAAAATGTACAGGTTGTACGTTAATTAGCTTGGTAAATGTAAAAATTGTCCCTAGTGGGTATAAGATAGTGTTAATGTGCGGGGATCGCTGGTCGGCGCGGACCCGATGGGCCGAAGGGCCTGTTTCTCCACTGTATCTCCAAACTAAACGGAACAAAAAAATATATATCGTTGAGGTACTGTAGATGCTATTAGCATTTACAGATACATGGATTGGAAAGGATTAGATGGACATGGAACTAATCCGGGCACATGGAACTATTTTAGGAAAGGCATCTTGGTCAGTATGGACAAGTTGGGCCGAAGGGCCTGTATGACTATCACTGTTACCACAAACAGCTTTTTATTTTGTTATTGACAGTGATTTATGATATTTGCATTGTTACCAAGAGCTTTCATTGGTGAAGGCCTTGGACAAGTAAGCACATAGATGTTAATTAGTGAGTATGAATCAGATGTACACAGGCCCATGTTCCTGTCACTGCCTTGTCCTCGATTCCCATTTATTACTTTTCACATTCAAAAATCCTGGAATATTAATGGATGAAAATAGGTTCAAATTCTCCTGGACTTAAATAGTTCACAGCTTAATTAAGACTCAATTGACCAAGTAAGCAAGACACTTTCAGGCAGAAACAAGGAACTGCAGATGCAGGTTTACACAAAGGGACGCAAACTGAGTTTGAGTTTAGTTTATTGTCACGAGTACCGAGGTACAGTGAAAAGCTTTTGCTGCGTGCTAACCAGTCAGCGGAAAGACAATACATGACTGCCGGAGTAACTCCAGTATTCCATTTCAACTCAGCGAGTCAGGACTCTTCTTCAAGATTTGCGGTACGAGGAAGGGTCCCGACCCAAAACACCACCTATCCATGTTCTTCATAGAAGCTGCCTGACCTGCTGAGTTACTCCTTCACTGGAGAACTGGATTTCAGGCATTGGTTGAGGTTACTGTTTCGAAACACCCTTAAAATTGGATTTGGAGTGGATTTGGAGCGCCGCGGAGCCTGGGATCGAGTTCGCCGGGGTCGGAGCTCCAACCGGCGCGGCCTGAGGACTACGAGTGCCCCGGTTTCCGGGGAGGAGGCAGCTGCTCCAGACTTTCCAAGCCGCTGAGGAATGTTTTCACCCGACGCCGGAGTTCCATCTTCACGGCAAGAGGGCCCTGAAAATTATCGGACTGGCTGCAAGGCCACAAATGGCCCCCGACCTCGGGTGTTTCACAGAGGAAGAGGACTTAACTTTCTGGTGCCTTTCCCCACAGTGGAAATGTTTGATTCTGCTGTGGGGGGACGTTTGTGTTGAACTCTATAATGTGTTGTGTCCATTGTCTTTATTTTTTTAACCTTTTCCTATGGCTTCTATGGAAACTTATTATCTATTTTATGTAAAGCAATTTGGTGTCAATGTGAGTTGACTTAATGCGTGCTATATAAATAAAATTTACTTACTTACTAAAAACTGGGTGGATAGCAAAGTTATAAAGACAAAATCCAATTGCCGGCTTAGTTATAATTGGATATAATGGCTCTGAAGGTTATAGAAAGAGATCAGACATTGGTTTTCACAGAATATAAACCAGCAATCTACGCACGGGTTTCACTTTCAAAAGAAATGCAAAATAATTGAAAAACAAAGCATGGACATAGTCATACAGAGCAAATGTTTTTTTGTTTTCAGTTAACATTTGCATGAAATTAAAACTTCCAGCAGAAAGACAGCACTCGAGAGTGAGATTGCCTCAGTGGAGCTGGGAGGTAGCATTAATAGTCACATCACATGGTGCGTCATCATTAGTTGAGTGAACCTGGGATATTCCTTGACAGAAAGATCTGCAACCAGATCAGTAAACACTTATACACTCGACAGTTTATCCTTTTAATTAGTGTAAAAGAACCAAAGTCAAATTGTCTCTGAATTGTTTGTTTGGGTTTTACATGTGCATATGTGTGCACATTATCATAAGATCATAAATGATAGGGGCAGAATTAGGCCATTCGGCCCACCAAGTTTACTCCGCCATTCAATCATGGCTGATCTATCTCCCCCTCCTAACCCCATTCTCCTGCCTGCTCCCCATAACGTCTGACACCAGGACTAATCAAGAATCTATCTATCTCTACCTTAAATATATCCACCGACTTGGCCTCCACAGCCTTCTATGGCAAAGAATTCACCACCCTCTGACGAAATAAATTTCTCTTCATCTCCTTCCTAAAAGAACATCCTTTAATTTTGAGGCTATGACCTCTAGTCCTAGACTCTCCCACTAGTGGGGACATCCTCTCCATATCCACCCTATCCAAGCCTTTCATTATTCTGTACGTTTCAATGAGGACCCCTCTCACTGTTCTAAACTCCAGTGAGTACAGGCCCAGTGCTGTCAGTTACTCATCATAGGTTAACCTACTAATTCCTGGGATTAATCTTGTAAACCTCCTCTGGACCCTCTCCAGAGCCAGCACATCCTTCCTCAGATATGCTGCCCTAAATGTCTCAAAATATTCCAAATGCGGCCTGACCAGCGCCTTACAGAGTCTTAGCATTACATCCCTGTTGTTGTATACAAGCCCTCTTGAAATAAATGCTAGCATTGAGTTTGCTTTCTTTACTACCGATTCGACTTGCAGATTGCCCTCTCCCCTCCCTGATGGACATCTACACCTCCCGCTGCCTTAGCAGGGCAAAGAAGATCACCAAAGACAGCTCCCATCCTGCGTTTGGACTGTTCGACCTGCTGCCCTCTGGAAGGCGCTATAGGTGCATCAAATCCAGGACAAACAGACTCAGGAATAGCTGCTTCCCGAGAATTATATCTACCATAAATTCAAATCCACACATGCACTGACTACACCACCCAACACGGACTTCCATCTGTATATATGTATATATGTATGTAGCGCCGTAGAATTTGTGCACCTATTCCCCCCCCCCCCCATCTCCCTTCTGTTTTGTTTTTCTGTTTCTTGTTTTTTGTGTAAAATTGTATGTATGCACTGAGTACGAGCAGCTTTCAGTTTCACTGTACATGTATAGTGACAATAAATGGCATATCTCTATCTATCTCAGATGAATAAGAATCCTGCACCAGCGCTCCCAGGTCCCTTTGCACCAATTTCTGGATTCTCTCCCCATTTAGAAAATATTCTCTGCCTTTATTCCTGCCGCCAAAATGCATGACTTCACACTTTGCTGCACTATATTCCATCTGCCACTTCTCTTCCCACTCTCCCAACCTGTCCAAGTTTTTTTAACAGAGTACCTGCTTTCTCTACACTACCTGCCCCTCCACCTATTTTCGTATCATCTTTTATACTGTATACACGTGTGTGTATGTGTGTGAATGTATAATATATATATATATGATACAAATATAGGTATTATATATAGGTATGCGTATGTATATGAGGGTATGTGTATATCTATGTACACACACTGTACTTTTTTCTCATTTATTATATTGTTTATAGAGTACTATGTTTACATATGGAAATTAAATTTACATCTGTTGGGCTGATAACATTGTTCTACCTGGGACACATGACAATAAAACACTCCTGAATAAACAATAGACAACAAGTGCAGGAGTGGGCCATTCCACCCTTCGAGTCAGCACCACCATTCAACGTGATCATGGCTGATCATCCCCAATCAGTACTCCGTTCCTGCCTTCTCCCCATATCCCCTGCTATTTTTAAGAGCCCTATCTAGCTCTCTCTTGAATGCATCCAGAGAACCGGCCTCCACCGCACTCTGAGGCAGAGAATGCCACAGAATAGTAAGCTCTACTCATATTAAACCAAGTGGAAGGTTAGTAGGCATGCATGGAACACATTGCTTCTAAATCAAAGTACCATTACTTTAAAAACAGACATAAAACGCGGGAGTAACTCTGCGGGTCAGGCAATATCGCTGGAGAAAAGGAATAGATGTCGTTTTAGGTCGTGACTCTTCTTCACGACCCAAAGTGTCACCTATTCCTTTTCTCCAGAGATGCTGCCTGACCTGCTGAGTTGCTCCATCGTTTTGTGTCTGTCTTTGGTTTAAGCTAGCATCTGCAATTCCTCCCTATTATTGAGTTAATTCTTTATTATCTTCATTTATTAAATAAACAAAAAGAACTTCCTCAAAAATGGTCACGTTTGTTAAACAAGCATGAGGAGATTTTCTTTCGTTTAGTTTTGAGAAGCAGCGCGGAAACAGGGGCCCTTCGGCCCACCGAGTCGGCACCGACCTGCGATTCCCGCACATTAACACTATTCTACACACCAGGGTCAATTTGTACATTTTTACACCTAGCCAATTAAACGACAAACCTGTACGTCTTTAAAGTGTGGGAGGAAACTAAAGTTCTCGGAGAAAACCCACGCAGGTCATGGGGAGAACGTACGTACAAACTCCGTAGAGAAAAGCACCCGTAGCCAGGATTGAACCCGGGTCTCTGGTGCCGTAAGGTAGCAACTTTATCGCTGCGCTACCATGCACTGAAAATTGGCTGAGAACGTAAATGCCTTAACATTCCGATTACAAAATAATCCATTGGGTATGGCATGTGAATAACATCTTAAAAGCATCCATGCAACACAGAATTTATTTTCATTACTTAACTTCATAAGCAGCTTGTGTAGGAAAGAACTGCAGATGCGGGTTTAAATCAAAGATAGACACAAAATGCTGGAGTAACTCAGCGGGATAGACATCATCTCTGAAGGTCGAGACCCACCTCAGTCTCAACCCGAAACGTCACCCATTCCCTCTCTCCAGAGATGTTGCCTGTCCCGCTGAGTTACTCCAGAATTTTGGAGCTGTCTTCATTATCAGCATGCTCATTTCTGTACCAGTAATATTTGTTATTGTACATTTGAAACACGGTCCGCAACCCCGAGTTATATTGCTTCTTCAACTCCTTCTCCTATTCATTTTTTCGTTTCACCGTCTCAGAATTGTTAAAGGCAAACTTACCTTCTTTCAATGCTTTATCCATATTGTGTGAAAGAACTACTCTTCGTGTAGGCACAGGTTCAGATGAAATGCCTGACAGGCGGCCCTGGAATTGAATATTAAAACATCATTAGACAATAGGTGCACGAGGAGGCCATTCGGCCCTTCGAGACAGCACCACCATTCAATGTGATCATGGCTGATCATTCCCAATCAGTATCCTGTTCCTGCCCTCTTCCCATATCCCCTGACTCCACAAACTTTAAGAGCACTATATAGTTATCTCTTGAAAGTATCCAAAGAACCAGCCTCTGAGGCAGAGAATTCCACAGACTCACAACTCTCTGTGAGAAAAAGTGTTTCCTCGTCTCCATTCAAAATGGCTTACCCCTTATTCTTAAACTGTGGCCCCTGGTTCTGGACTCCCCCAACATTGGAAACATGTTTCCTGCCTCTAGCGTATCCAAACCCTTAATAATCTTATATGTTTCCATTCTGGTAACTGTCTCCACCACCACCCTTGGCAGCGCACACTGGCAACACCACGCTTGGTGTAAAAAACAAATTGTTCCCACACATCTCATTTAAAAACTTCGCCCATCTCAATGTAAAGCCCTGGCCTCTAGTCTTTGACATTTCCATCTTGGGGGGAAAATGATGACTTTCTACCCTGTCTATGCCTCATAAATTTATACACTTCTATCAGGTCTCCCCTCATCCTCCGTCGCTGAGGAGAAAATAATCCAAGTTTGTCCAGCCTCTCCTTATAACAAATACTCTCTAATCCAGCAAACATTCTGGTACACCTCTTCTGCGCCCCATCCAAAGCTTTTATGTCCTTCCCTTATGAGGAGATCATAATACTCCAAATGTGGCCTGGTCTAGGAAGCCGCACCATGACTTCCTGACGTTTATACTCAATGCCCCGACCATTGAAGGCAAGCATACCATGTGCCTTCTTGACCACTCTATCTACTTGTGTTGCCACTTTCAGGGTATAACGGCAGTCTTTAAGACGTTCTCACAGAGCAACTTCGATAGTCATTACTCGTTGGGGATGGTCGGGAGGTATATTTACGCACTCACGGCACACTTAAGATATTAAAAACTAATCTTCCAAACGTTGTTTCTTAAAGTTGTTAAGACTCTTGCATTTGTATACTTGCAGTAGCACTCCTCCCCTTTACACTCAACCTCCCAAAGTGTAACACCTCACACTTGCTCAGATTAAACTCCATTTACTGTTTCTCCGCCCATTTTTGTGGCTGATCTATATCCCACTGTGGACTTTGGCAGCCTTTCTCGCAGTCCGCAACTCCAGAAATCTTGATATACTCTGTAAACTTATTAACCAATGCATCTACATCAACGTCCGAGTTGTAGAGTCATGCAGTGTGGAAACAGGCCCTTTTGGCCCAACTTGCCCACACCGGCCAACATGTCCCTGCTACACTAGTCCCACCTGCCTGCGTTTGGCCCGTGTCCCTCAAAAACCCATCCCATCCAAGTACCTTTCTTAAACGTTGCAATAGCATCTGCCTCAACTACCTCCTCTGGCAGCTCATAGCCATTTATATACGTCACAGACGAGAGGTCCCAGCACAGATCCTTGTGGGACTCACCGACCTCCAGCCTGAATAAAGATTTTCCAGTTGTGAATCCATACGACCAAGTCACAGTGAATCCCTTAGAAACATAGAAACATCGAAAATAGGTGCGGGAGTAGGCCATTCGGCCCTATGAGCCAGCACCGCCATTCAATATGATCATGGCTGATCATCCAAAATCAGTACCCCGTTCCTGCTTTTTCCCCCATATCCCTGGATTCCGTTAGCCCCAAGAGCTATATCAAACTCTCTCTTGAAAACATTCAGTGACTTGGCCTCCACTGCCTTCTGTGGCAAAGAATTCCACAGATTCACAACTTTCTGGGTGAAGAAAGTTTTTCCTCATCTCAGTACTAATTGGCCTACCTCTTATTCTTAACCTGTGACCCCTGGTTCTGGACTCCCCCAACATGGGGAACATTTTTCCGGCATCCAGCTTGTCCAATCACTCAAGGAAACATAGAAACATAGAAACATAGAAATTAGGTGCAGGAGTAGGCCATTCGGCCCTTCGAGCCTGCACCACCATTCAATATGATCATGGCTGATCATCCAACTCAGTATCCCGTACCTGCCTTCTCTCCATACCCTCTTATCCCTTTAGCCACAAAGGCTACATCTAACTCCCTCTTAAATATAGCCAATGAACTGGCCTCAAATACCCTCTGTGGCAGAGAGTTCCAGAGATTCACCACTCTCTGTGTGAAAAAAGTTCTTCTCATCTCGGTTTTTCTCACCCCTTATCCTTAAGCTGTGACCCCTTGTCCTGGACTTCCCTAACATCGGGAACAATCTTCCTGCATCTAGCCTGTCCAACCCGTTAAGAATTTTGTAAGTTTCTATAAGATCCCCTCTCAATCTCCTAAATTCTAGAGAGTATAAACCAAGTCTATCCAGTCTTTCTTCATAAGACAGTCTTGACATCCCAGGAATCAGTCTGGTGAACCTTCTCTGCTCTCCCTCTATGGCAATAATGTCCTTCCTCAGATTTGGAGACCAAAACTGTACGCAATACTCCAGGTGTGGTCTCACCAAGACCCTGTACAACTGCAGTAGAACCTCCCTGCTCCTATACTCAAATCCTTTTGCTATGAAAGCTAACATACCATTCGCTTTCTTCACTGCCTGCTGCACCTGCATGCCCATTTTTGAAGAAGGGTTTCGGCCCGAAACGTCGCCTATTTCCTTCGCTCCATAGATGCTGCTGCACCCGCTGTGTTTCTCCAGTAATTTTGGCCCACACAGTCAGTACACCTCTCCTACACTTGTCTCCCGCACTGAGATCATCTCGCAGAGAATGATCCCAGCCTAACCCTCCCTATTCTCTCCTATTCTGCAAGAAAAAAACTACATTGAAAACTCAAACTTGCGATCGAGTAACTGCCGGGATCTAGGCACAAACTCGCGATCTTGCGGATATGAGCCGAGCACTCTGCCACTGCGCCAGCCGTTAAAATCTACGCTAAAAATCTTCCATTCCGAAAGCCGAAAAATTCTAAATTACGAAAAGTGTCTGGTCCCAAGGCTTTCGGATAAAAGGTTGTGCACCTGTATATGGAAAGCTAATATTTCTCCTTGACCATCTGTAGCTGATAATAAAAACTGCAGAGCCTTGCCCTTGCACTACAACACATAGGTATAGTGCAGAAAGCATTAACATGTAATATAATGTTCTTTAAATAACTCCGATATACATAATTGATGCTTCTCTGCAGTTTAGAACTGCATCAGGCCACTCAGAAATTGAAAAAACATAAAAGAGCATTAATATATAATCAAATTCAAGCGTACCAGTACAACCCTGAGAAACACTCTGTTTAATATTTGACAAATATTCTAAAGAGCGACTAGAGCTGATCTACTCTGATCAAGAAGGCTCACCAGCGTCTCTTCTTCCTGAGGAGACTGAAGAAGGTCCATCTGTCTCCTCAGATCCTGGTGAACTTCTACCGCTGCACCATCGAAAGCATCCTTACCAACTGCATCACAGTATGGTATGGCAACTGCTCTGTCTCCGACAGGAAGGCATTGCAGAGGGTGGTGAAAATTGCCCAACGCATCACCGGTTCCTCGCTCCCCTCCATTGAGTCTGTCCAAAGCAAGCGTTGTCTGCGGAGGGCGCTCAGCATCGCCAAGGACTGCTCTCACCCCAACCATGGACTGTTTACCCTCCTACCATCCGGGAGGCGCTACAGGTCTCTCCGTTGCCGAACCAGCAGGTCGAGGAACAGCTTCTTTCCGGCGGCTGTCACTCTACTAAACAACGTACCTCGGTGACTGCCAATCACCACCCCCCCCCCCCCCCCCCCCCCCCCGGACACTTATTATTATTTATTCAAATCGTTTGCTATGTCGCTCTTCAAGGGAGATGCTAAATGCATTTCGTTGTCTCTGTACTGTACACTGACAATGACAATTAAAATTGAATCTGAATCTGAATCTGAAAAAGATATGACTCTTCGAGTGACTGACAACTCACGACCATGCAGACGTCAAGGAGTCGTACCTTTTTCTGGTTTCCTACTGGATTTTCAACATTTTGACCACCTGCTGCGACTAATGACGGGTGCCGGCAAGTCGGCGGAAAAAAATCCCGTGAGTGGGACAGGCCCTTAAGTCAGAAGTTTGAAAGGATTCGCAACACTCATCTCTGTCATCCGACCAGATTGATGTGGTTCCAGAATGGACTTCTTCACTGGCAACTTCATCATCAGCACTCACCTGCAGCAATTATTATGACTAATCATCCCCAATCAGTACCCCGTTCCTGCCTTCTTCCCATATCCCCTGACTCCGCTATCTTTAAGAGCCCTATCTAGCTCTCTCTTGAAAGTATCCAGAGAACCGGCCTCCATCGCCCTCTGAGGCAGAGAATTCCACAGACTCACAACTCTCTGTGAGAAAAAGTGCTTCCTCATCTCCGTTCTAAATGGCTTACCCCTTATTCTTAAACTGTGGCCCCTGGTTCTAGACTCCCCCAACATCTGGAACATGTTTCCTGCCTCTAGCGTGTCCAAATCCTTAATAATCTTATATGTTTCAATAAGATCTCCTCTTATCCTTCTAAACTCCAGAGTGTACAAGCCCAGCCGCTCCATTCTCTCAGCATATGACAGTCCCGCCATTCCGGGAATTAACCTTGTAAACCTACGCTGCACTCCCTCAATAGCAAGAATGTCCTTCCTCAAATTAGGGGACCAAAACTGCACACAATACTCCAGGTGTGGTCTCACCAAGGCCCTATACAACTGCAGAAGGACCTCTTTGCTCCTATACTCAACTCCTCTTGTTATAAAGGCCAACATGTCATTCGCTTTCTTCACTGACTGCTGTACTGGGTGACTTTTGGGTAATGACTCAGTGTGGTCCACTATCTGACACCAAGTATGATTGTGACTAATGTATAGCAGGATTATCAATGAACTGTATGCACAAAAATACTTTCACTGTACATAGGTACGTCACAATAAAGTGCCACATAAAAGGGAAAACATGTTTGACTAAACTGCAATCATTCCTTAAGTGTAGGAAGGAACTGCAGATGCTGGTTAAACCGAAGATAGAAGCAAAATGCAGGAGTCATAGAGTCATAGAGTGATACAGTGTGGAAACAGGCCCTTCGGCCCAACTTGCCCACACCAACCAACAATGTCCCAGCTTCTCTAGTCCCACCTGCCTGCGCTTGGCCCATATCCCTCATAACCTGTCCTATCCGAGTACCCGTCTAACTGTTTCTTAAATGATGGGATCGTCCCAGCCTCAACTACCTCCTCTGGCAGCGCGTTCCATACACCCACCACCCTTCGTGTGAAAAAGTTACCCCTCGGTTTCCTATTAAATCTTTTCCCCTTCACCTTGAACCTATGTTCTCTGGTCCTCGATTCCCCTACTCTGGACAAAAAGACTCTGTGCATCCACCCGATCTATTCCTCTCATGATTTAGTACACCCCTATAAGATCTCCCCTCATCCTCCTGCGTAACTCAGCGGGAGTCCCCTGACTCTGTCTGAAGAAAGGTCTCGACCCGAAACGTCGCCTATTCCTTTTCTCTGTCTGACCAGCTGAGTTACTCCAGCTTTTTGTGTCTATCTTTTGTAATAATTTCTTGGTTCATGAATGTTTAATTTATGTTTTAAACAGTGTGTCATTCTTTAAGGAGAGCAATAAACTTGATCAAAATACCATAATGTATGTCTGATAAGAAATTTTGTTCAACAAAACGTGTTTGAGTGACACATCCCTTTCTCAAATTGAGGAATGATTACATGAATGTTTTGAAGGCTTTGAATAAATTGCTGCAGGAGAAATAAGTTTGGTTTATTGTCACATGCACCAAGGTACAGTGAAAAGCTTTTTGTCGCGGTCTGTCCAGTCAGCGATAAGACTATACATGATTACAAGGAGGACACAAAATGCTGGAGTAACTCAGCGGGTGAGGCAGCATCTATGGAAAGAAGGAATGGGCGACGTTTTGGGTCGAGACCCTTCTTCATACTCATAGAAACATAGAAACTCTAGGTCTCTGGTGCTGTAAGGCAGCAACTCTACTAGTGTGCTGCCCTACTGATGATTACATGAATATATTTTGCATACTAAATTTCTGTCATTCCCATTCAGTTCACAATGATAAAGCTCTCTAGTTTAGAGATACAGCACGGAAACAGGCCCTTCAGCCCACCGAGTCCGCGCTGCCCGGCGAGCAGCCATTCACACTCGTTCTATGCTATCCCAATTTCGCATCCACTTCCTACACATTCAGGCAATTTTTACAGAAGCCAATAGACAATAGGTGCAGGAGGAGGCCATTCGCCCCTTTGAGCCAGTACCGCCATTCATTGTGATCAAGGTTGATCGTCCCCAATCAATAACCCGTGCCTGCCTTCTCCCCATATCCCTTGACTCCACTAGCCCCTAGAGCTCTATCTAACTTTCTCTTAAATCCATCCAGTGATTTGGCCTCCAGTGCCCTCTGTGGCAGAGAATTCCATAAATTCACAACTCTCTGGGTGAAAAAGTTTTTTCTCACCTCAGTGTTAAATGACCTCCCCTTTATTCTAAGACTGTGGCCTGTGTTTCTGGACTTGCCCAACATTGGGAATTTTTTTCCTGCATCTAGCTTGTCCAGTCCTTTTATAATTTTATATGTTTCTATAAGATCCCCCTCATCCGTCTAAACTCCAGTGAATACAAGCCTAGTCTTTTTAATCTTTCCTCATATGACAGTCCCGCCATCCCAGGAATCAATCTCGTGAACCTACGCTGCACTGCCTCAATCACAAGGATGTCTTTCCTCAAATTAGGAGACCAAAACTGTACACAATACTCCAGATGTGGTCTCACCAGAGCCATATACAACTGCAGAAGAACCTCTCTACTCCTATACTGAAATCCTCTTGTTATGAAGGCCAACATTCCATTAGCTTTCTTCACTGCCTGCTGTATCTGTAAGCCAACTTTCAGTGACCGGTGTACAAGGACACCCAGGTCTCGCTGCACCTCCCCCTTACCTAACCTAACCCCATTGAGATAATAATCTGCCCCCTTGTTTTTGCCGCCTAAGTGGATAACCTCACATTTATCTATATTATACTGCATCTGCCACGCATCTGCCCACTCACTCATCCAGTCCAGGTCACCCTGCAACCTCCTAACATCCTCTTCACAGTTCACACTGCCACCCAGCTTTGTGTCATCCGCAAACTTGCTAGTGTTGCTCCTAGTTCCCTCTTCCAAATGATTAATATATATGGTAAACAGTTGCGGCCCCAACACCGATCCTTGCGGCACTCTACTCGCCACTGCCTGCAATTCTGAAAAGGACCCGTTCACTCCTACTCTTTGCTTCCGGTCTGCCAACCAATTTTCTATCCATATCAACACCCTACCCCCAATACCATGTGCTCTAATGTTAGTCACTAGTCTCCCGTGCGGGAACTTATCAAAGGCTTTCTGAAAGTCTAGATACACTACATCCACTGGCACCCCTTCATCCATTTTACTTGTCACATCCTCAAAAAATTCCAGAATAGTCAAGCATGATTTCCCTTTCATAAATCCATATTGACTTGGACCAATCCTTTTACTGCTATCCAAATGCCCCATTATTACCTCTTTAATAATTGACTGCAGCATCTTTCCCACCACCGAAGTCAGGCTAACTGGTCTGTAATTCCCCGTTTTCTCGCTCGCTCCTTTCTTGAAAAGTGGGATAACATTAGCTATCCTCCAATCCACAGGAACTGATCCTGAATCTATTGAACATTGGAAAATGATCACCAATATGTCCACTATTTCTAGAGCCACCTCCCTGAGGACCCTGGGATGCAGACCATCAGGTCCAGGGGATTTATCATCCTTCAGTCCCATTAACCTACCCAATATTATTTCTCACCTAATGAACATTTCTTTCAGTTCCTCTACCCCCTTAGATCCTCTGTCCTCCAGTACATCTGGGAGATTGTTTGCGTCTTCCTTAGTGAAGACAGATTTGAAGTACCTATTCAACTCTTCTGCCATTTCTTTGTTGCCCATAATAATTTCACCCGTGTCTGCCTTCAAGGGACCCACATTTGACTTTGTTACTCTTTTTCTCTTAACATATCTAAAGAAGCTTTTACAGTCCTTCTTTATATTCCTGGCCTTGATACTCGGGGATTCACATCCCTCAGGCAGCACAGCGTCTGAAGAAGGGTCTCGACCCGAAACGTCGCCCATTCCTTCTCTCCAGAGATGCTGCCTCACCCGCTGAGTTACAGATTTTACCAGCATCTGCAGTTCTTTCTTACACATACATGGTTACAATCAAGCCGTAAACAGTGTACAGATGTAGGATAAAGGGAATAACATTTAGTGCAAGATAAAGTCCAGTCAAGTCTGATTAAAGATAGTCCAAACATCTCCAATGAGGTAGATGGCAGTTCAGAAGCGCTCTCTAGTTGGTGATGGGATGGTCGGTTGCCTGATATCAGCCGGGAAGAATATTGTTAAATGAAAGAAGAGTGCATGTGATTGGGGGGCAAAATGCTGGCATGAAGGGTTGGATAAAAGTCAGAAAGTAGAGACCAAAACGAGTCATTTCCTGGTTCTAACAGCTGGTAGCTGACAGCTGTTATCCTGCAGGAATAGGTGTTCATTATCCAGATCATTGATTTTACAACAGGTAATATATCCTATCTGGGTTCTAAAGAGGATGCAAGGAGATTTCAGGAGCATGTAGATGGGGCAGCACAGCGGCGCAGCTGGTAGAGCCGCTGCCTTACAGTGCCAGAGACCAGGGTTCGATCCTGACCTCTGGTGTTGTCTGTGTGGAGTACGCACGTTCTCCCTGTGACCACGTGGCTTTCCTCCGGATACGCTCCAGTTTGCTCCCACATCCCAAAGACATCCGGGTTTTGTAGGTTAATTGGCCCTCTGCAAATAGCCCCCAGTGTGGGATCAGAAAGTAGGATGACATAGAACTAGTTTGAATGGGTGATCGATGGTCAGCATGGACAATGGCAAATGCAGCATAACGTCTAAGAATTTTGTTTGGAAAATCAGAAAATAAAAAGTTGAAAAGTGTTGTTTAGAAGAATCCAAGTAGTGAAAGTTAACGTGTGCGCACGATAGGCAATCAATTAGGAAGGCGAGCAATATATTGACTTTTATTGAGTGCAAATTAGATTCTGGAAGCAAAGGCATCTTACTGCAATCACAAGACTCTGGCAAGATCACACCTAAAATATTGCAGAGAGATGTGACCTCCCTACCCAAGGACGTATGCGCATACTTGTAATTGTGAGTGTGGAGCAAAGGATTCTGCGATCGTTTATGGGGACAGATTAAAGAAGGTCATAAAAAGGCCTTAAAATGGAAGATGTACAATAAATGTATTTTGTCATATGCCATGGTTTATACCACTGTACATTGCTTCTAATAAAAATGTTATTGAAAAAAAAAGCCAAAAGGCCTGGATAGAGTGGATGTAAAGAGGATGTTTCCACTAGTGGGAACGTCTAGGACCAGAGGCCATGACCTGTGAATAAAAGGACGTTACCTTTAGAAAAGAGATGAGAAGGAGTTTCTTTACTCAGAGGGTGGTGAATCTGTGGAGTTCATTGCAGCAGACGCCTACGGAGGCCAAGTCAATGGATATTTTTAAGGCGGAGATGGACAGATCCCTGATTAGTATGGGTGTCGGGTTACGAGAAGAAGGCAGGAGAATGGAGTTGAGAGGGAAAGGTAGTTGATTGAATGGCGGAGTAGACTTGATGGGCCGAATGGCCTAATTCTGCTCCTAGAACTTATTTCGGCCCTTCCAGTCTACTCCGCCATTCAATCATGGCTGATCTATTTGTCCCTCTCAATCCCATTCTCCTGCCTTCTCCTTGCTAACCAAGAACCTACCAATCTCCATGTTAATAACACCCAATGTCTTGGCCTCCACAGCCGTCTGTAGCAATGATTGCCACAGATTCACCACCCTCTGGATAAAGAAATCCCTCCTCCGGAGGTACAAAATATAGCCAGTCAGATCAGAGGTATAAACATTCCTACAAGATAACAGACCTATGGAATTATCAAACAAAACAGCCTCTTCTGTAGATTCATGACAGATTTTTAAATGTGAAGAAATTCAAGAGATACAAAAAATGGAGAGGAAGGCAAGATAACATTTAAAAAAAGATCAACCATAATCTTAAAGGATTGGCAGAACAAGTGTGAGGGGTTCAACAGCCAAATCCGTTTTTTATTACTTGTAGTCTTACTCTGTCATATACAACACACGGAGAATATTATTAAATCAGGTCTCTCCAAATGGAATTGTAAAGACAAGCTACAGAGACACTGCTGTTAACTTTCCAATTTATAATTTCCTTTGTATTTCATCCTGCTCGGTTGCATTCCATCATGCACAATAATCCACTGTACTGGGGAACACTGTATGGGCGGTAATCCCGGGTGGGGTGGGTGGTGCACGTCCCATCCCATGTTTTCAGAGGTATGGGACAACCCCCCCCCCATTTTTGTAATCCAGTTTTTGAAATTCGGTGAAAATAAAATCTATTAAAATCTCCGCTTTCCGCAAGACAGCGGGGGAGTCACTGTTAAACGCTTGTTAAATGTCTCTATTAACATCGTATTAACACGATGTGTCATCAATTGTGTTTTGACCTTCATGTATTACTGAAGGTATTCACAGAGAATTTCTTAAAGCTGTCTGATACGGGTACAATTGCCGTTTGAACTAATTGGATGGGAAAGCTTTAAATGGGTATCGGATTTAAACGGGTCAGGTCATTAAGGGTAAATGAGTTAAAAAAAAAGGACACAAAGTGCTGCAGTAACTCAGCAGGTCACACAACATGTCCGAAGATTGGTCTCGACCCGAAACGTCACCCATTCCTTCTCTCCAGAGATGCTGCCTGTCCCGCTGAGTTACTCCAGCATTTTGTGTCTATCTTTGGAGAACACGGATGGGTGACATTTCGGATCGAGACCCTTTTTCAGAGTAGTCCACATTTGAAGAAGGGTCTCGACGCGAAACGTCGCCTATTCCTTCCCTCCATAGATGCTGCCTCACCTGCTGAGTTTCTCCAGCATTTTTTGTCGAACTTCGATTTTTCCAGCATCTGCAGTTCTTTCTTAAAACTGATGGGGTTGTTGGGAAAGAAATATTCTTGAACCCGGAGGTCATAGTTTTCAGGCAGCCTTCTTCCCCGATGGGAGGAGTCATTGAGAGCATCGTCAGGTTGGTGTAGGCTTTTGTTAATGTTTGCTACCTTGAGATCCCTTTGATGGTGGAGGTCCATCACGTGTAGTGATCTCCACCATCAAAGGGATCTATAGGAGGTGCTGCCTCAAAAGGCAATCAGCATTAACAAACTCTTTGTCATCGCCTTCAATCCTGGGGGCACGAGTTGCTGAACCAGGCTGTGATGCAGCCAGTCGATATGTTCTCTATCGTACATCTGTACAGTTTGGAGTGTGTATCAGTCGACATACCGAATCTCCAAGCTCATAAAAACGTTGATGGGCTTTCTGAATGATTGCATCAGTGTGTTAGACCCAGGACAGTTTTTCACAGATAGACTATAGACAATAGACAATAGGTGCAGGAGTAGGCCATTCGGCCCTTCGAGCCAGCACCACCATTCAATGTGATCATGGCTGATCATCCCCAATCAGTACCCCGTTACTGCCTTCTCCCCATATCCCCTGACTCCGCTGTTTTTAAGAGCCCTATCTAGCTCTCTCTTGAAAGCATCCAGAGAACCTGCCTCCACTGCCCTCTGAGGCAGAGAATTCCACAGACTCACAACTACTTCCTCTGGCAGCTTGTTCCATGCACCCACCACCCACTGAGTGAAAAAGTTACAATAGACAATAGGTGCAGGAGTAGCCATTCGGCCATTCGAGCCAGCACCGCCATTCAATGTGATCATGGCTGATCATCCCTAATCAGTACCCCGTTCCTGCCTTATCCCCATATCCCCTGACTCCGCTATTTTTAAGAGCCCTATCTAGCTCTCTCTTGAAAGCATCCAGAGAACCTGCCCCCTCTGAGGCAGAGAATTCCACAGACTCACCACACTCTGTGAGAAAAAGTGTTTCCTCGTCTCCGTTCTAAATGGCTTACTCCATATTCTTAAACTGTGGCCCCTGGTTCTGGACTCCCCCAACATCGGGAACATGTTTCCTGCCTCTAGCGTGGCCAAACCCTTAACAATCTTATATGTTTCAATGAGATTTCCTCTCATCCTTCTAAACTTCAGAGTGTACAAGCCCAGCCGCTCCACTCTCTCAGCATTTGACAGTCCCGCCATCCCGGGAATTAACCTGGTAAACCTACGCTGCACTCCCTCAATAGTAAGAATGTCCTTCCTCAAATTAGATATGCACGCACAGGAACAAAGTTCTCCCCGCCTCTCACCCGTCAACGAGGACACGTTCATGGATCTTCGGCTTTCCCCTTCCGACCCTTCCTGGGCGGCACTGCGGTAGAGCTGCTGCCTCACAGCACCAGAGACCCGGGTTCCATCCTGACTACGGGTGCTGTCCGTACGGAGTTTGGACGTTCTCTCTGTGATTTCTACGCGAGCTGCAGTTTCCTCCCACACTCCCAAGACGTACGGGTTTGTAGGCGAATTGGCGTCTGTAAATTATAAATTGTCCCTAGTAGAATCGTGCTAGTGTGTGTGATGATTGCCAGTCGGCGCGGACACGGTGGGCCATTTCCACGCTGCATCTCTAAAGTCAGAGCTGCCATATCGTATCTATTTTTCAAGAGAGAGCTAGATAGGGCTAAAAATAGCGGAGTCAGGGGATAGGAGGGGATCTTTTTGCAACATATAAGATTGTTATGGGTTTAGGCATGATAGAGGCAGGAAACATGTTCCCGATGTTGGGGGAGTCCAGAACCAGTGGCCACAGTTTAAGAATAAGGAGTAAGCCATTTAGAACGGAGACAAGGAAACACTTTTTCTCACAGAGAGCTGTGAGTCTGTGGAATTCTCTGCCTCAGAGGGCGGTGGAGGCCGGCTCTCTGGATACTTTCAAGAGCGAGCTAGATAGGGCTCTTAAAAATAGCGGAGTCAGGGGATATGGGGAGAAGGCAGGAACGGGGTACTGATTGGGGATGATCAGCCATGATCACATTGAATGGCGGTGCTGGCTCGAAGGGCCGAATGGCCTACTCCTGCACCTTGTCTATTGTCTACGTTTCAAGCCAATAAATAATCAGCTCTTTGGCCATGCTGGTCTTGAATCAGATTTCCAATCCCCTTCCATACTCCAGCTGGTCATTGCCTGTTACTCATCTAACAATGGTGAAATTGTCAGTGAATTTAAGGACCAGATTCCAGATTCAATTTTAATTGTCATTGTCAGTGTACAGTACAGAGACAACGAAATGCATCGGCGCGCTTTGAAAGGACGGCGCTTGAACAGTGTCTTGTCTGGGTATTTTGAGGAGTTGTAAAGTACAATTGCCTCTTCAGACGGCACTCAAATTACTAGAAGGGAGACAGTTACTTAGGATTTGACTATGCAGCTTCCCCCCAAGATAATAACAGATTACATCAGCTATAAAGAAGCCTCTGCCATCTGCTCACAACACTTTGTAAATCCCTGCTCCTTAAAACTGATTGACTTGCATTCATTTGAATGAAATTAATATTAACGTGCCTACAAATAATGCTGAAATGTACAAAATAACAATAGTGAAATAGGGTCGGAAGATGTGTCTAGACCTGAAACATCCCTTATCCATTTCCCCCTGTAGATCATAGGTAGACAAAAATGCTGGAGAAACTCAGCGGGTGAGGTAGCATCTATGGAGCGAAGGAAATAGGCAACGTTTTGGGTCAAAACCCTTCTTCAGACCCATGTAGATCATGCCTTGTTTGCGCGTTCCCTTCGCTTCTATTCTTCCAGATAAATCTTCAGCCAGGGAAATATTCTTCCTGAATCCACTCCCTCAAGCCTATAAGAAGGTTGCATTCCCATAGACATAGAGCCGTACAGTGTGGACATTGGACATTTGGCCCAACTTGCCCTCGCCAATCCACATGCCCCATCTACACTAGTCCTACCTACCTGCTTTTACCCATATCCTACTAAACCTGTCCTATCCATGTACCTAAATGTTTCTGTCCTATCTGAAACCTGTTCTATCCATGGACCTGCCTCAACTACCGCCTACAACAGCTTGTTCCATACACCCACCAGCTTTGTGTAGTTACCCCTCAGGTTCCAATAATAGGCAATAGGTGCAGGAGTAGGCCATTCGGCCCTTCGAGCCAGCACCACCATTCAATGTGATCATGGCTGATCATTCCCAATCAGTACCCCATTCCTGCCTTCTCCCCATATCCCCTTACTCTGCCTCACCCGCTGAGAAACTCAGCGGGTGAGGCAGCATCTATGGAGCGACGGAAATAGACAAGAAGGCTTTCGATCGGGAGCATGTTTCCTGCATCTAGCATGTCCAATCCATTAATAATCTTATATGTTTCTATAAGATCCCCTCTCATCCTTCTAAATTCCAGAGTATACCAGCCCAGCCGCTCCATTCTCTTGGCATATGACAGTCCCGCCATCCCGGGAATTAACCTGGTGAACCTACGCTGCACTCCCTCAATAGCAAGAATGTCCTTCCTCAAATTAGGAGAAGAAAACTGCACACAATACCCCAGTTCCTTGTATCTCCATTAAAACCTGGTATCTTGGCATTTTCGCTGTTATACACCTTTAATGGTGATTGCACGCCAACTCACAAGCCTGCAGCTGAACCTCCCGACCTCCATTACTTCAGCAGACAGAGAGATCCCAAGCTAATACTTAACATGCAACTTGCTGCTGGGTATTTACCCTCCAGGTTATGTGCTGTTACACCCTGTTCATTCCGATAATTGGGAGCATTATCAGGGGAGCCAGATACTTTCCTTGCTTACTAACTAATCCAGCTACCACAGTAGCAGGGAGTCAAGATATTTTTTTTTAAATGAAGGCTGCTTCGATTAGCCTTACATATTTTATACTATTCCACACAGTGCGTTATACCCAAAATTAAAATTGATATTTTATTTTATTCAACAACATTCATAGCGTGTTAAGGCCAGAAGAGTTTGATTAAAAATGTGTTGCTTGCAAGGTCACTGGTGCAACAAATATGAAATGTAACATCTTACAATTATCTCAAAACAAAATAACCTAAAGTACTTCACTGAGTTATCTGAAATAAACAGCACTGGGCCAAAATAAACTAGAGAGCTACAGGGAGTGAAATGGTTGGAGAGATATGGGGTAAGAAAGATTTGAAAATTGAAGTAGCAAGGGAAAATATAGAGACGAGTCGCAAGGCCAGGCAGGCAATTTGAAATTCATGAGGTTCAAGGGCTGGTTTTTCCAGTTTACAATTACAATAATACTTTATTAGCCAAGTATGTTTTGCAACATATACAAAGAATTTCATTTGTCAAGTCAGTCATATAAATAAAAAGCAACGGAACACACAGAATAGATTTTAACATAAACATCCACCACAGTGACTCCTCCACATTCCCCACTGTGATGGAAGGTGGAAAACAAAGTTCAATCTCTACTCCTCCCCTTCCCAGCTCTCCCTCAGCCCACTGGCTCCTCCTCTTCCTTTCTTCCCCCCCCCCCCCCCCCACCCTCACATCAGTCTGAAGAAGGGTTTCGACCCGAAACGTTGCCTATTTCCTTCGCTCCATAGATGCTGCCTCACCCGCTGAGTTTCTCCAGCATTTTTTGTCTACCTTCGATTTTCCAGCATCTGCCGTTCCTTTTTAAACAATCAATCTCTTCCCTTCTTTGTTCTCCCGCGGCCGGGGGCTTCGAGACTTCCGTTGACGGGACGATCGTATTCCCGTAGCGTTTGGGCCAGAAACACCTTTTTCTGCTGGAAGGACAATCGGTGACATTGAAGATGGACACAAAATGCTGGAGCAACTCAGTCAGAATCTCTGGAGAGAGAGAATGGATGACATTTCAGGTCGAGGCCCTTCTTCAGACCCGAGACGTCATTGATTCCTTCCCTCCAGAGATGCTGCCTGACCCGCTGAGTTACTCCAGCATTTTTTACTCCATGTTACTCCATGCCTATTTTTTGTAAACCAGCCTCTGTACTTCTTTGTTTCTACTTTTCTAAACTGAAAACAAAATGGACGATTCCTTGCTGCTCTCTGTAAAGATCTGGCAATCCAGCTAAGTTTGGACAGTAAACCCTCGCCAAAGAGATTTTAATAATGATGAGACGTTGCACAGAAACCAGACCGAGAACCTCGTAACTTGGTGCCAAGGCAGCTGCCTCTCGATGGTTCAATGGTTCTTTGTTGTCACTCATGGATAGGACCTGATTGGAGGGATATGGGCCAAACGCAGGCAGGTGGGACCAGTCTAGCTGGAACATGTTGGTCAGTGTGGGCAAGTTGTGCTGACTGGCCTGTTTCCATTCTGTATCACTCTATAGGTGCACAGCCACAGTGAAACTCCTTTGCACAATAACAAACGCACAGTCATTGTCGTCGTTTTAAAATAAAAATCAGAAAACACAAAGTGTCCACATGTTGGAAGTTCTGGAGTGAAAATAGACAATAGACAATAGATGCAGGAGAACCGGCCTCCACCCCCCTCTGAGGCAGAGAATTCCACAGACTCTCAACTCTCTGTGTGAAGAAGTGTTTACTCGTCTCCGTTCTAAATGACTTACTCCTTATTCTTAAACTGTGGCCCCTGGGTCTGGACTCCCCCAACATTGGGAACATGTTTCCTGCCTCTAGCATGTCCAAACTCTTAGTAATCTTATGTTTCAATAAGAGCCCTCTCATCCTAAACTCCAGCGCACCCCCGGTCCAGGAAGCCTGCAGGCCAACAACCGACGTCCCTCTCCTCTGCCTACCACCTCGGGGAACCTCCTTCCAGCCAAACCTGAAGGTGCTGGAGGTAATTCCCCTGTCCCTCTCTTGCCAGTCCACTCCTCGCATTCATCGCCACCAGCAGGCGGCTCCTTCCTACCCTCTCCCAATGTCAGCAAGCCAAAGGAGACAGTGACTGACTTCAGGCAGACCCAGTCCGCATCGATGGTCCTGAAGGAGAGACGGTGAAAGCTTCCAAGTTCCGAGGAAGAAATATTACCAGCAATTTGTCCTGGACCAGCCATAGTCAAGAATGCACTCCAACTACTCACTTAGAAGGCTTAGGAAGTTCAGCATGTCTTCAACAACACTCAGCGGCTTCCACAGATGCGCCGTAGACAGCATCTTATCAGGATGCACCACAAATTGGTTTGGGAACAGCTCCATCCAAGACCTTAAAAAATTGTAGACACCTGTGGACGTGGCCCAGACCATCACACAAACCAACCTCCTTTCCACCGACTCCATCTACACTTCACACTGCCTCGGCAAGACCAGCAGCATCATCAAGGACCAGTCGCACCACAGTCACCCTCTTCTCCCCTCTCTCATTGGGCAAGAGGTACAGAAGTTTAAAAAAAACATACCTTCAGACTGAGGGACAGTTTCTTCCCAGCTGTTATCAGGCAGCTGAACCCCCCTATCAACAACTAGAGAGCAGTCCTGAGCGACTATCTACCTCATTGGGAGACCTTTGAACTATGTTTAATCGGACCTTATCAGACTTCATTGTTATATCTGTGCACTAAATGTTGTTCCCTTGATCTGTGCACTGTGGACAACTCATTTATACGTGGTTACACGGCCTTGTTTTGTTTGGATAGCATGCAAACTAAATCTTTTCACTGCATCTCAACTCTCATCAACTTTGACAAAAGTACTTGGGGAAACTTCTTTACAAATAATCTTCATTATCTTCCAGCTCCCTTTATCCTGCAGGTTTAAGGGCCTTGCCCCACTTGGGCATCATTTGCGGGTCACGCAGATGGCGCGCAAAGATTTTGTACATCCCAAAATCTTGGGGCGCCACACGCGACCTCGCAACACTGCCTACATCACCACGCACCATGTGCACGTAAAATGCGCACCTCGATGCGCACAAATTATCGCGTAAATTTACACGTGCGCGGCCCACGAGGCAGATAGATAGAAATTATGTCGCGTAGTAATTTACGTAGATAATGAAGCCCAAGTGGGATAGGTAGGGGGCCCTTCTGTGATAGATAGATATTAGATAGATATAGAATCTCTCAGATTTTAGATAAACTTTTATTGTTTATTTCCAAATTGCAGCAGTCATACATATAATACAATACAATAAAACAACAATAAACACATATTAACATCCACCACAGTGAGTCCACCCAGCATCTCCTCACTGTGATGGAGGCAAAAGTCTTTGGTCTGCAGTCTCTTCCCTCCTCTTCTCCCTCTGCGCTGGGGCGATACCCCGCAACACTGCCTATAATATAGAATCTCTCAGTTTTTTAAACTTTTTATTTCCAAATGGAAAAATGCATCCACCCCAACTCTTAAAATGTGGATCGCAAGCAGGTCTGAGACACTACATCTTGAAGATATGAGACTCGTCTTAGCAGGAAAATCAGAGCAATTTTTAAAGATATGGTCTCCTTTCATTGATTCATTACAAGTATAGTATGGTGCAACACAACTTCGTCATTAAACTGATTTACGGACTGGGTGATGGGGGTGGTGAGAAATGAAGCAGGTATATCAACACGTAATGGGCCCTTTTTTTCTTTTCCTTCATTGTTTATTTGTTTTTGTCTTCTATTCTTCTATAGGCTGGACTGCTGGACTGCACTATTGGTAGTCTAGAGGTTTCCACATTCACTATTTCTTTCACTTTCTCTCTTTCTCGCTCGTTCTCTCTTGTTCTAGCTCTTTTTTGTTAAATTAAAAATGGAAGATGTACATTAAATGTATTTTGTCATATGCCGCGGTTTATACTACTGTACACGGCTTCTAATAAAAATATTTTAAAAAAAAAAAAAAGCTTTTCACCCCCCCAACATTAATGACGAAAAATCAGCGACAGCCGCCGTCATTTTGGAAGCCACTACATGCAGCTTATGTAACACGTACCTCAATTATTAAAAATAAAAGCAAGGAAACATGTTTTGAAATTCATCCCATTCTTCTCGTGGATGTCTAGAATTAAAGGACGTACTTTTCCAAAGGAAGATGAGGGGAAATTTCTTTAGTCAAAGGGTGGTGAATCTGTGGCATTCATTGCCACAGAAGGCTGTGGAGGCCAAGTCAGTGGATATTTAAGGCAGAAATAGATAGATTCTAGATTAGTACAGGTGTCAGGGGAGAAGGCAGGAGATTCAAGGTTCAAGATTCAAGAGAGTTTATTGTCATGTGGTCTAGATAGGACAATGAAATTCTTGCTTTGCTTCAGCACCACAGAATATTGTAGGCATAAATAAATACGGAACAGATCAGTGTGTCCATATACCATTGAATATATATATATATATATATATATACATAATATATATCTGTGATACACTGAGTTGGATGATCAGCCATGATCATATTGAATGGCGGCGCAGGCTCGAAGGGCCGAATGGCCTACTCCTGCACCTAATTTCTATGTTTCTATGTTTCTATATAATGGGGTTAGGAGGGAGAGATAGATCAGCTATGATTGAATGGCGGAGTAGACTTGATGGGACGAATCTGCTCCTATTCCTTATGACCCAGAGCAAGAAAGATGCAGTTACAGCTGATCAAATAAACTCTAAGGACATAATATGAAAACCATTAACAAAATTATTTCCAAATAGCTATTTTAGAATGCGCGATGTATTTTAAGTTAGTGCACGACAGTGAGAAGCAGCCCCGTCTCCTTGTCACATCACGTGCCAAATGTTTATGAGGCGGCACAGCCAATCGCACATTGTAAGCCCTGGAGGGAGCAGAGGCGGCAGGCAGCAAGTCTCCGCAGTGTTAAAGGCAGCGTATCATCAGCTTGCTTTCATTGCTGGCGAAATAGAGTACGAGAATCAGGAAATACTTTTGCAGCTTTATAGGACTTTGTTTAGGCCGCATTTGGAGTATTGCGTGCCCTGTCCCCGCCTGCACTGTCCCTGCCTGCTTCAAAGTCTCCGCTATTGTTCCTGTAGCCAAAAAGCCAAGGATTACTGGTCTTAATGACTACAGGTCTGTCGCACTGACCTCTGCAGTCATGAAAACCCCTTGAAAGACTTGTGCTGGCCCACCTGAAAAATATCACAAACCCCCCTGCTGGACCCTATGCAGTTTGCATACCAGGCCAATAGATCAGTGGATGACGCAGTCAGCCTGGGCCTGCACTTCATCCTCCAGCACCTAGATTGCCAGGGAACCTATGCAAGGATTTTGTTTGTTGATTTTAGCTCTGCATTCAACACCATTGTGCCAAACTCTCCCAGTTGACTGTGCCTGAACCCCTCTGTCAGTAGATCACCAACTTCCTGACAGATAGGAAGCAGCATGTGAGGCTAGGAAAGCACGTCTCGGACCCGCAAACGCTCAGCATAGGAGCACCGCAAGGCAGCGTACTCTCCCCTCTCCTCTACTCACTCTACACCAACTGCACCTCCACAGACTCCTCTGTCAAGCTTCTCAAGTTTGCGGACGACACAACCCTGATTGGACTGATCCAGGATGGGGAGGAATCTGCCTACAGACAGGAAGTGTCACTGCTGGCGTCCTGGTGCCATCGCAACACCTGGAGCTCAATGCTCTTAAGACAGTGGAATTGATTGTAAACTTTATGAGAGTTCCCCCTCCCCTCACTCACCATCAACAACACCACACTTACATCTGTGGAGTCATTTAAGTTCCTTGGAACCATCATCTCCAGGGACCTAAAATGGGGAGCCACTATCGACTCCACTATCAAAAAGGCCCAACAGAGGATGTACTTCCTGCGACAGGTGAAAAAAACACAATCTGCCGCAGGCAATGATGGTCCAATTCTACACGGCCATCGTAGAGTCTGTCCTCACCTTCTCCATCGTGGTCTGGTTTGGCACAGCCACCAAGCACGACACCTGGAGGCTGCAGCGAATCGACCGATCAGTTGAGAAGATTGTTGGCTGCAACCTTCCCTCCATTGATGAACTGTACACTGCAAGGGCCAGGAAGCGAGCGGGTAAGATCATCTCTAACCCCTCTCACCCTGGCCACAAACTATTTGAATCACTTCCCTCTGGAAGGCGACTCCGGACTGTCAAAGCCGCCATCCGGTTCTCTGGATGTTTTCACAAGAGAGCTAGATAGGACTCTTAAAAATAGCGGAGTCAGGGGATATGGGGAGAAGGCAGGAACGGGGTACTGGTTGGGGATGATCAGCCATGATCACATTGAATGGCGGTGCTGGCTCGAAGGACCGAATGGCCTGCTCCTGCACCTATTGTCTATTGTCTATTGTGTGTGACTAAAATGATGAAAAATTGTGGAATAAATCTCTTCTAACTTTGAAAGCATTACAGGTATATCGTTTTGTACTGCATAATCGATTCATATTTTTTTCAGATTAAAAAAATGGAATTTGTATAAGTTACGCTGACAATGTTTGGGGGTTGGTCACGTGTCACATGTGTGACATCTTGGTTCACTTTGGGCCAAGGCCTTAAGGCACAGAGATGGGCACCACACTGCCAGGGGGAAGTAGTGGAGTTAGACTGTAGTTTTTATTGTTTGAGAAAGAACTGCAGATGCTGGAAGAATCGAAGGTTGACAAAAATGCTGGAGAAACTCAGCGGGCGATCCATAGATGCTGCCTCACCCGCTGAGTTTCTCAGGCATTTTTGTCCACTTATAGTTTTTATTTGTTTTGTCTTGTTTTAGTTTATTGCCATGCGTACTGAGGTACAGTGAAAAGCTTTTGTTGCGTGCTAATCATATAACCATATAACCATATAACAATTACAGCACGGAAACAGGCCATCTCGGCCCTACAAGTCCGTGCCAAACAACTTTTTTTTCCCTTAGTCCCACCTGCCTGCACTCATACCATAACCCTCCATTCCCTTCTCATCCATATGCCTATCCAATTTATTTTTAAATGATACCAATGAACCTGCCTCCACCACTTCCACTGGAAGCTCATTCCACACCGCCACCACTCTCTGAGTAAAGAAGTTCCCCCTCATGTTACCCCTAAACTTCTGTCCCTTAATTCTGAAGTCATGTCCTCTTGTTTGAATCTTCCCTATTCTCAAAGGGAAAAGCTTGTCCACATCAACTCTGTCTATCCCTCTCATCATTTTAAAGACCTCTATCAGGTCCCCCCTTAACCTTCTGCGCTCCAGAGAATAAAACCTAACTTATTCAACCTTTTCATCGTTCAACCTATTCAGTCAGCGGAAAGACAATAAACGGCATCATGTTTGGCTCAGACACTGTGGGACAAAGGGCCTATTCCTGTGGTGTAATTTTCTATAGACCGACACGAAGAGGTGGAGTAAAGGGCCTGTCCCACTTGGGTGTCATTTACGAGGCATCATTATGCGTCACGAGGCACGATGAGCGCGCATGTTGTAGGCAGTGACGCGCAGTTGGGATGTACAAAATCTTCGCGCGCCATCTGCATGACGCGCAAATGACGCCCAAGTGGGACGGGCCCTTAACTCAGCGGGTCAGGTAGCATCTCTGGAGAAAAATAACAACTACTATGTTCCATGTTCTGTGCCATCATGAGGGGAAGCACAAATAAAGCACTCAACACTCAATGTGCAATGAAACTTGCATGGCATATCTCCTTTAAACTTTGCACCGCTCATCATAGCATTTAATACTCGATTTAATTATTTATTTTAAACCCCTTGCTGCCAGGATGAGAATTAAACTAATTCTGGTTTCCAGCTTAACAGTGCTAACAATGTCACCATCTTTAGCAGCTTAATGCACTTCAAGTAATGACACCTTCACAGGCTACAAATAGCAACAACAAAAAAACGTATGCCGAAGATCTAATTCTAGCACAGATCTAACACAGCAAACAGGTACAGTACAGACAGGAGATTGAGAACCTCGTGTCCTGGTGTCGAGACGACAACCTTTCTCTCAAAGGTAGACAAAAGTGCTGGAGAAACTCAGCGGGTGCGGCAGCATCTATGGAGCGAAGGACGTGCAGGTTTGCAGGTTAATTGGCTTGGTATAGATGTAAATTGTCCCTAGTGTGTGTAGGGTAGTGTTTATGCGCGGGGACTCGGTGGGCTGAAGGGCCTGTTTCCAAACTGTATCTCTAACCTAAACTAAATAGAGGGGAAGAAGCTGATGTCAGTAATGGCAAAGTGGATCTTCAAGCTGCTGTACCTTCTGCCAGATGGGAGCAGAGAGGAAGGAGGAATGACCTGGGCGGGACAATCAAAGACTTGTTGGAATCTTTCATTGTTGTCTGCTCTTCCAAAGGCTGCATGAAGCACAGGTTGAATCAATGGTGTACACATCATTAGGGTGGAAACAGGAGTCTGGTGTGATGGAGCTCTGCTTTCATTCAGTCATTGCCCTCAGTTCATTATGCTAGAGGTGCTACATAAAAGAGCTAGAGGCACAGAAGGCATTGAGACATGTGTGAAAGCCACACGCTGAAAAAAAGTCTACATCTTAGGGCGGCATGGTGGCACAGCAGTAGAATATCTGCCTTACAGCACTAGAGACCCAGGTGTAATCCTGACTACAGCTGCTATCTGTACTGAGTTTCACTGTAACCGCATGGGTTTTCTCCAGGTGCTCCGGTTTCCACACACAGTCCAAAGGCGTACAGATTGGTTGGTTACTTGGCTTCGGTAGTAGGCTTCAGTCATGACTGACCATGGGTGATGCATCCTGGTCGGATGCAAGCCTGGGCGATGTTATATGGAGGACAGGCTGTTGCCCATGCAGCACGTTCCCCCCTCTCCACATCGCTGATCGATCCAAAGGAACAGCAGGGCCGTTACAGTTTGGCACCAGTGCCGTCGCAGGAGCTGCCAGGGCGAGGTTGTAGACAACGACAAACTGCCTTAGGGGCTCCGACTCCGGATTTTCTTGAGGTTTACTCCTGGAGCCTTTTCCATGACTGGATACGGCCACAAGACAGTGGAGGTTTTAAATCAGAGTTTTCCCTCTCCTAGATGGACTGCCTTCCCAGGCCGACGAGCCCCATCTGCCCGAGACTCGTGGGGGTGGGAGCGTCTACCTTCCCGTACTGGTCTATAGCACCTACCCACTGGCTTCGGTGAAGATTGTAAATTGTCCCCAGTGTGCGCAGGATAGTGTCCGTGTACGGAGATCACTGGTCGGCCCAGACTCAAAGGGCCCGTTTCCACTCTGTATCTCTAAATGAAACTACCTTCCAGGGACATTTAAAAAAAAAAATAATAATAATAATAATTGCACTACTATGATTGTATGCACGTAAATATATTTATTTATTGCTCATATTCTATGTCGCTCTTCTAGGGAGATGCTAACTGCATTTCGTTGTCTCTGTACTGTACACTGCACAATGACAATAAATTTGAATCTGAATCTGATCTGAGCTGAACATGGTGAAAAAATTGGCAGCTCATGATGGAAAAATTGAAAATAATGTTGTACATAGTCACCAGTCGTAGAAAACAATAGATTCAATTCGCTGTCCAATATATTTATAACCCGAGGCCGGATAGAGAAGGGAAATTAAAAAAAAAATCATATCCTGATTAGAAATAATACAGACAAAATGCAGAAACTCATACAGAATTACTAGTTCCAGCTATTATTAATTCATACAATAGACAATAGGTGCAGGAGTAGGCCATTTGGCCATTCAATGTGATCATGGCTGATCATCCCCAATCAGTACCCCGTTCCTGCCTTCTCCTCATATCCCCTGACTCCGCTATTTTTAAGAACCCTATCTAACTCTCTCTTGAAAGCATCCAGAGAACCAGACTCCACCGCCCACTGAGGCAGATAATTCCACACTCACAGAATTACTATTTCCAGCTATTATTAAATATGGATGCATTTTTCTAGAATGGCAAAGAGAAGTCAGCCTCATGTGTTGTACATGTTTGTCGGCTAATTGGCTTGGTAAAAATGTCAATTGTCTGTAATGTGTGTAGGATAGTGTTAGTATGCGGGGATCGCTGGTCAGTGCGGACACGGTGGGCCTTAGGGCCTGTTCCAGCGCTGCATCTCCAAACTAAACTAGAATCCAAAAGCTTAATAAGAAAGAACTGCAGATGCTGGAAAAATCTAAGGTAGACAAAAATGCTGGAGAAATTCAGCGGGTGAGGCAGCATCTATGGAGCGAAGGAATAGGTGACGTTTCGGGTCGAGACCCTTCTTCAGACTGATGTGGGGGTGGGGGGTGGGGGGTGGATGATGAAAGGAACAGGTGGAGACAGTGGTCTGTGGGAGAGCTGGGAAGGGGAGGGGAAAGAGGGAGAAAGCAAGGACTACCTGAAATTGGAGAAGTCAATGTTCATACCGCTGGGGTGTAAACTACCCAAGCGAAATACGAGGTGCTGCTCCTCCAATTTGAGGTGGGACTCACTCTGGCCATAGAGGAGGCCCAGGACAGAAAGGCCCGATTCGGAATGGGAGGGGGAGTTGAAGTGCTGAGTCACCGGGAGATCAGGTTGGTTGTTGCGAACCGAGCGGAGGTGTTGGGCGAAGCGATCGCCAAGCCTACGCTTGGTTTCACCGATGTAGAGCAGCTGTTGCAATAAATGAGGTTGGAAGAGCTGCAGGTGAACCTCTGCTGCACCTGGAAAGACTGCTCAGGTACCTGCATTGAGTCAAGGGGGGAGGTAAAGCGACAAGTGTTGCATTTCCTGCGGTTGCCAAAAGCAAGCGGTTCGGTCTGACAGCAGCATCTCTGCTTGCAGCAGGCAATTCAATTTCACTACTGCAGGAATATGATGGACCCTGTCTTAAAGTTCCATCACAGTCAATGAAGCATGGTTTTGTAAAAGAAACAACAAGGCAAAGTACACGCCACTGATTGGCAAGCTATCAGAAAATGTAATGCAAAATGAGATACAAGAAGGATCTGTGATGACGGCACTAATGGATTGTGGTGGATGTACTAACAGTTTGTTCATCTTCAGTATATCATTATCTAATCAGCATACAATGTTGCAAGCAAAGTAATCACAGCAAGCCCTTCAAAGTAAGTAGTTACTTTAATTCCAGGATACTCATTTATCCAGTGTGTTCTCTCACATACGCCAATCAAGCGACCAGGGGCCGACTCTGCCATGAAAATAGCAGCATGACTAAGGCACTCAATAGACAATAGACAATAGGTGCAGGAGTAGGCCATTTGGCCCTTCGAGCCAGCACTGCTATTCAATGTGATCATGGCTGATCATCTCCAATCAGTATCCCGTTCCTGCCTTCTCTCCATATCCCCTGACTCCGCTATTTTTAAGAGCCCTATCTAGCTCTCTCTTGAAAGCATCCAGAGAACCGGCCTCCATTGCCCTCTGAGGCAGAGAATTCAACAGACTCACCATTATTTACGTACGAATTGTGTACACAGACAGTTGGGGAGGCCATCAATGGGTATCTTTAAGGAGATTGACACATTTCTAGGTTCGTCAGGGTGCCAGGGGTTATGGGGAGAAGGCAGGAGAATGGGGTTGGGAGGGAGAGATAGATCAGCCATGGTTGAATGGCGGAGTAGAATTGGTGGGCTGAATGGACCTAATTCTGCCTTGTTTCCTGTGAGGTCATGGAGGGGTATGTGGATAATCTGGAGGTCAACGTTAAGAAGAAGAAGATACGAGATGTCACAGGACACCTCTTGGGCCCCCCTTTCAGTCACGGCTGACCATGGGTGTCTCCAGGGTGCTATTCCCTATATGGAGGATGCCTGTGCGTGACTTTGTTTAACGTGGGGAGACTGGTGCACAGACAGCCACCCCACGGTCCTTGAAAGATCGTCAGGATCCAGTGGCATGGAGTCCAAGACGACCGGAGACCCTTTTCTGCTGCAGCCTTCATCCGCCTTCCCAGCCGTTGTGACGCTCCACTAAAGTCAGCCATCGTTCTCCGCCTGTTCCACCGTTGTGGTCTCGGTTGGATTGTTCTTTGTCAGAGGCCACTCCCTCGACCTTCCCGCCATGGGTGGCCCTACCAGGAGCATAGATAGCTCCAGACGGCATCGCTCTCAGGATCTCAGGACCACACAAGCTTCTCCACCACGACAAGGTGACAATCCATGGCCAGAGGAGACCCATCCCAGTGTGTTGAACCCAGCATGGGACGCAATGGTTGGGTCCCTGAGGGAGACCTTTTCAACTTTGTTAACCACAGCTATGCTGTTGATATATTGGACAATGTTTTTCCTTTATGTGTCAGTAGTAGGAAAAGTATTGGAGATGAGAATAATTCAATTAGGACCCCACTTGGTTCCACATGTACTGTAGATTACTCCACATGTGAATAAAGGGACATAATATTACCCTGGATATACTCTTGTTTCTCATATTCAATCATAAAGTGGCTTGCAAGCCTAATGAATCTTACCTGCCACAGATATTTCATTCCCGTTTGCCTCCCTAATTTCTTACGTTTTTAGTTTAGTTTAGTTTAGAGATACAGGCCCTTCGGCCCACCGAGTCCGTGCCGACCTGCGATCACCCCGCACACTGACACTATCTTACACACACTAGGGACAATTTACAATTATACCAAGCCAATTAACCTACAAACCTGCACGTCTTTAGAGTGTGGGAGGAAACCGAAGCACCCGGAGAAAACCCACGCAGGTCACGGGGAGAACGTACAAACTCCGTACAAACAGCACCCATGGTCAGGATCATACCCGGGTCTCTGGTGCTGTGAGGCAGCAACTCTACTGCTGAGTCACCATGCCACCTCTTTTCTACCCAGTATATTCCTCAAGAGACTCCGTAAATCCCTGCTAACCATACTGGATATGTTTCCTTCATCCCCTCTCCCCGATCAAACATTTAATATCTTGGTTCTCTAATGTTGCTGTCCTTATCTTATTCCTTAACAGAACACGCTGACCCCGAGCTCTTGTTAACTCTCTTACAAGACTCCCACTTGTCACTTTGTAATAAAGAAAAAAGGAACTGCAGACGCTGGTTTATATCAAAGATAGACACAAAATACTGGAGTTACTCAGTAAATACTGGAGAAAATGGATAGGTGACGTTTCGTGTCCGGACCCTTCCCCAAACATCACCCATTCAATTTTTTTTCCAGAGAAGCTGTCTGAGCCACTGAGTTACTCCAGCATTTTGTGTCTCTACCACTTGTTAGTTGTTGTTCCACCAGAGAGCTCCCAATCTACTTTCGGCAGGTCTTACGCTATTGATATCAGTCTTCCCTCAATTCAAGATGTAAACTTGAGATCGAACTGCAGCACTTTCTGTAAGTAAGAGAAATTTGCAGAATCATGGTATGGACCCCAAACTGTTCTACTGACATTTCCATCGCTTAACGTTCATCGCTTAATGTCAGGGCGGCACGGTGGCGCAGCAGCAGAGTTGCTGCCTCACAGCGCCAGAGACCCAGCTTCCATCCTGACTACGGGTGCTGTCTGTACGGAGTTTGTACGTTTCTCCCCGTGACCTGCGTGGGTTTTATCCGGGATCTCCGGTTTCCTCCCACACTTCAAAGACGCACAAGTTTGAAGGTTGCCTGACCCAGCACCTTATAGAGAGAGCCTCAGCATTAAGCCCCTGTCCCACTTAGGAAACCTGAAGGGAAACCTCTGGAGACCTTGCGCCCCACCCAAGGTTTCCGCGCGGTTCCCGGAGGTTTTTGTCAGTCTCCCTACCTGCTTCCACTACCTGCAACCTCCGGCAACCACCTGCAACCTCCGGGAACCGCACGGAAACCTTGGGTGGGGCGCAAAGTCTCCAGAGGTTTCCGTTCAGGTTTCCTAAGTGGGACAGGGGCATAACATCCCTATTTTAGTTTTCTAGTCGTCTTGAACTAAAGGCAAGCATTGCGTGGGCCTTCCTTACTACTGATTGGTGATATCCCCGCCATTTTTCCTTGCCACCTGCAACCGTGCGCGTTTCCACCTTCGCCGCAAAATTTGTGTAATCGGCCCAAGCAACGCGAGCAAACATCTGTGAGGACATTGGTCGCTATGAGTATAAGCAAACCTCAGAACCGCAACCGATTTTAAATCACCAAAATAGCAACTATGCAAATCATTCTCGGCTGAAGTCTATGTACATCTTTTCACTTCATTTTCTAACACTGATCTAGGCAGACTGCCAAATCATTTCTACAGTCACTAATTTGCCCACACGCATCCTACAGTAAGATTCATTCACTATTGTTTGCTCTCTGTTTCCCAACATAAAGTGCCCATTTTATTTCCAAGTCCCTCATATTCATGTTCTCTTTCTTCCTTGGCCTTGCCAAATGAAAGACAATTGGTCAGCTGCATGAATAGGGATGAGGGGTGGTCTTACAGAAAGAAGCGTACAAACTCCGGAGAGGAATACATCGGGTAGACGCACAGAATCTCTTGCCCAGAGTAGAGGAACCAAGAACCAGAGGGCACAGATTTAAGTTGAAGGGGGAATGATTTAATAGGAACCCGAGGGGCAACTTTTTTTTTTTTTTTTTTTTTTAAACACATAGATAGGTGCATGGAATAAGCTGACGGAGGAGGTAGTTGAGGCAGGGACTATCGCAACCTTTAAGAAACATTGAAATGGGTAGATTGATAGGATACGTTTAGACGGAAAGGGGCCAAATGCAGGCAGGTGGGATTAGTGTAGATAGGGCATGTTGGTCAGTGCGGAGAAATTCGGCTGAAGCGCATGTTTCCACGCCGTATGTCTCCGAATCCAATAGGAGAGATGTAGAAGGATATGGGCCCAAAGCGGACAGGTGGGACTAGCGTAGATGGGGCGCCTTGGGCCGAAGATCCTCTTTCCGTTCTGCATGACCCTGGCCAACATGATTTATTTTAACTCCTTCAAACTGATGTGAATGAATACTTTACTGTCACGTGCATTTCCAAGGTATGCAAATAGTCACCACATAAAGTCACGCTGGCGCAGCGGTAGAGTTGCTGCCTTACAGCGAATGCAGCGCCGGGGACCCAGGTTCGATCCCGATTGCGGGTGCTGTCTGTACGGAGTTTGTGCGTTCTCCCCGTGACCCGCGTGAGTTTTCTCCGAGATCTTCGGTTTCCTCCCACACTCCAAAGACGTACAGGTTTGCAGGTTAGTTGGCTTGGTGTAAATGTAAACATTGTCCCTAGTGGGTGTAGGATAGTGTTAAAGTGCAGGGATCGCTGGTCGGTGCGGACCCGGTGGGCCGAAGGGCCTGTTTCCGTGCTGTATCTCTAAACTAAACTAAAGATAAAGGGTGCTGAGATAAAGGGTTTGTCCCATCACCTTCCAACTCCCATTTTCCCCCAACTTGTGATCTCTGCCAATTCTTGGTTCCATCCTTTGAAGTTTGTTACTTGCTCCTTCCCACCCTGCAACTCAGGGCACCACACATTCACTCCACCTCAAGGTCTATATCAGAACCATTGCCGTCTCTATGCTTTGCTTCTTTTACTCCCGGTGTATAACCTGACGCACTAAATGCGTCCCAGAACCACATCAGCCACAAATTACACACTTACAGTATCTTATGCCGTCTGCCCAACTTTTACGTTTCATCAGTGGAACTCTCTTGGCTTCACCCACTTTTGTTGCCATCAGACTCTTATTTCTCTCTTCCTCAGTTCCATTGAAAGGCCCCTCGTCAGAAACATTAAATTTCTGCTTCCACAGATGCTGCCTGACCTGTTCAGTTGACATTAGGCCTTGACTTCAGAGATACAGTGCAGATACAGGCTCTTAGAAACATAGACATAGAAATTAGGTGCAGGAGTAGGCCATTCGGCCCTTCGAGCCTGCACCGCCATTCAATATGATCGTGGCTGATCATCCAACTCAGTATCCCGTACCTGCCTTCTCTCCATACCCCCTGATCCCCTTAGCCACAAGGGCCACATCTAACTCCCTCTTAAATATAGCCAATGAACTGGCCTCACTACCCTCTGTGGCAGAGATCAGAGGATTTCATTTCTCTGTGTGAAAAAAGTTCTTCTCATCTCGGTTTTAAAGGATTTCCCCCTTATCCTTAAGCTGTGACCCCTTGTCCTGCTTCCCTAACATCGGGAATCTTCCTGCATCTAGCCTGTCAAACCCCTAAAGAATTTTGTAAGTTTCTATAAGATCCCCTCTCAATCCCCTAAATTCTAGAGAGTATAAACCAAGCTCTTCGGCCTGCCAAGTCCATGCTGACCAGCGATCACCCTGTACGCACTAGGGACAATTTACAATTTTACCAAAGCCAATTAACCTACAAACCTGTATGTCTTTGGATTGAGGGAGGAAACCGGAGAAAATCCATGCGGTGACAGGGAGAAGGTACGAACTATGTACAGACAGCGCCCGTAGTCAGGATTGAACCGGGTCTCTGGCGCTGGAAGGCAGCAACTCTGCTGTTGTGCCACTCTGCTACCCTACAATCTGCATTTTGTTTTTTGTCTCTTAACCTACAAGGCAAGTCCAACCAGTCTGGCAACTTTAGCCACCATCGCATCAATAACTCTCCACCACACGTGCTGATAACCACTAATCCATAGCAACCCATCCTATCACAAACATTCCCTTTGTTCTACACATCACTTTCCCTCCCACTGAGAATCTACAATTCTCTCTCCATCCCCTTCCCCTTCCCGGCTCTCCCACTAGTCTTATGGGCCTGTCCCACTTGGGCGATTTTTCAGCGGACTGCCGGCGACTGTCAAGTTGACGGCAGTCGCATGAAAAACCGGCGACTGTCAGGGTGGAGTACACACACCCACACAAACACATCGCTTCCTTCACCAGCTCCGTTATGCAGGCGGGGGACAGGGCAAACGGGGAGAGCCCTGTCTAAAAAATTTACACGTTTCAAAGCCAAGGTGATACAGACACGCACTGCGATGAACAGGAAGATTGGCGCTGTAAAAAGACGGCTAAAGCACTGTGTACGGTAAGTCCTTTAAAAGGGGGGGGGGAGAGGGGAGAAGGGGGGAGAAGGAGTGGAGACAACTTTTAAGAAGCCACGGATACACGGCTGTGAAGCTCGGCGGACCTCTAACATTACCGGTCGGTTATCCTTGGTTCTGAAAATTACTGCTTACGTTTTTTTTCCCCAATGAGCCAATGAAATTCACCGGTCAGCACCAGCTACAACCTACGAGAACCTTTGACCTCCTGGCGACCCACCTACGGCACGAGAATTCTCGCTACTCTCCGTGGCGGCTTCATTCCAGTCGCCGTTAATTTTTGAACATGTTGAAAGATTCACGATGACCATAATGAGGCCGCGACTAGTTCACAGAATGCGGGAACTCCTCACGGCCATGAAGGCGACTCCCCGGCAACCACCCGCGAACACGTGGCGACCGTGTAGCGACTGCATAGTCTCCTGCAGTCGCCTAAGTGGGACACGCCCATTACTGTCTCCGACTCCATTCTATCTTTGTCTCGCCTCCTCCCCTGACATCAGTCTGAAGAAGGGTCACGACCCGAAACGTCGCCCATTCCTTCTCTCCAGAGATGCTGCCTCACCCGCTGAGTTGCTCCTGCATTTTGTGTCAACCTTCGATTTAAACCAGCATCTGCAGTTCTTCCTTACACCTTCCATTCATTTGTAGTTTGTACCTCTTCATATCTCTCGTTCCCCTCTCCCCTGACACTCAGTCTGAGGAAGGGTGTCGACCCGAACCTTCAGCGACTCCTTTTCTCCAGAGATGCTGCCTGACCTGCTGAGTGACTCCAGCTTTTTGTGTCTATCTTCGGTGTAAACCCGTATATGCAGTTCCTTCCTACACATAGAACACCACAGGAAAACGCCCTTCAGTCCACAATGTCTACGTAATATAATGCTGAGAAAAACTAATCTCTTCTACCCGCTCCTAGAACAGTACAGCACAGCACAGGAGCGGGCTCCTCAACACACAATGTCTGAACCCAACTTGATGCCAAGATAAACCAAACTCGTCTGCTCGATCATAGAGACATAGAGTGATACAGTGTGGAAACAGGCCCTTCGGCCCAACTCACCCACACCGGCCAACAATTTCCCAAGTACCCTAGTCCCACTTGCCTGGGCTTGGTCCATAACCCTCCAAACCTGTCCTATCCACGTACCTGTCCATCTGTTTCTTAAACGATGGGATAGTCCCAGCCTCAACTACCTCCTCTAGCAGCTTGTTCCATACACCCACCACCCTTGGAGTGAAAACATTACCCCTCGGATTCCTATTAATTCTTTTCCCCTTCACCTTGAACCTATGTCCCCTGGTTCTCAATTCCCGTACTCTGGGCAAAAGACTCTGTGCATCTACCCAATCTATTCCTCTCATGATTTTGTCTACCTGTATAAGATCTCCCCTCATCCTCCTACGCTTCATGGAATAGAGACCCAGCCTACTCAACCTCTCCCTATAGCTCACACCTTCTAGTCCTGGCAACAACCTCGTAAATCTTTTCTGAACCCTTTGAAGCTTGACAATATACCATTCCATTCCCTGCATATCTTTGTGCCTATCTAAAAGCCTTTTAAATGCAGTAATCACATCAGCTTTTACTACCACCCTTGGCAGCACATTACAGGAACCCACCACCAGCTCTGCGAAAACCACATCCCTCCATTTCCCATCTAAAGGCCTCTTAAACTGCCCCGGCAAGGCCAGCAGCATAATCCAGGATCAGTCATTACCATGGACACTCCCTCTTCTCCCCTCTCCCATCAGGCAAAAGGTACAGAAGTGTGAAAACGCACACCTCCAGATTCAGCCACAGTTGCTTCCCGGCTGTTATTAGGCAACTGAACCACTCTGTCAACAACTAGATAACGGTCCTGATCAAAGATCCTATAGCGGAGCAAGATAGACCACCCCTTCTAAATGCAATGGGCTGACGTGTAGTACGCAACGGAGCGGTACGTGGGCCTTTTTTTTTCATCCATTTCAGTGACCCGACCCCGACCCGACTCGCAGTGTAATCAACGTTGCAGGGGAACAGTTTGTTTTAATAAATTATAATTCTGAAAATGGGGAGATGATTTTTACCAAAGAACTTTGATTTTTATGATGATGTTTCCGTAACCGGCTTCCGTCTCCGCACTAGTTATCTTTGCTCCGCTACGGGATCTTTGTTGCGGAGACGGAAGCCGGTTACGGAAATGGGGCCGAAAATTACCCACAAATCTGCCCATGATCGTACTACGTCTTTTTCATCGAGTGGACTATCTTGCTCCGCTATAGGATCTACCGACTACATCATTGTAGAACCTTGGACTATCTTTAATCGGACTGTTACTTGCACTAAACTCTATTCCCTTCATCATGTATCTGTACACTGTGCTCAGCTCGATTGTAATCATGTCTTGTCTTTCTGCTGACTGGTTAGCACGCAACAAAAGCTGTTCACTGTACCTCGGCACACGTGACAATAAACTAAACAAACCTTAAGACTCTTCTTGTAAAACCTAACTAACGAAGAGCAGTAAAAAGGGTAAAGAGATTTTTTTTTAAAAATATCACTGAACAGGAGACATGCAAGGAGGAATAGAAGAGAAAAAGCAGGTAGGGGAACAAAAATAAAAGGCATAAGAGTGTTGCAGATAATAAATCCGTACCAGATCGAGATCAATCTGAAATGAAATGTAGCGCAACGCCAAAATATACATCACGTAGAAAAGCCAGGCGATGTTGTCAGAAATTAATCTGTATTCCAGCACCAACTCCAATCATTGCAGGCTATTATCAAATATCACTCACAGGTGCCAGAGCATATGGGGCCAATATTACAGCTATAATGGTCTGATCGTATTAAAAAAGTAATCTGAAAATGAATGGCACAATGCTAAAATCAATATCAGACACAGGCCATCGCAAACAGAACTGGTTCTCTCCCGTTTTGTTCATTGAGTTCAGTACCAGAGAATGACAAAAAAACTGAATGTGGTGGGTATATAGAACGCGATGCCAGAGGAGGTAGTTAAGGCAGCTTCTATACAACATTTACAAGACCTTTGTGTAGGAAGGAACAGCAGATGCTGGTTTATACCAACGATAAGACACAAAAAGCTGGAGTAACTCAGCAGGACATGGAGAGAAAGAATAGGTGACGTTTCAGGTCAAGACCCGAAACGTCACCTGCTCGTTCACTCCAGAGATGCTGTCTGACCCGCTGAGTTACTCCAGCATTTTGTGTCTATCTTTATAAGACACTTGGTCAGATACATGAATAGGAAAGGTTCATAGGTTCTTGGGGGCAGAATTAGGCCATTCAGCCCATCAAGTCTACTCCACCATTCAATCATGGCTAATCTATCTTTCCCTCTTAACCCAATTCTCCTGCCTTCTCCCCATAACCCCGACACAGTTAAGGGCCTGTCCCACTTGGTGATTTTTTCGGCAACTGCCGACATCATTGACTGACATTTCAGGTCATCAAAAAAGTTGCGACGTGATTCGACGCGATGACGTATCAGTGTTTCCTCAAGTGTCTCAACATTCTTTTTTGTCGCAGCTGGATTTTGAAATGTTCAAAATCTTTCGCCGACCCTGATACGTCAGTCAATGCGGTGCTGGCTCAAAGGGCCAAATGGCCTACTCCTGCACCTAATGTCTATTGTCAATGACGTCGGCAGTGGCCGAAAAAAATCTCCAAGTGGGACAGGGCTGTGCCTCCACAGCCGTAGCCGTGGCAATGAAGTCCACAGATTCACCATCCTCTGAATACAGAGGGATTCGGAGGGATATGGACCAAGCTCGGGCAGGTGGGACTAGCGTAAATGGGGCATCTTTGTCATCACGGACAGGTCAGCCCGTTTTTATGCTGCATAACTCTATGAAACGGCAGTCATCCTGCTTCTTGTGATTATCCTGCCCCACTGATTTTTTTTTCCTCGGCCTGTGACCTGAGCAACATGTCAGGCACACAAGAAATGTTCTATTTGAATTATAATTGCATCCACCAGCATTGCAAGCATTGCGTCCTAGTTCATAAATCCATAAGCACTTATTTGGGGCGGCACAGTGGCACAGCAGTGGAACTAATCCAAATACGTGCAGTCACGGTGGCGCAGCGGTAGAGTTGCTGCCTCACAGCGAATGCAGCGCCGGAGACCCGGGTTCCATCCCAACTACGGGTGCTGTCCGTACGGAGTTTGTACGTTCTCCCCGTAACCCGCATGGGATTTCTACGAGATCTTCGGTTTCCTCCCACATTCCAAGGACGTACAGGTTTGTAGGTTAATTATCTTGGTAAATGGAAATATTGTCCCCAGTGGGTGTAGGATGGGTGTTAATGTGCGGGGATCGCTGGTCAGTGCGGACCCGGTGGGCCGAAGGGCCTGTTTTTGTGCTGTATCTCTAAACTAAACTAAATCTCTATACGAAACTGCTGCCTTACAGCACCAGAGACCCGATTCGATCCTGACCTCGGGTGCTGTCTGGTGTATATTCGCTCTGTGGTTGCGTGGGTTTTCTCCGGGCTCTCCGGTTTCCTCCCACATTCCAAATACGTACAGCTTTGTAGGTTCATTGGCTTCCGTAAAAAAAAATTGTCCCTAGAGTGTAGGATAGTGTTAGTGTACGGGTGATTGCTGCCCAGCGTGGACTCGGTTGGGCAAAGGTCCTTTTTCCACACCGTATCCAGAGGGTGGTGAAACTGTGGCAATCATTGCTACAGACAGCTGTGGAGGCCAAGACATTGGGTGTTATTAACGTGGAGATTGAGAGGTTCTTGATTAGCAAGAGTGTCAAAGATGAGGAGGAGATGGCAGGAGAATGGGATTGAGAAGGACAAATAGTCAGCTGTGATTGAATGGCGGAGTAGACTCGAAGGGCCAAATATCCAAATGCTGCTCGTATATCGTTATAGGTTCTAGGAGCAGAATTAGGCCATTCGGCCCATCAAGTCTTCTCTGCCATTCAATCACGGCTGATCTATCTTTCCCTCTCAACCCCATTCTCCTGCCTTCTCCCCATCACCCCTTACACCCTTGCTAATCAAGAATCTTTCAATCTCCACCTAAAGAGAGTGATAACATGGGAAAACATACAGGAAATAGGCAGAGAGGCGATGGTACAAGCAGATGTACATTTATTTTAAAATATAATTTTAAATTATCATTTTTTCTGGGGCTAACACCAATTGTAATTTAGGTTGAGACCTTTATTAGCGCGAAAGGTGGGACTGTAAAACAGTGGGCGAGAGGTGTACAAGATAATCTTCCCCTCAGCTGACAATAGACAATAGGTGCAGAAGTAGGCCTTTCGGCCCTTCGAGCCAGCACCACCATTCAATGTGATCATGGCTGATCATTTCCAATTAGTACCCCGTTCCTGCCTTCTCCCCATATCCCCTGACCGCTATCTTTAAGAGCCCTATCTAGCTCTCTCTTGAAAGTATCCAGAGAACTGGCCTCCACCGCCCTCTGAGGCAGATGACAATGAACCATTCTATATTTCCCTTGACCATTGTCGCCTTTGATCCCACATTTTCACACCTTTCCCTTCCATATCTCTATGCCTCCCTCTCCCCTAACTCTCAGTCTGAAGAAGGGTCTTGACCTGAAATCTCACCCATTCCTTCTCTCCAGAGATGCTGCCTGTCCCGCTGAGTTACTCCAGCATTTTGTGTCCCTGTTCGGTGTAAACACAGCATCTGCAGTTCCTTCCTCCTCCACGCTGCCTATGGGTGATGCCTGCAGGTGGTGATGGGACGTGTGGGCAAGTTGGGCCTGTTTCCGCGCCGTAAGACTCTTATATGACTCTCTACAATGCCTTGAGTGCACTGGGCATCATCGGAAGGGAGAGGAGAAGAGCCATCGAGAACACCACAGAGGCAGCGGAGAAGGCCTCGAGATGGCTCTGGATCAAGAGAGGAGGTCCATGGGGAGGAGTGAATGCCACCTGAATACTATGTCTGTGGAATTCTCTGCCTCAGAGGGCGGTGGAGGCAGGTTCTCTGGATGCTTTCAAGAGAGAGTTAGATAGGGCTCTTAAAAATAGCGGAGTCATATGGGGAGAAGGCAGGAACGGGGTACTGATTGGGGATGATCAGCCATGATCTCATTGAAGGGCCGAATGGCCTACTCCTGCAGCTAATATCTATTGTCTATTGTCTATAACACAAGTGGTGGTCTGATCAACCACGGCTGGGTCGCATCTGATGTTGAAAGACCCGAAACACCCAATGACCCCAGGTTACATCACTGATGGTGAGTTCAGGAGCATCAAGAGATGTATTGTTTTTTTTTTAATCAATAAATTGCAACAACTTACCGTGAGCTGTCGCAACAAGGGGGACACGCCGAGAGGTCTCTCCTCCCTGGGGAAATGTGGCGCCTTGGTGTTGCTTTGTTTCGCCAGCACCATGAAGGTGCCCAACAGCAGGCTGCTCAGGGACAGCGCCGAGTAGAGGACGAGTCTGCCTAGAAGCCAGGCGAAGAAGGGCGACGACTCCTCCACCGACCGGGAGAGAGAAGCGGCGAAGAAGCAAAGCGCGGCCAGCAGAAAGTAGTAACCGCTTCTGCCATCAGGACGCATCGTGACCATCGCATGTCCTCCAGCTCAAACCAGCTCGACCTCCCCTTAACCACATCCACGTCCATAACACTTGCAAACATGTAGACTCGGGGGGGGGCACCGATGAAGACTCCGGGGTTTAAATCCGCGGCACCTGGGGAAATATTACAAAAATATACTATTGACAATCGACAATCGTCCGGGAAAAATAAAAACACCCTCTCAAAATGCAAGATTAAATGTAAATAGGCAACCGAGCGTTGTCATACACAGGGGACTGGCGCTCACTCGAGGGTACAAACCACCGTAGCATGCAGTTGCTTCTGTGACTAATCTAGAGATTTGTCATCTCTTTTGTAAATGTGAGTCTCCGGTAAATACAAATCGCTGCTCCTGATGTTTGCCAGATCATCTCTTGGGCAGTTGTTTTGAAAGGAGGCGAGCGAGTGTGTGTGTGTGTGTGTGTGTGTGTGTGGGGGTGGGTGTATTTAGGTGTGTGTGTGTATCAAAATTCTACGGTGGACTCAAAATGCTGGAGTAACTCAGTGGGTCAGGCAACATCTCCGGAGAGAAGGAGTGGGTGACGTTTCGAGTCGAGACCCTTCTTCAGAGTCGAGACCATTCTTCAGACCCGAAACGTCGCCCATTCTTTCTCTCCAGAGGTGCTGCCTGTCCCGCTGAGTTACTCCGGCGTTGTTGTGTGTGTTTCTCCCATCGATTGAAACCAGCAGCATCTTGCAGTTCTTTCCAGCACGATATCAAAATTCGACTACAGACCTCCAGCCTTAACGCCGAGGAGGACGTGTCTCCCAGCTCCCCTTCCATCAGTGGGAGAGAGGACGGCAGGATCCCGTGTCCGAATCGCTGCTCTCTCCCTTCCTTACATCCATCGGACGGTGGTGTTTGTTCCTCGGACGTGAGGCAGGCGGCGATGAGCCGTCACTTTGCAAATCCGCCGGTTTCCTGCGTCCTCGGCGTCAGAGCAAAATCCGGAAAGGAAACATCGTCTTAAAAGGGGCAAGGTCCAAACCAGCCTGGGTCCAATCGCTGCTCGTACACCCGAGGGCTACTGAATCCGAGACCATATGCTTCACAGAAAGAGGGCGCTTTAAAAAAAAATTATAATAATAATAATGATAATAATGGAACGATTAAAGGGCGTCTGCCTGCAACTGGGTGCAACGAGAGGCATTAGGTCTCGTTGCAAACCACAAGAGGTGTAGACGAAGCTCTGACCTCAGGACACGGTTGTAATTACATGTCGCCATATAACACTCGTGTACACAGCGAACCAAACATGAATTAAATGTCAATAGACAATAGGTGCAGGAGTAGGCCATTCGCCCCTTCGAGCCAGCACCGCGATTCAATGTGATCATGGCTGATCATCCCCAATCAGTACCCCGTTCCTGCCTTCTCCACATATCCCCTGACTCCGCTATTTTTAAGAGCCCTATCTAGCTCTCTCTTGAAAGCATCCAGAGAACCTGCCTCCACCGCCTTCCGAGGCAGAGAATTCCACACTCATCATTCTCTGTGAGAAAAAATGTTTCCTCGTCTTCGTTCTAAATTGCTTACTCCTTATTCTTACAGTTTGGCTTTCTTCCCAACCAATTGTTCAAGCGCTTTAGATTGCAACATGCGCCTTAGATCAACAAATACACTGATAAGTTACTGAAGAACTGTGGCCCCTGGTTCTTGACTCCCCCAACATCGGGGACATGTTTCCTGCCTCTAGTGTGTCCAAACCCTTAACAATCTTATATGTTTCAATGAGATACCCTCTCATCCTAAACTCCAGAGTGTACAAGCCCAGCTGCTCCATTCTCTCAGCATATGACAGTCCCACCATCCCGGGAATTAACCTTGTGAACCTACACTGCACTCCCTCAATAGCAAGAATGTCCTTCCTCAAATTAGGGGATGAAAACTGCACACAATACTCCAGGTGTGATCTCACTAGGGCTCTGTACAACTGCAGAAGGACCTCTTTGCTCCTATATTCGATTCCTCTTGTTTTACAGGCCAACATGTCATTCGCTTTCTTCACTGCCTGCTGTACCTGCATACTTACTTTCATAGACTGATGTGCAAGAACCCCCAGATCCCGTTGTACTTCCCCTTTTCCCAACTTGATGCCATTTAGATAGTAATCTGCCTTTCTGTTTTTGCTTCCAAAGTGGATAACCTCACATTTATCCACATTAAACTTAATCTGCCATGCATCTGCCCACTCCCCCAACCTGTCCAAGTCACCCTGCATTCTCAAAGCATCCTCCTCACAGTTCACACTGCCACCCAGCTTTGCGTCATCTGCAAATTTGCTAATGTCCGATTAGGTTCAACAATTCGTAGCTTTCATGTGGAATTCATTGGCACAGAAGGCCGTGGAGGCCGAGTCAGTGGATATTTTTAAGGCAGAGATAGATAGATAGATTCTTGATTAGTACATGTGTCAGAAGTTATGGGGAGACGGCAGGAGAATGTGGTTAGGAGGGAGAGTGAGAGGTACATCAGCAATGATTGGATGGAGGAGTAGGCTTGATGGGCGATCTTTCCTGGAAAGCTTCAACTGCGGGCGCTGTGCGGACTTACCATTGTGGAGCTTGTGATCCCTTTGCCGGGGATCGGCTGTGGAGAGCTCCGACCGCGGGGCCTGTGGACTTTAACATCGTGGAGCCTGCGGTCCCTGGATGGAGACCAATTCGGGAGCTCCAAGCCGCGGAGAGTTTCAACCGGCCCAACGAGGGATTTTCGATCACCCCGACGCCAGGGTTTTGGACCGCCGGCTGTGGGAAGCTTTGATGACCCCGACCGCGGGAGAATAAAGAGGGAGAAGATTGGACTTCATTACCTTTATTACCTTGGTTCATATGCTTGATCAATGGTGTTTTATTATTAATGTTTTATTATCATTAATATTTAGTGTTTTCTGAGTCATTCGTAACTGTCACTGTCATGTTGTTACTTGTGGGCGGAGCACCAAGGCAATTCCTTGTATGTGAATACTTGGCCTATAAAACTACTTACTTACTTACTTACTTACTTACTTACTTACTTACTTACTTACTTACTTACTTACTTACTTACTTACTTACTTACTTACTTACATAGAAACATAGAAAATAGGTGCAGGACTAGGCCATTCGGCCCTTCGAGCCTGCACCGCCATTCAATATGATCATGGCTGATCATCCAACTCAGTATCCTGTACCTGCCTTCTCTCCATACCCCCTGATCCCTTTAGCCACAAAGGCCACATCTAACTCCCTCTTAAATATAGCCAATGAACTGGCCTCAACTACCTTCTGTGGCAGAGAATTCCTCAGATTCACCACTCTCTGTGTAAAAAATGATTTTCTCATCTCGGTCCTTATCCTCAAACTGTGACCCCTTGTTCTGGACTTCCCCAACATCGGGAATTGGGAATTAGTGAGGAATGTGGGGAGGCGCTGTGTTGGATGTTCATGTTAACTTTTATTTTATGTGTCTTGGTGCTTTTCACTTAGTATGGCGTATGGTAGCTCAAAATGTCACTGTACCTTAATTGGCCTTGAAACCTACAGTAAATGTTGTACTCTTATCCATTATCTGTGCACTGTTAGCGTCTTGATTGTATTCATGTTGAGCCTTTTCTTTGACTGGTTAGCACAAACAAGCTTTTCACTGTACCTCAGTACACGTAACAATAACAATACACTAAACTAAACTTAAGACATGTGAAAAATTCAACTGAGAAATAACATGATCATTAATTCAAATGATAATTAGAAAGATGCTTTTGTTAAATATATCTCGCTGTTGTTTAAAAATATGATGGGCAGCACCAACTTCCTATTTACATGGTAATATGGTCACCACCAGGTGGCGCCAGCAATGGCAGCCTCGCCAGCAGTCTGTCATGTCCCTTCTTTATTTTTATTATTTTAAGTATGTTTTAAATGCGTGTTTCAATGTTTCTAGGTTAGTTTATGTTGGGGGGGGGGGCGGGAGAATAGGGCGAAACTTTATTTCAGTTACTTACCTTGACAGATATGCGACTTTCTCTGTGTCTCATCTCCGTCCCCCGCTGTGGCCAAACAACTGGATTGGTGCAGCATTTCCTGGAGACCGGCTTAAAAGGAGCTTCAAGCCGCCGGCGTGGCGTGGCGTGGCGCGGACTTTAACATCGCGCAGCTGCGATCCTTTTGCCGACGATCGCCAGAAGAAGTGCTCCGACCGCGGGGCCTGTGGACTTTTAACACCGTGCGGCCGCAGTCTCCGGTAAGAAGTGGTCGACTCGGGAACTCCTTGCCGTGGAGTGTTCCGATCCATCCCGGCGTCAGTGTTTTGATCATCCCGACGAAGATGGCCTGAACATCGGACCGTCTGTAGCGGCGAACTGTATTCAAAGGCCCCGACCACGGGTGAACAAAGGAGGAAGATGACTGAACTTTATTGCCTTCCATCACAGTGAGGAATGTTGATTCCACTGTGGTGGATGTTTATGTTATATTTTAATTTATGCATGTATTGTCACTTATTTTCACTTAGAATGGCTGTGTAGTAACTCAAATTTCACTGTACCTTAATTGGTTAAGTGCCAATAAATGCGAACTTGAACTTGTATATAATATTGTGTGGTTGTTCAGCTGACATTTATTCTCTTCACTGCATTTTCTCGTGCCCTAGGGTATTGGCACAGCGATTACCGTGAACATCTGGTGGCAGAAATAATACCATTAGCTGTTTTTGAAATACATTTTTATTTTAAGGAAATCATGATTTTGAAAAATGCAAAAGATATAATCAAGCAATTAATTAATTGGTAAATACTTCTTGGTAGAAAAAATAGAAAGCAGAGCATGGTAAATGGTAAGAGACTGAAAGGATTTGGTGGTCAGGGTACCTCAAGAGTCAAGTGAAAGTCAAGCTTGCTTTTGTCATATGTACCAAAATGGAACAATGAATTTTTTACTTGCAGCAGCATATCAGTTCTGTTAGCTCAGTGGTCAATAGATTACATTAAAAATAGTACAATAAATGTTTAAAAATACCAACATTAGTGCAAAACAAAAGCCCGAAGACCAGAGTGCAATCAAAGACAGTTTGTAGTTCATGGTTTGGTTGGTGGGAAGAAGCTGATCCTGAAACTGAGGATATCTTTATCAGGCTTCAATATCTTCTTCCCGATGGCAGTGGTATAATGACGGCGTGGGTCTCTGATGATGCTGGCTGTCTTTTTGAGGCAGCAACTCCTGTAGATCCCTTTGACGGTGGGGAGGTCAGTGTCGGTGATGGACTAGTGCAGTGTTCACCACTTTTTGTAATCTCCTTCATTTATGGGCGTTCGAGTTGCCGAACCAGGCCGCGATGCAACCGGTCAATGTGCTCTCTGCTGTAAACCTCGAGACGTCCAAGAGAGTATTCGTCAACATGCAAAATCTCCTCGATCTTCTGAAGAAGTAGAGGCGTTGACGGACTTTCTTCATGATTGCATCAATGCGCTGGGTCTGAGGAAATATTATATAATAGAACCGCTTGGATAGTGACTTTTATATAAGCTAGGTAATTTACCAGAGAAAAGCTTAAGGTTTTCAGAAACACATGTCTCCTAGAGAAATAAAGTACAAAGAAACACATACAAGGAACAGATGAATCAAAACACAGAAACGCTAATCTGAACCTGCATAGCTTAGTTTATTGCTTTGAGGCAATTATAACGCTGGAGGAAATTGTATTTGATATAATTTTGTGTTGAAGAATGGATTGCTGAATAGGGCCTCTTCTCAGGCCAGAGGTCATCTGCTCTTTCTCTATGGCACATTCCTGAGCTCTGAGTGTGACATATAGATGAAGGGTTATGGCTGTTTATGCTGAATTTGAGACAGACTGCAAGGCTGAGAGATAATACTCTGTAGTTAGCTTTGGCTATGTTAAATTATAATGAGGTTGAGATAAGGGATTGGATGCTTGGAGAGGAAAGAATCAGATTGATGGATTGTGACATTCTTTCTGTTTATAGAAAGTTGAAGAAGCGGCTGTACTTTTGAGGTAATGGTCTGAAGTTGTAAATTTACCCGTTGTTCTCAAGAGTCAAGTGTCAAGAGTCAAGAGTCAATTTAATTGTCATTTGGACCCCTGGAGGTCCAAACGAAATGCCGTTTCTGCAGCCATACATTACACACAAATAGACCCCAGACACAACATAATTACATTTAACATAAACATCCATCACATAGCTGTGATGGAAGGCCAAATAAACTTATCTCTCCACTGCACTCTCCCCCCCCCCCCCCGATGTCAGAGTCAAAGTCAAAGCCCCCGGCTGGCAATGGCGATTGTCCCGCGGCCATTAAAGCCACGCCGGGTGGTGCGAGGTCGCACACCGGGTCTTGATTTTGGAGCCCCCCCGGCGTGCGCTCGCAGAGTCCGCGGCCGTTCCAGCCGCGCGGGGCAGTGATGTAGGCCCCGCTCCAGGAGCTCTTCGACCCCGCAACTCGGGCGGGAGAAGTCGCCGTTGCAGAAGCCCCGAAAAGCGGTCTCCCCCCAGGGAGCCGTGGGCTCCTGGTGCCGCCGTCCACAGACCTGTCGTTGGAGCCTCCGACTCTCCGGCAGCAGCAGCAGCAGCGGCAGCAGCAGCGCTCCACCACCGCTCCACCCGCTCCGGACCCGGCCAGCTCTGCGACGGCAACGGTGAGTCGACACCTGAGTCCCCGGTCTCTTCCTGTTGGAGGCCGCTCCTCATTGCGGCCTCAATGACACCCGAGACCCGACGAGAAAAGGTCGGGTCTCCAGTGCAGGGAGAGATTCAGAAAGTTTCCCCCCCCCCCGCCCCCCCACACACACACCCCAACAAAAAATAACAAAAACTACATAAAAACACAGACAGAAAATAATAAAAACGCGGACAGGCTGCAGAGGCCGCTGCTGGCCAGAGCCGCGCCGCCTACCAGTATCTGTAATATTTGTAAAAGGCCTTGCAGATGAGATTGAAATTCCATCTCCCAGAGATAGCAGGAAAAGGGGAGGCTGTAAGTTAGAATGAAGCTGTATCCTGGCACAAAACACTACTCATCAGATTTACGACCAATGTATGCTTGGAGTTGGGAGGTGTGTGTGGGTTTCAAATTTTAACTTACAAGCTGTGTAATTTGGCGTACTCATATAATTAATGTTGTTAATACATAGGTAATAGTATTTTAAACTGTGTAAAATTGTAGGGGAACCATTTAAGAAATGTATTGTGTCTAAGTAGGATTGTAAACATTAGACCTTGTTTAGATTTATAGAAATGGAGGAGGACGGCCAAAATTTTTTGTGCCTTCCACCAGTGATGAATGCTGTGGTGGATGTTTATGTTACATGTTGTGTCCTGTTTATGCATTTTATTATTTTGTTAACCCATCTTTATGCTTTGTATGGAACTGATTTTTAAATTATGTAAAGCACTTTGGGGTCAATGAAAATTGACTATAAATGCGCTATATAAATAAACTTATTATTATTATTATTATTATTATTATTAAATATCTTTCTTCTTGGTATGGAAAATGTGTTTGTTTGTATGACTTGTATGATCATTGTATTATATGTGTATCTTATATATTGAGGAGTGGTCTTTGATAATTGAACCTACTGGGGTTTTAGAAACATAGAAACATAGAAAGTAGGTGCAGGAGTAGGCCATTCGGCCCTTCGAGCCAGCACCGCCATTCAATATGATCATGGCTGATCATCCAACTCAGTATCCTGTTCCTGCCTTCTCTCCATACCCCCTGATCCCTTGAGCCACAAGGGCCACATCTAACTCCCTCTTAAATATAGCCAATGAACTGGCCTCAACTTCCTTCTGCGGCAGAGAATTCCAGAGATTCACCACTCTCTGTTTTGCTTTGTAGAAATAAAATAATTTGAAACAAAGTTAAACCACAGGCAAACAAAGGTTGTAAAATGAGGCCAGAGAAGGGGGGATCATGTGACTGCTGTTGTAAATCACCAGAAGGACTCAGATGATTGGTTACTACTTTGTCATACCCTCTGTATCAGAAATGTCTAATACCTATATAATGCCTTGAGTTTGTACCAGAGTCACTAATTCTTTGGAACTGCCCCGGAGCTTTTAGCTTTGTTCAAAGAATTGTCTCAGTACTGAATAAAGGATCGATTTCAACAGCAACAAGCGTTTGAGTCAAGTTTTCTTGAATTTAGATTGACAAAGGAACTCAGTTTAACAGGTCCAGGACAGATTTTCAGAGATGTTCACGCCCAGCAACTTGAAGTTGTTAACACTCTCCACCACCGACCCGTCGATGAAGACAGGTTTGTGGATCCTCGGCCTTCCTCTTCTAAAGTTAACAATCCGTTCCTTGGTCTCACTGGCATTGAGAGCAATGTTGGTGTTCTGGCACCAAGGATACCAACTATCCTAGTGCATGAATCATTGAAAGTTACTACGCAGGTTCATTAGGTTAAAAAATATGTTGGCATTTATCGCAAGTGGATTTGAGTACAGGAGTAGAGACGACTTGCTGCATTTACACCGAGCCCTAGTTGGACTGCATTTGGCTCACTAAGGAAGGAAGGATATGCATGTATACATTTAGGTTCAGATTTATTTATTAGTCTTTTTCTTCTTGCGTATGGCGTGCACAGCCTAAAGTTGTAGGTCAACTTGTTCTATTTGATCTTTTTGCTTGTGCTCGTCGGGTTGATTGCATTCGTCGAAACAGGGTGGACCGAGTGAAGGTTGCAATCTCCCACCCCTGTTTATTAGTCAATACCTTGTTTGTAAGAAGCTCACAGAGTAAACAGTATATTGTTTCTCCAATTATTTCTGCCTGCTCCTGCCACACTGATATAATTTCCACATACTCGACTATCCTGGTCCAATCCCTGCAAGACATCTCACACTCCATTCGTCTCTTCAATGACTTCTGTTTTCCAAGCCACCGTTCCCTCGTGTTTACTATGGATGTTCAGTCACTTTACACGTCCACCCCCCACCAGGAAGATCTTAAAGCCCCCTTTTCTTCCTCAAAAAAAATGAAGAAGGGTCTCAACCAAAAACGTCATCTATTCCTTTTCTCCAGAGATGCTACCTGACATCGCTGAGTTACTCCAGCATTTTGTGCCTATCTTTGGTGTACACCAGCATCTGCAGTTCCTTTCTGCACAAACAGTAAATGTAATGATTCTTCCTAGCTGTTATCATAACTAAACCATTCTACCACAACCAGAGAGCAGTGCTGAACGACTATCTACCTCATTGGTGACCCTCGGACTACCCTTGATCGGACTTTCCAAGGTGGCTTACCTTGCACTAAATGTTATTCCCTTATCATGTATCCAGACACTGATTGTAATCATGTATTGTCATTCTGCTGACTGGTTAGCGCGCAACAAAAGCTTTTCACTGTACCTCGCTACACGTAACAATAAACTAATCTAAACTAGATACAACTATAAACACAACAATGAATGGAAAACAACAGAACAACGGGCCTTGATAGAGTGGATGTGGAGAGGATGTTTCCACTAGTGGAAGCGTCTAGGACCAGAGGTCATAGCCTCAGAATTAAAGGACATTCCTTTAGGAAGGAGATGAGGAATTTCTTTAGTCAGAGGGTGGTGAATCTGTGGAATTCATTGCCACAGAAGACTGTGGAGGCCATCAATGCATGTTTTGAAGGCAGAGATAGATTTTTGATTAGTATGGGTGACAGGGGAGAAGGCAGGAGAATGGGGTTGAGGAGAGATAGATCAGCCATGATTGAATGGCGGAGTTGACTTAATGGGCCCAATGGCCTAATTCTGCTCCTATCACTTATGAAGTCATGAACTTATGAAGAATGGTGCAAAGATAGTAGTGTAATCTGAAGTAATGTAAAAACAATTCAAAAGCGCAATCATGGAATAACTGAATGAGATACAGTCAAGAGTAATAATATATGCAAAGGAGTGCAATAAAGGTTAATTAGATTTATTCCTGAGTTGGCAGGTTATTATGAGACAATGTTGATCAGACTAGGCTTGTCCTCTCTGGAATTTAAAAGGAGAGATTTTCATGGGTTTGAAAATGTGTTAATTGAAACATACAAAAGGGGCTTGACAGGGTATAAGACCAGGAGACATCGGAGCAGAATTAGGCTGTTTGGCCCATCGCGTTTGCTCCAAGGCTGATCTATTTTTCTCTCTCAGGCCCATTATCCTGTCTTCTCCCCATATAACCAACAAGAATACTTCATGCAGTGTATTGGCACTGTGACATGCTAATATAGGAGTAATATAGAAGACATAAACTGTGAAGAATATAATTTATTTTGGTTCAGTCATGCTCCGAACTCAATTGAACAATCGCTCAGGCCTGTCATCTCTGGTTAAGCTAAGCATGGAGATTGCTGAACACACAGTTAAATGGGATGCAGCGATCACCAACATTCACAAATCTGTTAGTCATATTTGATTTTAATGTCTCCATTGATGTTAAAAATCCTTCATATTGAATTTTGGATTAGATTTTCATTTGCGTTTTTTTAAAACAGTCCTGATTCGTAATATAAACACCAAGCATCCTAGTGAGACACAAATTGCTAGAGTAACACAACTGGACAGACAGTATCTCTGGAGAGAAGGAATGCGTGACGAATCAGGTCGAGACCCTTCCTAGAGAAACTGAAAGAAATGTTCATTAGGCGAGAAATAGTATTGGGTAGGCTAATGGGACTGAAGGATGATAAATCCCCTGGGCCTGATGGTCTGCATCCCAGGGTCCTCAGGGAGGTGGCTCTAGAAATAGTGGACGCATTGGTGATTACTTTCCAATGTTCGATCGATTCAGGATCAGTTCCTGTGGATTGGAGGATAGATAACGTTATCCCATTTTTAGGGAGAGAGAAAACGGGGAATTACAGACCAGTTAGCCTGACTTCAGTGGTGGGAAAGATGCTGGAGTCAATCATTAAAGAGATAATAATGGGGCATTTAGATAGTAGTAAAAGGATTAGTCCAAGTCAACATGGATTTATGAAAGGCAAATCATGCTTGACTAATCTTCTGGAATTTTTTGAGGATGTGGCAAGTAAAATGGATGAAGGGGTGCCAGTGGATGTAGTGTATCTAGACTTTCAGAAAGTCTTTGACAAGGTCCCGCATGGGAGACTGGTGACTAAAATTAGAGCACATTGTATTGGGTAGGCTAATGGGACTGAAGGATGGGTGTTGACCATTGCAGAGGGTGGTTCACCTATGACTGCAAACCTGTACATGGTACTAACACCATCATCAAGTATGCAGATGATACAACGGTGATTGGCCTCATCAGCAACAACGATGAGCTGGCCTACAGGGAGGAGGTCCAACACTTAGCAGCATGGTGCGCTGACAACAACCTGGCCCTTAACTTCAAGAAGACCAAGGAGCTCATTGTAGACTTCAGGAAGTCCAGAGGCGGCACGCACACCCCCATCCACATTAACGTGACGAAGGTGGAACGTGTTTCTAGCTTCAGGTTCCTGGGAGTCAACATCTCCGATGACCTCTCTTGGACCCACAATACCTCTACTCTGATCAAGAAGGCTCATCAGTGTCTCTTCTTCCTGAGGAGACTGAAGAAGGTCCATCTGTCTCCTCAGATCCTGGTGAACTTCTACCACTGCACCATCGAGAGCATCCTTACCAACTGCATCACAGTATGGTATGGCAACTGCTCTGTCTCCGACCGGAAGGCATTGCAGAGGGTGGTGAAAATTGCCCAACGCATCACCGGTTCCTCGCTCCCCTCCATTGAGTCTGTCCAAAGCAAGCGCTGTCTGCGGAGGGCGCTCAGCATCGCCAAGGACTGCTCTCACCCCAACCATGGACTGTTTACCCTCCTACCATCCGGGAGGCGCTACAGGTCTCTCCGTTGCCGAACCAGCAGGTCGAGGAACAGCTTCTTTCCAGCGGCTGTCACTCTACTCAACAACGTACCTCGGTGACTGCCAATCACCACCCCCCCCCCCGGACACTTATTATTATTTATTCAAATCGTTTGCTATGTCGCTCTTCCAGGGAGATGCTAAATGCATTTCGTTGTCTCTGTACTGTACACTGACAATGGCAATTAAAATTGAATCTGAATCTGAATCTGACAAGGGTAGAAAATTGGTTGGCAGACAGGAAGCAAAGTAGGAGTGACCGAGTCATTTTCAGAATGGCAGGCAGTGGCGAGTGGAGTGCCGCAAGGCTCGGTGTTGGGGCCGCAACTGTTTACCATATATATTAATGATTTGGAAGAGGGAATTAGGAGCAGCACTAGCAGGTTTGTGGATGACTCAAAGCTGGGTGGCAGTGTGAACTGTGAAGAGGATGTTGGGAGGTTGCTGGGTGATCTGGACAGGTTGAGTGACATGGCAGATGCAGTATAATATAGATAAATGTGAGGTTATCCACTTTGGCGGCAAAATTAAGAGGGCAGATTATTATCTCAATAGGGATAGGTTAGGCAAGGGGGAGGTGCAGCGAGACCTCGGTGTCCATGTACACCAGTCACTGAAAGTTGGCATGCAGGTACAGCAGGCAGTGAAGAAAGCTAATGGAATGTTGGCCTTCATAACAAGAGGATTTCAGTATAGGAGTAAAGATGTTCTTCTGCAGTTGTATAGGGCTTTGGTGAGACCACATCTGGAGTATTGTGTCCAGTTTTGGTCACCGAATTTGAGGAAGGACATCCTTGTGATTGAGGGAAGTGCAGCGTAGGTTCACGAGATTGATCCCTTGGATGGCGGGACTGTCATATGAGGAAAGATTGAAAAGACTAGGCTTGTATTCACTAGAGTTTAGTAGGAGGAGGGGATATCTTATAAAAACATATAAAATTATAAAAGGACTGGACAAGCTAGATGCAGGAAAAAAAAATCCAATGTTGGGCGAGTCCAGAACCAGGGGCCACAGTCTTAGAATAAAGGGGAAGGCAATTAAGAGGTGAGAAAAAAAACTACCTCTCTCTCCCCCCTCCCTTTCCCCACTCTCCCCTCCATTCCCCCTCCTTCTCTCTCTTTCTCTGCCCCCTCTCTCTCTGCCCCCACTCTCTAACCCCCCCCCCCCTCTCTAGACACTTCTGCGAGTTGGAGGCTATGCGTCAGTGAATAGGGCAGGGATGGGGTCAAAGGAGCCAATGAATAATATTAATATGATTATCAAGGGGGGTAGTTAGTGTGTGTGTGTGAGATGCCGCAGCATCCCTCTTCCCATCAGAACTGCCCACCCACCATCAACTCTTTTAAGTCTAGACTTAAAACTTACTTCTACTCACAAGCGTTTCTTGAGGTCCTCTGAGGGAGCGCTGTATGTATTTATAGATAGATAGATAGCCTTTTATTGTCATTCAGACCGAAGTCTGAACGAAATTACAGCAGTCATACATATAATACCATACAATAAAACAACAATAAACACACATTAACATCCACCACAGTGAGTCCACCCAGCATCTCCTCACTGTGATGGAGGCAAAAGTCTTAGGTCGCAGTCTCTTCCCTCCTCTTCTCCCTCTGCGCTGGGGCGATACCCCCCCCCCGGGCGATGTTAAGAACAGTCCCGCGGCTCAAACACCGCGGCCCGGGGTGGTTGAAGCTGCCGCCCACCAGTCCTGCAGAAGCAGCTGCTGGCCCGCGGCCGAACCCGGACTCAGGCCACCGCCGCCAGAACACCGTCCCAGCCACCCTCACGTGAGTACTGTGCCGTCTTCAGCCTCGGGCTGGGCCGCCCCGACTTGGGCGCCGAACCTCCCCCGGACCGGGCCGCCCCGACTTGGGCGTCGCTTCTCCCCCCGGACCGGGCCGCCCCGACTTGGGTGTCGCTTCTTCCCCGGGCTGGGCTGCCCCGACTTGGGCGCCGAACCTCCCTCGGGCTGCCAGCGCTGCACCTCCCTGAGCTCGGCCGCTCCAACGGGAGCCTCGTTCTACCCTCGGGCTGGCCGTCCTCACGGGAGCGTCCCAGCCTCTTCCAGCCCTGAGTCGGACCACCCTCACGGGAGCGAGCTCAGAGCGAGTCCTGACGGTGCTCTGCCTCCGGAGCCTCGAGGTCGTCAGCTCCATTAGGCCTCAGCGCAGACGGAGGCAGAGAAGGGGAATACGACAAAAAGGTCGTATTCCCCCGCAGGGAGAGACTGCAAACCCCGTTTCAACCCCCCCCCCCCCCCCACAAAAACACAAGCTAACACCAAAAAAACTAGACTAACCAAACAAAATAAACAACATAAAAAACACAAAGACAACGGGACCGCCGGTAAGCCGCTGCAGCCAGATCCGCGCCACCACTCCGAATATACGTATTGTTGATCGATGTACCACTGTATGTAGCACGTTAGTACCTGCACTGATGTAAAGCACTTTGGTCAACGAGAGTTGTTTTTAAATCTTGTGCTATAGAAATAAAATTGACGAGTCGACTTAATAAATCCCACCCACATAAACAAACAAACAAACAACAATAGTGCAAAAAGACAAAACCAATGTCCCCATCTATATGAACACAAAATGCTGGAGTTCCTCAGCGGGACAGCAACATCTCTGGAGAGAAGGAATGGGTCGAGACCCATTGTGGTAAGGATCCCCATCTAGTGGTGTTGTTTAGAAAACATGAGCCCAGCTTCCTTTTAAGTGACGAATGGCATACTTTCCTGCTCTGTGCAGTTCAAAATAATCTTTCTGTAAGCTAAGCTCAACTAAGATAGGCTAAACTAAACTAAGATAAGCAACTAAACTCTTGCAACCATCCATAACATGTTTCTGAAGTTAAAATCTCATTTGTTGAATTAATTCATAAAACAAAACACCATTTTACGGTGTGTCAATGTGACCAAGATTAGGTCATGAATAGACTGAGCACTCCAACACTATGTGTCCTTTTGTGTTTTAACCGGCATCTGCAGTCCTTTGTTTCTGCACACAGTCACTGAAGCCCCTGTCCCACTTAGGCACTTTTTTCGGCGACTACAGGCGACTAGGCAGTCGCCACATGGTCGCGGAATTACGCCTGTGTGGTCGTGAGTCGTCTCCTCAAGTCGCCTAAAGAGTCGCTTTTCTGGTCGCCGCTGGATTTTGAAACGTTCAAAACTTTTCTGCGACTGTGGGCTTGTCGTAGCTTGTCTTCTCCTGACGTAGGTGCTGTCGTAGGTTGGCGCCAGGATGACGCATTTGTCGGCAGGTGCTGACCGGTGAATTCCATTGGCGACTACCTACGTCAACCGGCGACAGGTACCGGCGACTGAATTGTCTTCAGTTGTCGCCGACAGGGTCGTTGCTTGTCGTAGCTTGTTGCGGGTGGACGTAGGTTGACGTTGGTTGTCGCCTGTGTGGTCGTAGGTTGTCGTAGGTGTGGTCGTAGGTGGATGTTCTAATGGGTCGCCGGTTGTCGGTAGCTTGCCCTAGCTTGATGTCGACTAGGTGGTAGGTTGTTGTAGTTTGTCGTAGACATTATCGTGGGGGGGGGGGGGGGGGGGGGGGTCCAGTGGCCTGCTACGACTGTGACAGTCGCCGAAAAAAATCACGTAAGTGGGACAGGCCCTTAACACTCTTGACTCTCTCTTGAATCATGAGTCATGATTCATGACCATAGATACATAAAAAATAAAGTGCAGAGTAGGCCATTCGGCCCTTCGAGCAAGCACCGCCATTCAATGTGATCATGGCTAATCATCCACAATCAGTACCAATGGAGAGGCGAACAGGGTTAATGTTTCTTGTCAACAATCTGAAATGTGTCTCATTGTTTTTTAGAGATACTGGCCCACCGAATTCGCCGACCAGCGATCCCCGTACACTAACACTACTCTACACACACTAGGGACAATTTACAATCATACCAAAGCTAATTAACCTACAACCCTGTACGTCTTTGGAGTGTGGGAGGAAACCGGAGAGCCCGGAGAAAATCCACGCAGGTCACGGGGAAGATAGATAGAGATAGATAGATAAATACTTTATTAATCCCCTCAGAAAATTCAGATGTCCAGTAGCCAACACAATCAGAAGGTAAAGCAGACAATACATAAAATACGGACAGTACATAAAAGCAATAAACACTTAAAGAACCCAATAAATAACTATTAAAAGTGCAAAGCATCCCCATGCAGCTTAACGGTCAGTATTATAAAATCTAATGGCTGCAGGGGTGAAGGATCTCCTGAACCGCTCTGTTCTACAGCGCAGGGAGAGGAGCCGGTTGTTGTTGTTCCGTGTGCTCCTCTGACCCTCCAGAGTTTCATGGAGGAGGTGCCCGGAGTTGTTGAGGATGACCTGCACCTTGCTCCTCATACACCTCTCAAGCACGACCACCAGGGTCCACTCTCCCCCCCCCCAGCACTGAGCTAGCTCATTTCACCAGCTTGTCCAACTTCTTGCTGTTTTCAGCACTGATGTTGTTACCCCAGCAGACAACAGCGTAGAAGATGACACTTGCAACAACAGTATGGTAATACAGCATGTCATTGCACACATTGAAGAATCTGAGCCTTCTGAGGAAAAAGAGACTGCTCTGTCCTTTTTTGTAGAGGGCATCGGTGTTGATGGACCAGTCCAGTTTGTTATCAAGGTGCACTGCCAGATATTTGTATGTCTGCACCACTTCAATGTCCACCCCTGCAGTGTTAACTGGCTGAAGGGGGAGCTTGGACCTGCCAAAGTTAACAACCATCTCTTTAGTCTTGGTTGTATTCAGGATGAGACAGTTCTCTTTACTCCAGACACAGAAAGCACTGGTCAAGTCCCTGTATTCCTCCTCATGTCCGTTCCTTACACATGCCACAATCGCAGTGTCGTCAGAATATTTCTGAATGTGGCATGTGTCAGACTTATATTTGAAGTCTGCAGTAAACAGTGCGAAGAGGAACGGGGCCAAAACCGTTCCCTTCAACATTGGAGCCCCACAGGGAACGTACAAACTCCTTAGACAGCAACCGTAGTCAGGATTGAACCCGGGTCTCTGTTGCCAACCCTTTGGGCACCATATCAGAGGAAGATTGAGCTGGCTCTGGAGAGGGTCCAGAGGAGGTTTACAAGAATCATCCCAGGATGATTAACATTGTGATGAGCGTTTGTCGGCACTGGGCCTGTACTCGCTGGAGTTTAGAAGATTGAGTGGTGGCCCCATTGAAACGTACAGAATAGAGAAAGGCTTGGACAGAGTGGATGTGGAGTGGATGTTTCCATTCGGACTCAAGGTCGTGGCCTCAGAATTAAAGGACGTTCTTTTAGGAAGGAGATGAAGTGAGAAGAAGCGGACACAGGGGGCTGAGGGAGAGCTGGGAAGGGGAGGAGAAAGCAGGGATTACCTGAAATTGGAGAAGTCAATGTTCATACCGCTGGGGTGTAAACTGCCCTGTGTGTTGGTTGTGGTTTGCAGATAGCCACGAGGAATAAATCTCATGCCGATTTTTAAATAGTGGGGCAAACAGGACTTGAATATAACGTCTCATCTGAAAGACAGCAGATCTGACTGCAGCTCTTCATGGTCCTTTGATCGCATAATCCTGATTACATAGATACCAAAATACAACACATAGAACTCTTTCATCTTTGTGAACCATGAAACAACTGTGTACTATGTCAAGTTAAGTTCATGGTTTGTATGTTATATCAACTTAAGGCTATATCTGCAGGGGGCGCTGCTCTGGCAGCAGCCATGTCAGCAACGCGTCAGTTTTTTAAAACTTTTTTTCTTATTTTTTAGTATGTTTTAAAGTATGTATTTTGTGTTTCTTTGTGTGTTTCTTTGTGTGGGGGGTGGTGTGGGGGGGTAAGGGGGAAACCACTTCGGTCGCCTCCTCCATGGAGAGGCGACTTTTTTCCAGGTCGCCTCCCCCGCGGCCTAACATCAAGGATCGGCACAGCCTTTCCCGGAGACGCGCCCGAGGCTTCAGCGGCGCAGCGTGGACTATCGGCGTGGAGCGGGTGAGGCCTCGCTGGGGCTCACTGGAGGGGAGCGCTCCATTTCGCTGGCCCGGGGCAGCCGGCAGCCTTAAGTCGCGGTCTGCAGAGCTCCAGCTGGTGCGGCGTCTACAGCCCGGGATCCCTCGTGGGGGACCCGGGGGAACAAGAAGCCATCACTGCCATTACTGCCGGCCCGCGGCCAACTTCTACCGCGGGGCCGGCATGGACTTACCAACACCCCTGGAGGGGAGCTTCGACCGCCGGCCCTGCAGTCTACGGTGCTTCTGGCTGCGGCGGACACTTTAAATCTCGACCGCCGGCCTGCGGCCTACAACAACTTAAAGCCGCGGTCTCCGGTGAGGAAGAGCTGATCCTGGACTGACTCTGGACTCTGATCCTGTCCACGGGGGGGGGAAATGGAGGAGGATTGGCCAAATTTTTGTGCCTTCCACCACAGTGATGAATGCTGTGGTGGATGTTTGTGTTACATTTTTTATTGTGGTTGTGTGTTCTTTATTATTTGTATCCTTATTGTATCCTTATTGTGTATATAGTAAATCCAAAGGGTTTCGACAGCTATAAGTAAATCTAAAGGGTTTCTACAGCTATATTAATAGCAAAAGGATAATGAGGGATAAAGTTGGTCCACTAGAGAGTCAGAGTGGACAGCTAACTGCAGAGCCAAAAGAGATGGGGGAGATATTGAACAATTTCTTTTCTTCGGTATTCACCAAGGAGAACGATATTGAATTATGTGAGGTAAGGGAAACAAGTAGAGTAGCTATGGAAACTATGAGGATCAAAGAAGAGGAAGTACTGACACTTTTGAGAAATATAAAAGTGGATGAGTCTCCAGGTCCGGACAGGATATTCCCTAGGACATTAAGGGAAGTTAGTGTAGAAATAGCAGGGGCTATGACAGAAATATTTCAAATGTCATTAGAAACGGGAATAGTGCCGGAGGATTGGCGTACTGCGCATGTTGTTCCATTGTTTAAAAAGGGGTCTAAGAGTAAACCTAGCAATTATAGACCTGTTAGTTTGACGTCAGTGGTGGGCAAATTAATGGAAAGGATACCGAGATAATATATATAAGCATCTAGATAAACAGGGTCTGTCTGATTAGGAACAGTCAACATGGATTTGTGCCTGGAAGGTCATGTTTGACTAATCTTCTTGAATTTTTTGAAAAGGTTACTCGGGAAATTGATGAGGGTAAAGCAGTGGATGTTGTATATATGGACTTCAGTAAGGCCTTTGACAAGGTTCCTCACGGAAGGTTGGTTAAGAAGGTTCAATGGTTGGGGATTAATGGAGGAGTAGCAAGATGGATTCAACAGTGGCTGAATGGGAGATGCCAGAGCGTAATGGTGGATGGTTGTTTGTCAAGTTGGAGGCAGGTGACTAGTGGGGTTCCACAGGGATCTGTGTTGGGTCCACTGTTGTTTGTCATGTACATCAATGATCTGGATGATGGTGTGGTAAATTGGATTAGTAAGTATGCAGATGATACTAAGATAGGTGGGGTTGTGGATAATGAAGTAGATTTTCAAAGTCTCCAGAGAGATTTATGCCAGTTGGAAGAGTGGGCTGAAAGATGGCAGATGGAGTTTAATGCTGATAAGTGTGAGGTGCTACATCTTGGCAGGACAAATCAAAATAGGACGTACATGGTAAATGGTAGGGAATTGAAGAATGCAGGTGAACAGAGGGATCTGGAAATAACTGTGCACAATTCCCTGAAAGTGGAATCTCATTTAGATAGGGTGGTAAAGAAAGCTTTTGGTGTGCTGGCCTTTATAAATCAGAGCATTGAGTATAGAAGTTTGGATGTAATGTTAAAATTGTACAAGACATTGGTGAGGCCAATTTTGGAGTATGGTGTACAATTTTGGTCGCCTAGTTATAGGAAGGATGTCAACAAAATAGAGAGAGTACAGAGGAGATTTACTAGAATGTTGCCTGGGTTTCAGCAACTAAGTTACAGAGAAAGGTTGAACAAGTTAGGGCTTTATTCTTTGGAGCGCAGAAGGTTAAGGGGGGACTTGATAGAGGTCTTTAAAATGATCAGAGGGATAGACAGAGTTGACATGGATAAGCTTTTCCCACTGAGAGTAGGGAAGATTCAAACAAGGGGACATGACTTGAGAATTAAGGGACAGAAGTTTAGGGGTAACATGAGGGGGAACTTCTTTACTCAGAGAGTGGTGGCTGTGTGGAATGAGCTTCCAGTGAAGGTGGTGGAGGCAGGTTCGTTTTTATCATTTAAAAATAAATTGGATAGTTATATGGACGGGAAAGGTATGGAGGGTTATGGTCTGAACGCTGGTGTATGGGACATGGGGAGAATACGTGTTCGGCACGGACTAGAAGGGTCGAGATGGCCTGTTTCCGTGCTGTAATTGTTATATGGTTATTGTATCGCTGCTGACAACCCAAAATTCCACCAGCCTGGCTGTGTGGTCATTAAAATACAATACAAATACAATACAATGAGAAAACAAAACAGGCTTTAAACTAACATGGTGAGAAGGACTATATATTTTTTTCTTTGGACTGATTTTTACCAGTTGTCTTGCATTCCTTGAATATATTAACTCTTCAACATTCAAGATTCAAGATTGAAGAGAGTTTATTGTCATGTGTCCCTGATAGGACAATGAAATTCTTGCTTTGCTTCAGCACAACAGAACATAGCAGGCATGACTAAAGAACAGATCAGTGTGTCCATATACCATTGTATAAATATATACACACATGAATAAATAAACTGATAAAGTGCAAATAACAGATAATGGGCTATTAATGGTCAGAGTTTTGTCCGAGCCAAGTTTAATAGCCTGATGGCTGTGGGGAAGTAGCTATTCCTGAACCTGGTAGTTGCAGTCTTTAGGCTCCTGTACCTTCTACCTGAAGGTAGCGGGGAGATAAGAGTGTGGCCAGGATGGTGTTTGTCCTTGATGATGTTGGCAGCCTTTTTGAGGCAGCGATTACGATAGATCCCCACGATGGAAGGAAGGTCAGAGCAGATGATGGACTGGGCAGTGTTTACTACTTTTTGTGGTCTTTTTCTCTCCAGGGCGCTCAAGTTGCCGAACCAAGCCACGATGCAACCGGTCAGCATACACTCTACTGTGCACCTGTAGAAGTTAGAGAGAGTCCTCGTTGACAAACCAACTCTCCGTAATCTTCTCAGGAAGTAGAGGCGCTGATGTGTTTTCTTAATAATTGCATCAGTGTTCTCGGACCAGGAAAGATCTTCAAAGATGTGCATGCCCAGGAATTTGAAGCTCTAGACCCATTCAACATTGATCCATTGATATAAACGGGGCTGTGGGTCCCCATCCTACTCCTTCCAAAGTCCACAATCAGTTCCTTGGTTTTGCTGGTGTTGAGGGTCAGGTTATCGTGCTGGCACCATATGGACAGCCGCTCGATCTCTCTTCTATACCCTGACTCGTCCCCAACGGTCTGTTCCAGCCGCTACGGTCAGGCAAACGCCTCCGTTGCCATGCGGTGAGAACGGAGAGGTTGAAAGAAGGATCCTTTCTTCCCACTTAGGCAATTCAATAGACTGTAGTACGCATTCGGCCCTTCGACCAGCACCGCCATTCAACTGTCACTGATCAACATTTTTCAGTCTATTATTTATTATGTGAAATAATATCTTTGTGAACCCCGATTAGTTTTCTTAATTTGCCATGGACTAGTTTTTTGTTCGCCTACGACACCTGGTGCACCTAAGACAACACTTTCATTTCACTGCACATCTCGTGTCGCCTGTATGTGCCCCAAAAAATCAACTAAGTTGACTAACACTCATTATTGACTTGACTTGACTTATCAGGGATATGTCCCTGCAGTTGTGAGGGTCTTGCTTGTACCACACCTGGAGTATTGCGTGCAGTTTTGGTCTCCAAATCTGAGGAAGGAAATTATTGCCATAGAGGGAGTGCAGAGAAGGACCAGACTGATTCCTGGGATGTCAGGACTGTCTTATGAAGAAAGACTGCATAGACTTGGTTTATACTCTCTAGAATTTAGGAGATTGAGAGGGCATCTTATAGAAACTTACAAAATTCTTATAGGTGCAGGAGTAGGCCATTCGTTCCCGATGTTGGGGAAGTCCAGGACAAGGGGTCACAGCTTGGCTGATAATCCCCAATCAGTACCGTGTTCCTGCCTTCTCCCCATATCCCCTGACTCCGCTATCTTTAAGAACCTCGTCTAGCTCTTTCTCTTAAGGCAACTGCCAGGGACTAGTTTTAATGGAATTCGCCTACGACACCTGGTGACAACCTAAGACAACACCTACGTCAACCTACGACCTCAAAAATTGTCGCCTGTAATCGCCCAAAAAAAATCACCTAAGTGGGCCAGGCCCATAACACTCATTACTGCTCATGTGGAGTTTGCACATTCGTCCTGTGACCCATGTGGGTTTTCTCCGGGTGCTCCAGTTTCTTCCCACATCCTAAAGTATGGCAGATCGCCAGGTTAGGGTAATAGAGTCATAGAGTGGGGAAACAAGCCCTTTGGTCCAACTTGCCCACACCGACTGACATGTCCCAGCTGCACTAGTCCCACCGGCCTGTTTCTTAAACGTTGGGTTAGTCCCAGCCTCAACCACCTCCTCCAGCAGCTCGTTCCATACACCCACGACCCTTTGTGCGAAAAGGTTACCCCTCAGATTCCTATTAAATCTTTTCCCCTTCACCTTAAACCCATGTCCTCTGATCGTCGATTCACCTATTCTGGGCACGAGACTGTGCATCTACCCGATCAATTACTCTCATGATTTTATACGCCTCTATAGGATCACCCCTCATCCTTCTGCGCTCCAAGAAATAGAGTCCCAGCCTACTTAACCTCTCATAAGGTCATATGGTATAGGAGTAGAATTAGGCCATTCGGCCCATCGTCAACTCCGCCACTCAATCATGGCTGACACTCGAGCCCTGGCAACATCCTCGTAAATCTTCAATGTACCCTTTCCAGCTTGACAACCTCTTTGCTATAACATGGTGCCTAGAACAGAACACAATACTCTAAATGCGGCCTCGCCAACATCTAATATAACAGCGACATAACCTTCCAATTTCTATACTCAATACTCTGACTGATAAAGGCCAATGTGCCAAAAACATTTTTTGACCACCCTTTCTACCAGCATCTCGACCTTAAAGGAACCATGTACCTGTACTCCTAGATCCCTCTGCTCTACAACACTCCCTAGAGCCCAGCCACTCACTGTGCAGGACCTGCCCTTGTTCGAATTTCCAAAATGCGACATCTCACATTTCTCTGTAATAAATTCCATCACGCATTCCACCGCCCACCTGGTCCACGTCCTGCTGCAATTTTTCACAACCATCTTCACTATCTGCAACACCACCCACTTTTGTATCATCTGCAAACTTGCTAATCTTGCCCTATATGTTCTCATCCAAATCATTGATATAGATGAAAAACAGTAATGGGCCCAGCACCGAACCCTGAGGCACACCACTAGTCACAGGCCTCCAGTCTGAGAAGCAGCCTTCCACCATCACCCTCTGCTTCCTTCCGTAAAGCCAATTGCCTATCCTTTCAACTCTCTCTTCCTGGTTCCCATGCGATCTAACCTTCCAGAGAACCAGCGTCCACCACCCTCTGAGGCAGAGAATTCCACAGACTCACGGCTCTCTGTGTGAAAAAGTGTTTCCTCGTCTCCGTTCTAAATGGCTTACCCCTTATTCTTAAACTGTGACCCCTGGTTCTGAACTCCCCCAACATCGGGAACATGTTTCCTGCCTCTAGCGTGTCCAAACCTTTAATAATCTTATATGTTTCAATAAGATTCCCTCATCCTTCATCCTTCTAAACTCCAGAGTGTACAAGCCCAGCTGCTCCATTCTCTCAGCATATGACAGTCCCGCCATCCCGGGAATTAACCTTGTAAACCTACGCTGCACTCCCGCAATAGCAAGAATGTCCTTCCTCAAATTAGAGGAACAAAACTGCACACAATACTCCAGGTGTGGTCTCACTGGGGCTCTATCCAACAATATTGAAAGACTATTTCCAATTTATGTAAATAGATCTTACAAACAGGTTAACACGGTGATGGCCACCTTCTCTGCTGTGCTGTGAGGAGGGTTTATGTAGAGGGTGAAGAGGTAGGATGAGCCTCGAGGCCCAGAGAATTGGAGACTGCTTGTTATGGTTTGAAATCCTTGTCACCCTCCCCTCGGCCATCAATGAACCATTCTAGACATAAAATGCTGGAGTAACTGGCCTATATTCGGAATAAACCGGCATCTGCAGTTCCTTACTACACATTCTTGATTAGTACAGGTGTCAGGGGTTATGGGGAGGGGAATGGGGTTATGAGGGAGAGAGAGATCAGCCATGATTGAATGGCAGAGTAGACTTGATGGGCAGAGTAGACTTGATGGGCAGAGTAGACTTGATGGGCCGAATGGCCTAATTCTCCTCCCATCACTTTTGACAATGAACTATTCCACATTTCGCTAAGTTGATGCTCTGATCTGTCGTTTTCACGCCTTACCCTTCCACATCTCTGTGTCTCCCTCTCCCCTGACTCTCGGTGTGAAGAAGGGTCTGGACATTAGTCTCCAGAGATGTTGCCTGGACCCGCTGAGTTACTCCAGCACTTTGTTGTGTGACAGAGATCCCGGCCACGGAGATGGAACGGTCGGCGCGGACCCGGCGGTCCGGGAGCCGGGGGAAGGTTCTGCGGGGACACCGGGGGGGGGGGCGGGGCCGGGGGAAGGTTCTGCGGGAACACCGGGGGGGGGGGGGCGGGGGAAGGTTCTGCGGGAACACCGGGGGGGGGGGGCCGGGGGAAGGTTCTGCGGGGACACCGGGGGGGGGGGGGGGGGGAAGGTTCTGCGGGGACACCGGGGGGGGGGGGGGCGGGGCCGGGGGAAGGTTCTGCGGGGACACCGGGGGGGGGCGGGGGGGGGGGTTCTGCGGGGACACCGGGGGGAAGGGGCTGGGGGGAAGGTTCTGCGGGGACACCGGGGGGGGGGCGGGGCCGGGGGAAGGTTCTGCGGGGACACCGGGGGGGGGCGGAGCGGCGCCCGGCCGGAAGCGGAATTGCCCTCCTGGTTACGCTGCCGAGAAACCGGAGGGGAAGAGAAACAATTAGAGAGGGAGAGAGAGGGAGGGAAGGAGGAAGAAAGAGAGAGAGAGAAAGGAAGAGAGAGAAAGAAAGAAATAAAGAGAGAAAGAAACAGGGGAGAGGGAGCGAGATACAGACAGACAGGAGAGTAACAATCACAGGGGGCGAGGGCAGAAGAGCGGGGAGATCAGGCTGTGGGCTGGTGGGTGTCAGGGTGAGGGGGGACTGGGCTGTGGGCTGGTGGGGATAGAGTGAGGGGGGACTGGGCTGTGGGCTGGTGGGGATAGAGAGAGGGGCGACAGGACAGGACAGGACAGGGACAGGGGGGGACGGTGACAAGACGGGGAAGGGAACACGGGTACAGGGGAGGATGGGCGACTTGATCATGATAAGAAGGTGATAGACGAGACATTGGACTGCGCTCCAGTGGGGAGAGGGTCCATAGGGAGATAGAGAGGAGCTGTGCTCTAGTGGGGTCAGAGAGAGGAGATTAGAGGCGTCACTGAAAGCGATCGTGGGGAGTCTGGGGACCAAGGGAGCGGACGGGGGAGAGGAGAGAGGAGAGGTCAGGGTGGGGGGGTGTGAGGAGTGGGACAGGATCAGGATCAGGCGGTGACAGACCCGAGGGGTGGTGGCGGTCACAGGGGAGGGAAGGGGGGAAGGGGAGGGGAGGGGGGGAACACGGTGGGGAGGGGATTACAGGGTCGAGAGGGTTTAGGGTGAGCTACAGGTGGGGGAGACGGGGTGGTCAGAGGACAAGTGACGAGTCAGGAGGAGGAGGAGGTGAGGGCGCATAACCCGGGGGGGTCAGGCAGGTTGACGAGGAGGGAGACAGGCGGCGTGACGAGGGCTGGGGAGAGCCAGAGACGGAGTGACGAGAGAGTGGGGGAGACAGGAGGGGTGACGGGGGGGGTAGTTGGCAGAGGGGGAGAGGCGGGGTGACGGTGGGTCAGAGGAGGGGGGTGACGAGAGAGTGGGGGAGACAGGCGGTGGGAAAGATAGAGAGGGGGGGGGGGGGGTCAGAGACAAGTTGACAGGGGGTGGGGGTCAAATTGTGAGGCTTGTGGGTCAGCGGAGACTGAGCCCCCCGAGGGGGGGGGGAGATTAGCGTCCATGGACAGCGACGCCACCCTGGACGGGGAGGTGGATCACTCCTTCTTCGACAGCGACGGCGAGCGGCCCCCGAGAGCACCGGGGCCGGGACAGGGGCCGGAGAAAGACGCCGAGTATTCCCGGACGGTCAGCTCGACAGCCTGTTCCTCCTCCTCAGCCTCCCGTTCCTCCTGCTCCTCGCTGTCGTCGGGCAGGGAGTTAGTCCACTACCGCACCAAGAGCCCGGGCTATGCCAGCGACAGCAGCAGCAAGAGTAGGAGCAGCAGGAGTAGGAGCAGCAGCAGCTCTGGCCGCGACGAGGCCGGGGACCGGGCCGGTCGCAGCCGCAGCCGCAGCCCCAGCCCCCGGGCAGCGCCGGTCATCCGCTGGCTGCACAGCAGGACGGGCCAGACCCGGGCCGAGCAGCCGCTCTCCAACCCCGACTCCGACAGCTCCGCCTCGGCCCGCTCGTCCTCCGACAAGTGGCAGAGGACTCGGCTGTCGGCCAAGACGAGGACCGGCCGCAGCCACGACTTGTGCCGCCCCAAGAAGCGGCTGCCAGAGGCGGCGGTGGCGGTGGCGTTGGCGGCCGGCGCCAGGAAGCGGCACGAAGACGAGCAGAGCACGGTGACCGACGTGACTCCACTCTCCAGCCCGGCCCGCAGCCCCGTGCGGCCCGCCGACCACCAGAGCGAGGAGCCCAAACCCAAACCGCGTAGGAAAAGGAGCAGCAAGAAGCAGGAGAACGTCAGCCAGGCGATCTACAACAGCCTGGACCGCATGAGCGTCGATAAGGAAAAGGGCGAAGGCGTGCACAGAAGAGCACGAAAGCAGAAAAAACCGAGAGAAACGAAGTCTTGCAATCTCAACTCCAAGACAAGTTCTATGGAGTACAAGAGACCGGATCAAAGAATTGGCCAGAAAATCCTAAATGATGCTACTGACCTGAACCAGTTATTGAGAGGTGAATCTCTTTTTTTTGTCTTACTTTCATCTTTTTTTCCCCCTGTTCTGTGAGGTTTAGGTTTAGTAGTGTCACATCGGACAATGCAAAGCTTTGTTTTGTCGGCTATCAATGCAGATGTGTACATAATAATAATAATAGACTTTATTTCGGACTCGAGGTCCTGACATGGGACAACATTACATACAAATACATTACATATTAAAAACATCATAAAGTACATATAAAATCTTAGTATATCACTTATAAAAGCATAAATTATATATATAAAATAAAACACAATACATGACATTGTTTATGTTTGACAAGGGCACAATAATTACATTTTTAGTCATTTATCCTGCAGATGAATTTATACATATGATTTCTTTTTTTTTTTGGTTATTTTATTAGAAGTTAATACAGCACAAAACAGTACAGTGGAACCTAATTTTAGGTGCCAACTATGTAATACCGTAATCCATTCTATGTACAACCTCTAATTTTATGTTATGAGAAGGAAGTAAGCAAGACAAGAAAAAGAAAACAATAGAAAGAGGAGAAAGTGGAAAAATAGATGGTAGAGAGTAGAAAAACGTGAAGTGTGTATATAAAAAATAAAAAAGGAAGAGAGAAAGTGGAAAGTAGAAATAGAAGAGAAGGCCCCTTAAAAGAGAATTTTTCAAATCTGTATTCGGAGATGTAGATCTATCCGCGTCATGAACTGAAATCAGCAATCTTTACGGTACCGCTGCATCACATGATTCCAAAAAGTCGATGAAAGGAGACCAACTCCTTAAGAATTGGTCATATTTATCTATTAATCGGAGTCTCATACATATGATTTCTTAGGATAGCTTCTAAAGTGCTGACTCCTGCAGCCACAAGCATGTTACTAGTACTACACCATCTAGGTTTCTTTAGCAGTGTTCTCATGGAATCTATATATGACACCTTTAGTCTCTGCAAACTTGTCTTTCCATAGTTCGACCACAGGTGCGCAGTATAGAGTGGTGTGCAATGTGCTCTAAACAGCGACATCTTCACCACATCATAATAATGAGAGGAGTAGGGGAATCGAGGACTAGAGGACATCAGTTTAAGGGGGTGGGGGGTGATTGATGATAAGTTGGTTAATGTGGTGATCGCCGGTCGGTGCAGACTCGAAGGGTCTGTTTCCGCGCTGTATCTCTAAAGCAGTGGTTCCCAACGTGGGGCGTATGCCCTACAGGGGGGCAATTTGATTTATAAGGGGGGCAATTGAGCGCGACTGAGGTCTGGGTCCAAATTTTCGATTTTTATTTTTTTGGATTTTCCATCAGGTAAACATATGTAGTTTATGTTTCAGATGTTATTTTGAGTAAATCTTTTTTTTGGGTAAAAAAGGTCTTTATTGTGTAGTTATTACATAACCACCGCGCCATCGCTCTTCATGCACGTCGCACGAAGCGTGCGAGGTCATGGGAGAACCTTATTTATTGAATTGGATTTAGAAATGCGATTCAAAGAGCTTTTGCTAAGTTACCCTTATAATATTTATTTCCTCCGTTTTCTCTCAAGGGAAAGCAAGGGGGGGGGGGCATCAGGATTTTAGAGGTGATTAGGTGGGGCATGGCCAAAAAAAGGTTGTGAACCACTGCTCTAAAGTCTATTCACTGAGCCCAATTAACTTAGAAACCCACACACATGTCGAATGAAACCAGACCACCCTGCGGAAACCCACGCGGGTCACAGGGGAACGTGCAAACTCACACAGCCAACACCCGAGGTCAGCATCGAACCTGGGTGTGTTGTGAGGCAGAGCTCAACCAGCTGCACCCCAGTATTGCCCATGTAATTTATTTATAAATATAGTAACACATGGTCGCTATTACTCTTAGTTTTTTTTTTTGCTTTGGTGCAATTCATCCTGTAGAAGACAGACACAAAATGCTGGAATAACTCAGTGGGTCAGGCAGCATCTCTGGATAAAAGGAATAGATTCTCTTCTTGCGTGTGGCGTGCACAGCCTAAAGTTGTAGGTCAACTTGTTCTGTTTGATCTAATTGGTTGTGCACGTCAGGTTGATTGCATTGGTTGAAACAGGATGGACCGCATGAAGGTTGCAATCTCCCACCCCATAGGAATAGGTGACGTTTCGGGTTGAGACCTTCAGATTGGAGGATCAGCACCTCGTATTTCGCTTGGGCAGTTTACAACCCAGCGGTATGAACATTGATTTATCTACAAGTCACCCTCGCATCCATCCCCTCTCTCTCTCTCTCCGTCCCTCCACTGCCTGAGTCGTCGTACTAGCTTCACTGTCGTCTTGTTGAGTTTTACGGCCTGCATAACTCGTTAACTCCTAGCCCACAGCCAACAATGGACCATTGTGGGCTCCACTTGTCCTTGATCGTCGTTATCCTTTTGCATATCTTTCATTCATTTGTTCTGTATCACTGTCTATATCTCTTAGTTTCCCCCCCCCCCCCCAGTTCTCCAGTCCCCCCCCCCATATTTTGATAGCGATTTCCGTGCCTGCCAGTGGCTAAGCAACAGCCCCAAGCGCTGGTTCGGCCTAAAGCCAGTCTTCAGACCAAAAATGTTGTATAGCGCCATCATGCTGAACCTCTACACTGATACAACTGATCAAGGTTAGGAGTTTGTTTTGCTCTTTTAAAGACAAAACAAATCAATTGTTCTTATCGCTTTAGGACAAGATAATTTCTGAATTTAACCCTGATTGCACGTATATTTGTCTTTGTACATGTAAATTAAACTTGAAAGAAATCTTTTAATTACTTTGTCATTAAATGTGTTAATAGTATCGATGCCCTAAAGATGGGAATAAAGGTACACTTCAGTTGTGCGCTGTTATTTTATGGGTTTCTTAATTTAACATCTTATGTTCTTACTGTTGCAATCATCTCAGCTAATATGTGCTAACCAGTTAAAAGAGAATATGAATAAGATTAGTCTAATAGATGATGTTGAAATTTGTAAGATATTAAAAGTGTCCATGCTAAGTGGCCATTGTGTTAGACTAAAGAATCTGGAACTAAGGATATAGTCTCAGCACTCAGCAGTGGTAGAGTTGCTGCCTTACAGCACCAGAGACCTGGGTTCAATCCTGACTGTGGGTGCTGTCTGTGCGGGGTTTGTACCTTCTCGAGCAACATGCATGGGTTTTTCCCCCGGGACCTCCGGTTTCCTCCCACATTCCAAAGCCGTACAGGTTTGTAGGTTAGTTGGCTTGGTATAATTGTAAATTGTTCCTTGTGTTTGTAGGATAGTGCTAGTGTACAGGGATCATTGGCCGGCACGGTCTCGGTGGGCTGAAGGGCCTGTTTCAGTGCTCTATCTCTAAGCTAACATTTCTCAAGAGTGAAGTAACTATTTTAATTTCTCTGCAGCAGTTTTTGTCCCCTAATTTGAGGAAGAACATTCTTGCTATTAAAGGAGTGCAGCGTAGGTTTACAACGTTAATTCCCGGGATGGCGGGACTGTCTTATGCTGAGAGAATGGAGCGGCTGGGCTTGTACACTCTGGAGTTTAGAAGGATGAGAAGAGATCTTATTGAAACATATAAGATTGTTAAGGGTTTGGACAAGCTAGAGGCAGGAAACAAGTTCCTGATGTTGGGGGAGACCAGAACCAGGGGCCACAGTTTAAGAATAAGGGGTAAGCCATTTAGAACCGAGACGAAGAAACACTTTTTCTCACAGAGAGTTGTGAGTCTGTGGAATTCTTTGCCTCAGAGGGCGGTGGAGGCCGGTTCACTGGATACTTTCAAAGAGCTAGATAGGGCTCTTAAAGATGGCGGAGTCAGGGGATATGGGAAGAAGGCAGGAACGGGATACTCATTGGGGATGATCAGCCATGATCACATTCAACGGTGGTGCTGGCTCGAAGGGCCGGATGGCCTACTCCTGCACCTATTGTTTATTGTCTAAATAACTGGAGCATATTCGATGGATCGTGGACATTAGGGAGGAACATGGACCAGATAAAGAAAAAGGTGTGAATTAATTAAGTGACAGAGCAAGCTAGAAGGTCTTATGCCCAGCATTTTCTCCAGTTTCATCATCAGTTTTCTGCGATCAGATTCTAAAATTCTAATTCTGTTTAGTGGTGTGGTTTTGCATGCTAAATTTTGTCAGTCCATTAGAGTTTTGAAAAATAAATTAACTATGTGTCTACAAAATTATGTACTTGCTCCGTTACATTTCAGTTTAATTCCATCAAAAACCCACTTAGTTTTTGCATTTGATTGTTTTCACGTTTATGTAGGGCCATTCGCATTAAAGGTTTAAATGTATCATTTATAATGATGACAACATGATGTATCTTTCAGCAATGATGCATTTAGAGAGGAAAGAGCTGCGAAAAATAGTTTCTGATTTTCCAGAACAAAGGCAAAAGAAAAACTACACCTTCAGTAACGAGGAAGCTAAGCGGATCGATCGTGAAAATCAGAGACTGTTGCACGAACTAACCCGGAAAGCCACAAGGCCACCGGTCAAGCCAAAGAAAATATCAGCTGAGACGGTTCGCGTCTACCACAGCACTCTGAACAGACAGCGGGAGCAGGAGCGAATCGAAAGAGAAAACTTGGTGAGTTTGCTGCCTTGTTGGGAGGTAGCGAAGTTGGAATGATTGAAAACTGTCAGCGGCTTCACCAACTTCCCAGGTACAAGATAGAAATGGTTCCAACTGCCCAATATCCCCTTTCCCAGTTCGTTCCACCTATCACCTACCAGCCTCTATCACTCCCCATACTGAGTTTGAGTTTAGTTTATTGTCACGTGTACCGAGCTACAGTGAAAAGCTTTTGTTGCGTGCTAACCAGTCAGCAGAAAGACAATACATGATTTCATTCGAGCCATCTACAGTGTAGATACATGATTCGGGGAATAGCTTGAATAACGTTTAGGGCTAGATAAAGCCAGTAAGTCCTGTCGAAGATAGTCCAAGGGTTTCCAATGGGTTAATAATAATAATAAATTTTATTTATGGGCGCCTTTCAAGAGTCTCAAGGACACCTTACAAAAACTTAGCAGGTAGAGGAAAAACCATGTAAGGGGAATGAAATAAATAATAGAGACATGACTAGTACACAAAGTAAAGACAGAATTCAATACAAAACACAATAATAAGGCAATTAATGCACAGATGAAAAGGGAGGGGGACGTGGGGCTAAGGATAGGCAGAGGTGAAGAGTTGGGTCTTGAGGCGAGACTGGAAGATGGTGAGGGACACGGAATTGCGGATCAGTTGGGGGAGGGAGTTCCAGAGCCTGGGAGCTGCCCTGGAGAAGGCTCTGTCCTCTAAACTGCGGAGGTTGGACTTGTGGATGGAGAGGAGACAGCTGGGAAGAAACTGTCCCTCAATCTGGAGGTGTGCGTTTTCACACTTCTGTACCTTTTACCCGATGGGTAAAATGGGAGAAGGGGGAGTAATCAGTGTCCTTCATTATGCTGCTGGCCTTGCCAAGTCCCTGCCTCAACTACCTCCTCTGGCAGCTTGTTCCATACACCCACCACCCTTAACGAAAAAAAGCCGCCCCTCAGATTCCTATAAAATCTTTCCCCCCTTTACCTTAAACCTATGTCCTCTGGTTCTCGATTCCCTTCCTCTGGGCAAGAGACTCTGTGCATTCACTCGATCCATTCCTCTCATGATTTTATACACCACAAAGATTTGTTTTAGGTAGACCAAAATGCTGGAGAAACTCAGCGGGTGCGGCAGCATCTATGGAGCAAAGGAAATAGGCAACGTTTCGGCCCGAAACGTTGCCTATTTCCTTCGCTCCATAGATGCTGCCGCACCCGCTGAGTTTCTCCAGCATTTCTGTCTACCTTCGATTCTCCAGCATCTGCAGTTCCTTCTTAAACAAGATTTGTTTTAAATGATTATCTAATACTTAACAGTGGGTTATTCTGTTACTGTAATAAATGCTGCCTATAAAGCGTATATTAGAAGCTGTATTTCTACTGTATGACTAATCATACAAATATGTTTTGGAGTATTATCACCAAGGAAAACTCAGAAGCACTTGACACTTTATTAGCAGATGTTGTATCTTAATGCTCAATATCATTTCCGTGCAGGAGAGTGCTAATGGAATCAGTGCTAATAGCAATCATTATTACAGTAAGCATGGTGTGATGTAATATCAATAGCAATCTAGTGCCTACTGTCAACTCCTGCATTACCTTCAGCTGTGTGCTCTTACTCCAAAGTTGCATAGGAGCCCCCATCCAGCATTGAATTGTTCACTCTAGTGCCGGTGAGTGCTGGCATTGGCTGTGCTGCTGTGAGCAGTGTGGCCACAGTGAGTACTTTCGACTCCGCCTCCGCGCCAAACAGCGATCACCCCGTACACTAGCACTATCTTCCACACTTGGAACAATTAACACTTTCACCAAAGCCAAATAACCCACAGATCTGAACCCCTTTGGAATGTGGGATGAAAGCAGAGCACCCAGGAGAAAACCCACGTGGGTCGCACGGAGAATGTACAAACTCTGTACAGGTAGCGCCCGCAGTCAGGATTGAACGTGGGGATCGGGCGCTGTAAGGCAACAGCTCTACTGCTGCGCCACCGTGCCGCACTACCGTATGGGGGCTCCTATTCATCATGCATGCGTGGGAAGTGGGTATTTATAAAGTCTCTCCACAACCTCCGACATTCTAGAGAGCATAATCAAAGTCTATCCAACCTCTCCCTGTAGCTGAAACCTTCTAATCCAGGCAGTATTCTGATAAACATCCTCTGCAGCCTCTCCTAAGCCTCCACATTATTCCTATGATGGGGTGACCATAACTGCACACGATATTCCAAATGTGGCCAAACCAAAGCCCCTATAGTGCTGCTTCATGACTGCTTGAAGATAGATACAAAATGCTGGAGCAACTCAGCGGGTCAGGCAGCATCTCTGGAGAAAAGGAATAGGTGACTTTTCGGGTCGAGACAATCAGAACCTTTCTCCCAGGGATGAAAGGGAGAACACTAGTGGCCCAAGTTGTAAGGTGACAGGGGGAAAGTGTAATGGAGATATGCGGGGCAAGTTTTTTTACACAAAGAGCAGTGGGGGTTTAGAACACACTGCCACGGATGGTTGCGGGAGGCAGATACGATAGTTGCATTTAACAGCCTTACATAGACATAGAAACATAGAAATTAGGTGCAGGAGTAGGCCATTCGGCCCTTCGAGCCTGCACTGCCATTCAATATGATCATGGCTGATCATCCAATTCAGTATCCCGTACCTGCCTTCTCTCCATACCCTCTGAGCCGCTTAGCCACAAGGGCCACATCTAACTCCCTCTTAAATATAGCCAATGAACTGGCCTCGACTACCCTCTGTGGCAGAGAGTTCCAGAGATTCACCACTCTTTGTGTGAAAAAAGTTCTTCTCATCTCGGTTTTAAAGGATTTCCCCCTTATCCTTAAACTGTGACCCCTTGTCCTGGACTTCCCCAACATCGGGAACAATCTTCCTTTTAGATAGGTAAATGGAAGTGCAGGGAATAAATGGATATGGATCTGAAGAAGGGTCTCGACCCAAACCGTCACCCATTCCTTCTCTGCAGAGATGCTGCCTGTCTTGCTGAGTTACCCCAGCATTTTATGTCTACCTTCGATTTAGAGGGCGGTGGAGGCCGGTTCTCTTGATACTTTCAAGAGAGAGCTTGATAGGGCTCTTAGAGATAGCGGAGTCAGGGGATGTGGGGAGAAGGCAGGAACGGGGTACTGATTGTGGATGATTAGTAATGATCTCATTGAATGGCGGTGCTGGCTTGAAGGGCTGAATGACCTACTCCTACACCTATTGTCTATTGTCTAAACCAACATCTGCAGTTCTCTCCTACACAAAGGGATATGGATCATGTACAGGCAAATGACATCAGTTTAATTTGGTATCATATTCGGCACAGACTATGGGTCGAAGGGCTTGTTCCTGTGCTGTACTGTTCTATCTCTGCGTTGAGCCGCTCCCACGCTAGTCCCGATCCACCTTGAGCTTCCCTTGGAGCAAAGACACTAGAGGAATATCCTCTAGTATCTTTGCCTTGCAGGCAAGCTGTGTGGTGATTCACTGCTGACACAGCTCCAGCAGAGGGCAGTCATACACGCTGATGCTCCCAGCACAGATTTCTGGCCCGGCAGCTGTTCGCACCACTCCTTCTGAGAAACCTTTTTTTTAAAAAAAAAGTATAAACGACAACAAACCAATTAACATTCAGACTGGTGGACCGAATTGTTGGTGGGGCTGCACTTGGAGTATTGTGTTCAGTTTGGGTCAGCCTTCTGGAGAAAAGATGTTATTAAGCAGGAAAAAGTGCAGAATGTTGTCAGGACTCGATGGTGCATGAGCTGCAGGGAGAGGTTGCGCAGGCTAGGACTTTACTTCTTGGAGCGCAGGAGGTTGAGGAGTGATCATGGTGCATAAAATCATGAGGGGAATAGATGGGGTAAATTCACAGTCTTTTACCCAGAGTAGAGGAATCACGAACTGGGGGACACGGGTTGAAGGGGAAAGATATAAGAGGAATCTGAGGGGCAACATGTTTCACTCAGTGTGTAAGGCTATATGGAACGAGCATCTTATGTAGGCGTATAAGTTAATGAGGAGAATAGGTCCAGTGAATGTACAGAATCTTTTTGCCAGGATAGGGGCATCTACAACCATTGGTTTAAACTGAGAGGGGAAAGATTTATCAGGAAAATTGGGTTCAGTGGGATCTGTTGGGTCCCATGTTCATACGGTCCCCCAATGCAATATTCCACCTCTCCACCAATTCCAATATAGGTGGCCAGTGCGGGGGAGGGGGCTTTCTGGAGTGCTAGTATGGGTGTTGTGGGCCGAAGGAACTGGTTTTCAGAGGGTTAGTATGGACATTATGGGCCGAATGGATTACTGGGCTGGGAGCTCAGTCACTCAGGTGGGCTGGCAGCTCAGTCACTCAGGCCTGGTAGGCTGGCAGCTCAGTCACTCGGGCCTGGTGGGCTGGCAGCTCAGTCACTCAGGCCTGGTAGGCTGGCAGCTCAGTCACTCAGGCCTGGTGGGCTGGCAGCTCAGTCATGGCTATTCCTTGAAATTCCATTTCAAGCAGAGTGCAGACCACCAAATTCAATTTCATAGCATTTCAAGCAGAGTGCAGGCCACCAAACTCAATTTGATAGCACTTCCAAGCAGAGTGCAGGCCACCAAACTCAATTTGATAGCATTTCAAGCACAGTGCAGGCCACCAAACTCAATTTGAAAGCATTTCAAGCAGAGTTTAGTTGCGTATGTGACAAATAAAACACAATTGACTATGTTGAGAGCAGACATAGATGAATTTGGGGAAGATTTCTACCAACAATCCTTTTATTAGATGGCAAAAAAGGGGAAGGATTTTAACAAGGCATTGGTCCACAGCGATAATGAGATCATCAAATCTATTGACATTTTTCTTCTCAACAAGAGGTTAATTGGCCTATTCTGGTCACAAAAGAACTACCCGATGTAAATCCTACTTTCCAGAATGTGATCAGTGGCCATGCAGGCTGTGATTCTTTAAGTGCACAATGTTGCTTATAACACTGAATTTTTTATCAGATTGATGCGGTTAATTGGCACAGCCATAACGATCACGATTAGATTAGATTCCTTTATTGTCATTTAGACCTTTCGGTCTGAACAAAATTATGTTGCCTGCAGTCATACACAGAACCAATAAAAACAAAACATACAATAAACACAAATTAAACATCCACAGTGAGTTCACCAAGCACATCCTCACTGTGATGGAGGCAAAGTCTTAGTCTCCGTCTCTTCCCTCCTTGTTCTCCCTCTGCGCTGAGGCGATCGATCCAGGCTGGAGATGCCGCCCTCCAGTCCAGCGGACCTCCGTGGTGATGTCGCCGCCGCCGAAAGCCGGAACGCCGTCTCTGCTCCGAGACAGCCCGCCACAGCACCAGCTCCGGGCAGCTGCCCCAGCTCCAGGCCGCTGCCCCAGCTCCGGGTCCCGCAGTCTCCGCTCCGGGCCGCTGCTCCAGCTCCGGGTCCTGCAGTCTCCGCTCCAGGCCGCCGCCCCAGCTCCGGGTCCCGCTGCCCCGCTCCAGGCCCCTGCCCCATCTCCGGGTCCCCAGGCTCTGGGCAGCCGCTCCAGCTCCGGGTCCCGCAGTCTCCGCTCCGGGCCGCTGCCCCAGCTCCGGGTCCTGCAGTCTCCGCTCCAGGCCGCCGCCCCAGCTCCGGGTCCTGCAGTCTCAGCTCCGAGCCCCGCTGCATCAGCTCCAGGCCGATTAGGGTTTGAGGGTTTTAAACTGAGTCAAGTATACAAACCAAGTGCTCTTTGGTGCAGTAGATTTCTGTTTTTCAGAACGCTGCTCTTACTCGAATATTGTTATTGGAATTTGGTCCTCCTTTTTGAAAAGTCTTTTTGGAAAAGGTCCTTTTTTTTACTTTAATATCCTTTAATGTTCTATCTATTTGGGGCGGCATGGTGGCGCATCGGGGGAGTTGTTGCCTCACAGTGCCAGAGACCTGGGTTCGATCCTGACTGCGGATGTTGCCTGTACGGAGTTTGTGCGGTTTCCCCGTGACCTGCGTGGGGTTTTCTCCGGGTGCTCCGGTTTCCTCCCACACTCCAAAGACCTACATGTTTGCAGGCTAATTGGCTTTTAAAAAAAATATGTAATTTGTCCTGAGTGTGGGGTTGTTCATGTTAAATTCTGTCGTGTATGGTGTTCTTTTTATTCGTATGGCTGTATGGTAACTCAAATCTCACTGTACCAATTGGTGCATGAGACAATAAATGTAACTTGAACTTGATCTCATTGAAACATATAAGATTGTGGATCTCATTGAAACATATGAAACATATAAGATTGTTAAGGGCTTGGACACGCTAGAGGCAGGAAACGTGTTCCCAATGTTGGGGGAGTCCAGAACCTGGGGCCACAGTTTAAGAATAAGGAGTAAGCCATTTAGAACGGAGACGAGGAAACACTTTTTCTCACAGAGAGTGGTGAATCTGTGGAATTCTCTGCCTCAGAGGGCGGTGGAGGTAGGTTCTCTGGATGCTTTCAAGAGAGAGTTAGATAGGGCTCTTACTAATAGCGGAGTCAGAGGACATGGGGAGAAGGCAGGAGTGGGGTACTGATTGGGGATGATCAGCCATGATCACATTGAATGGCGGTGCTGGCTCGAAGGGCCAAATAGCCTTCTCCTGCACCTATTGTCTATTAACTAGGTAGTGCTAGTGTATGGGGATGTTTCGGGTCGGGACTCTTCTTCACTGCTAAACTAATTGCATTTGTTTACCCAGCACAAAAATGGTTGTAGCGATAATGGAGGTTTACTTCCACGAAACAGATAGGATGGCCTAAACTATTTATGGACAATATTTAACTTTGACCTGATATTTGCATTGTGTGCTGATTCAGTTTGGAGATACAGCGCGGAAACAGGCCCTTATGCCCAGCACATCCGTGCGGACCGGTGATCCCCCCCCCGTACGCTACTACTATCTTATACACTAGAGACCATTTGCAATCTTTACCAAAGCCAATTAACCTACAAACCTGTAGTTCTTTGGAGTGTGGGCGGAAACCGGAGCACCCAGGGAAAAGCTTCTCTGTCACGGGGAGAAGGTACAAACCACGTACAGACAGCACCCGCAGTCAGGATCGAACCCGGGTCTCTGGGGCCATAAGGAAGCAACTCTACCGCTGCACCACCATGAACGCCATGTACTGATTTAAGAAGTTATTTAGAAATCTTAAATCCAATACATTTATAATAAAGTGATATTTCCCAACATTGTTGTACATTTAAAGATTTGTATTGTATTCTGTAATGCTGTGGGCAGTACAAGGGTTATATTGGCACCTGTTACTCTGAAGGATGATATGACCTTGGTCAGATTTTCTGTACTGTGGGAGTTGACTTGAATGGACCATGTGACTTCCGACCTTTATAGACGTAGCTGACGACAGGATCATATGATTCTTTATTCCAGGCATACACGTACATCCTTTCTCATTGGTCTGGCAGCATGCTATTCGGAGATAAGAAACAGAGTAGGCCAATCAGCCCCTTGAGCATGTGTAGGAAGGAACTGCAGTTAGACACACAAAGCTGGAGTAACACAGCGGGCCAGGCAGCATCTCTGGAGAGAAGGAATGGGTGACGTTTTGGGTCGAGACCCTTCTTTCAGACTAATTGGGGAAAGAAAAACGAGAGATATAGACGATGGTGTAGATATTTTTAAGGTGTTGATTGATAGATTTTTGATTAGTACGGGTGTCGGGGGTTATGGGGTGAAGGCAGGAAAATGGGGTTGAGAGGGAAAGGTACATCAGCCATGATTGGATGGCGGACTAGACTTGATGGGCCGAACACCCTAATTCTGCTCCTTGAACTTCTGAACGTGAATTTTACATAGAACTAAAGACAGATTGCTGGAGTAACTCACCCAGACTGGTAGCATCTCTGGAGTACATGGATAGGTAACGTTTAGGATTAGGACCCTTCTTCAGACTGATTGTGGTGGGGTAAAAGCACTACTGTCCAGCACCACAATTAATCTGAAGAAGGGTCCTGACCCGAAACGTCACCTCCCCATGTTCTCCCGAGATGCTGCCTGACCTGCTGCATTACTCCACCATCTGCAGTTCCTTGTTTCTCTACAATTCAGCATAGCCCTTGTGTTTTTCAGCTAAGCCACATTTCTTTCCACCTGACTAAATACAGTTTTAATAGTTCCATTCATCTCTAGAAAATAAAATAATTGTTCTGCAAACTGGTATTCAATGCCAAATTAAATACTCTATAACGTGTAATGACTAAAGGGCCTGTCCCACGGGCATGCGACTCCATGCGGCAAGCCCGACCTAAAGGGCCGGTCCCACCAGCATGCGCCTGCATGCGGCAAGCGCGACCTGACGTGGTCGTTTGAGCCGTAAGGCCTCGCGGGGCCGGTCCCACTTCGATCACTAGAGCCGTATGGAGCTGTGCGGAGCTGGTCCGGACATCGCGCGGGGCTCCGAAAAACTGACCGTGTTTAAAAATTCCACGCGGCAACGGCCTGCCGGCCCGCAGCTGCCTCGACACCGTGTCACTCACTCGACCTCCGCGCGACTCCCGCTTCTGTTTGGTCGCGCTTGCCGCATGCCGTACGGCTCAAGCGACCACGTTAGGTCGCGCTTGCGGCTTGCAGGCGCATGCTGGTCGGACCGGCCCTTTAGGTCGCGCTTGCCTCATGCAGGTCGCATGCTCGTGGGACAGGCCCTTAACACTCAAATGATGATTCCAGGAATGGGGATATGTGTTATGCTGAAAAGGAATTTAGAGTAGAAAAATAATTTAATTCTGGAGATGCTACTTTGGCGGCAACAAAGCACCTTGTAACTTGGAGAAAGCAGTGATGCAGAGAGAGAAAAGACCATTTAAACTTTAGAGATGCAGCATGGAAACAGGCCCTTCAGCCCACCGAGTCCATGCTGACCCCTTACACTGGCACTATTCTGCGCACTAGGGACAATTTAACATATTTTTAACGAAGCCAGTTAACCTACAAACCTCTATGTCTTTGGAGTGTGGGAGGAAAGCATGGCACCCAGAGAGAGCCCACGTGGTCACAGGGAGAATGTAAAAACTCTATGCAAACACTCTGTAATCAGGATCGGTCTCTGGCGCTGTAAGGCAGCAACTCTACCGCTGTGCCTCTTTGAGGCTGTCTTACAATTCATGGAAGGAAAGTTCTCATTGAAACTTTTAAAGTTTTAATCCCTTTGACAAGTGCTCAGAAGTTTTGTTGCTACTTTGGACCCTGTTCTAAGATTAGTGAAATAGAATACGAGGCGGCCATTCCATGTTAAACCACATGAAATGGATAATGTCATGATAATGTAATCAGGGCTGTTGCTTAAAATAAAGTTGAATGTGACGTTCAATCAGGGAACATCTGATGGAATCAGGACGACAGCATCCATTCAAATCTCCCACCCCCACCGCTGTGAGGAGATGACTGAACAAACTAGTTTAGTTTAGAGATACAGTGCCCTTCGGCCCACCGAGTCTAGCGATCACCCCATACACTAACCTGCATACACTAGGGACAATTTTATAACTTATCAAAGCTAATTAACCTACCAAGCTGTAAGTCTTTGGGATGTGAGAGAAAACCTAGCAAGCCAGCAGTGGTGACGTGAGGCAGGCTCCTGCTGTTCATCTTGTTTCATGCACGACCACTTACTTATTTATCTCAGATGGTTCACCTGACCTCTCATCCACCTTGATAGCTGCTGTTTTGTTTCATGGTTTCCATTCTATCAAATCATTTTCCATGGCCATGGCTTTGCTAAAATTAGTTTAGTTTATTGCAATGTGTACCAAGATACATTGAAAAGCTTTTGTTGCATGCTAACCAGCCAGCGGAAAGACAGTACATGAACACAATCAAGCCATTCACAGTGTACAGAAACATGATAAGGGAATCTGAAATGAAGGGTCTCGACCCGAAAAGTCACCCATTCCTTCTCTCCCGAGATGCTGCCTGTCCCGCTGAGTTACTCCAGCATTTTGTGTCTACCATGATAAGGGAGTAACGTTTAGTGCAAGGTGAAGCCAGTAAAGTCTGATCAAAGATGGTCTGGAGGGTCCCCGATAAGGTAGATAGTAGTTCAGGACTGCTCTCTGGTTGCGATAGGATGGTTTATTTGCTGGGAAGAAACTGTCCCTGAATCTGGAGGTGTGCATTTTCACACTTCGGTACCTCTTGCCCGATGGGAGAGGGGAGAAGAGGAAGTGGCCATTGTGCGACTGGTCCTTGATTACGCTGCTGGCCTTGCCGAGGCAGCGTGAGGTATAAATTGAGTCAATGGAATGGAGGTTGGTTTGTGTGGGCTGCGTCCACAATTTGCTGCGATTTCTTGCGGTCTTGGATGAAGTTGGTCCCAAACCAAGCTGTGACACATCCTGATAAAATGCTTTCTGTGGCGCATCTGTAGAAGTTGTTGAGAGTTGTAGGAGACTTGTTGACAAAACCACATTTCATTATTTAATTAATTCGTTTCATGGTGCTGTCTAGCACGACTATAATTTGGGAAAATGATGTTTGCTTGTATTCCATTTATCTGTGGCTGGTTTATTATTTCCCACTAATAATTTGTCCTCATTTATTCGCAAGAGATAACGGGCTTGCTGGGCATGTTTAAAATGCCATCTTGTCAATTAGGGATGATTTACACATAGTGCTGCAGGTCTTCTGCGTAAGTAAGATCCTCTGAGGTTGTAAATTAAGAAAGAGTTCGGATAAGTGACAGTAAGTTCACCATTCCGCAATCACTCGGTTTGCCATTCAAAGTTAATTTTTTCCACACAGCTATGTTCCATGAACATGTCTCTAGGGAAGTACATCGTATTTTTAGTATGTCCTAAGGTTTCATGTTCGGGAATGCAAAAACTGCACGCCTAAGCTATTTTGGGCAGCAGTTCTTCCTTTGGCTTGTGCTTAGCTAGATATTTCCGTTCGACGCCAAAAAATCTGGCAGCCGTCATGAATGCTTGTGACGAACAGATTCTGCCATTTTTAACTCTTGGTGCTGCATATACTTTAGAATCAAAAATGTGTCATAGAGTCATGCAGTGGTGCAAACAATCCCAACTTGCCCACACCGCCCAACATGTCCCATCTGCCCACATCTGACCCATATCCCTCTAAACCTGTCTTATCCATGTACCTGTCTAAACGCTGCAATAGTCCATACCACATCCTTTTTGTACTTATTGTTTTTGCTTTTATGTGCGTGCGTGCACACACACACACACACACGCGCACACAGTCACACACACACACACACACACGCGCACACAGTCACGCACACACACAGTCACGCACACACACAGTCTCACGCACACACACGCGCGCACACACAGTCACGCACACACACAGTCTCACACACACACACACACACACACACACACACACACACACACACACACACAGTCACGCACCGAGACACAGAACCCAGACACAGGCACGCAAATACACACACACACACACAGTCACGCACCAACACACACACACAGTCACGCACACACAGTCTCACACACACACACAGTCACGCACACACACAGTCTCACGCACACACACGCATACACACACTCACGCACACACACACACACAGTCACGCACACACACAGACGCACTCACGCACACCACACACACACACACACACAGTCTCACACACACACACACACACGCACACACACAGACGCACACACACACACACACAGTCACACAGTCACACAGTGATACAGTGTGGAAACAGGCCCATTGGTCCAACTTGCTCACACCGGCTATCATGTCCCAGGATCGAACCCGGGTCCCGGCGCTGCGTTCGCTGTGAGACAGCAACTCTACCGCTGTGCCACCGTGACTCTACATACTGTCGCAGTATACTACTCGCTGTGAGACAGCAACTCTACCGCTGTGCCACCGTGACTCTACATACTGTCACAGTATACTACTACTATACACTTGTACTGCATCTGAGATGCTTATCTAAGATGTATCTTAGTGCTTATGTATAGTGATACTTGTATACTGAACTGTATACAAAAATGTATTTCACTGTACCCACGGTACATGTGATACATAAAGCAGCATTGGGATGTGGTAGTGACATTTAAGAGGCTTTTAAATCGGCATGTGGATATGCAGGGAATGGATGGGTGTGAATCACATGCAGGCAGATGAGATTAGTATCATATTCAGCACAGTCATTGTGGGCCGAATGGTCTCTTCTGTTGTACTTTTATACGCTCTAAGTTCTATGAAATATGCAACAGGTCAGGCAACACTAATGTTTCAAATCATTGACCTCTTATTTGAGACAACAATGAAATATTAACTCTGTGATGCCTCCGTAGGTGTGACCAAGCTGGCTAAGTGCATCCTGCATTGCCCGTGTTTATTTCGGAATTTCAACCATACTTATTTGGCTGTGACGACCGCTAAGAAAATCTAACACTGTTATGTATTGTCCAGAACAATAACAATAGTCAATAGGCAATGGGTGCACGAATAGGCCATTCGGCCCTTCGAGCCAGCACCACCATTCGTTGTGATCATGGCTAACCACAATAGAGTGGATAGGCCTGGATGGAGTGAATGTGGAGAGGATGTTTCCACGAGTGGCAGAGTCTAGGACCAGAGGTCCCAGACAGAGGAACTCAACAGTAAAACTAGTACAACGACGAGGGTGGGGGAGGGACAGAGAGAGAGAGAGGATGCAAGGGTTTCTTGAAGTTAGAGAAATCAATATTCATACCGCTGCCCAAGCGAAATATGAGATACTGTTCTCCAATTTACTTTTGGCCTCACTCTGACAATGGAGGAGGCCTAGGTGACAAAGGTCCTCCCTATATATCTGCAGATCCTTCCCACACATTGCTAAATGATTGCACGACACAACAATTAATTGGTATTTTTTGAGTATTCTGGGGTTTTTTTTCAGTTTCCTTGTAGCTTATTCAAAGCACTTGCATTCAGCTGAGCTCTTTGGATGTGGAGATGATGTTTCCACTAGTGGAAGAGTCCAGGGCCACAGGTCACAGCCTCAGAATTAAATGACGTTCCTTTAGGAAGGAGATGAGGAGGAATTTCTTAAGTCAGAGGGTGGTGAATCTGTGGAATTAATGTGGAGGCCAAGTCACTGGATATTTTTAAGGTAGGGATAGATTATTGATTAGTACGGGTGTCAGGGGCAGGACAATGGGGTTAGGAGGGAACGATAGATCAGCCATGATTGAATGGCGGAGTAGACTTGATGGGTCGAATGGTGTTATTCTGCTACTATAACTTACGAATTTATGAACTTATAAGTAAAGAATACTGTTACTCACATGCAAGATCTTCAATTATTTCAACTTTTGGGCATCCAAATCATCGTAACTAAGGTATAATTAATGCAATTCCTAGCCCAAAAAAAAAATCACATTTCTGTGTAATGTGATATGGGTAAATCTTTAATTTGAGAGTGGTGAATCTGTGGAATTCATTGCCACAGAAGGCAGTGAAGGCCGTAATGGATATTTTTAAGGCAGAGATTGATAGATTCTTGATTAAATACGTGTGTTAGTGAAACTGAGAGAAGGGATGAGAATGGGGTTGAGAGGGAGAGGTAGATCAGCCATGATTGAATGGCGAAGTAGACTTGATGGGCCGAATGGCCTAAATCTGCTCCGAAAAAAACTTGACATTTATTGTTCATATTTTTATATGCTGCCACCGCCAGACATAAAAACAGTTTTTATCCACGAGTAGTTGCTCTACTCAACAGCTAAAATTCTGTAGCCTCCCTTTGATCTGGTATTTTGTTGGTTCACATGCTTGATCAACGGTGTTTTTATCATAAATGTTTTATTATTAATGTTTAGTGTTTTCTGAGTCATTCGTAACTGTCACTATGTCATGTTGTTACTTGTGGGCGGAGCACCAAGGCAAATTTCTTGTATGTGAATACTTGGCCAAGTAACTTACTTACTTTATTAAATATTGTCTTTTTGTTTATTATGTTCATTATTCCAGTTGTCTACTGACGTGAAATGAGAACATTTTGATTGATGTTAGTTCCTTTTCTGAAAACCGCAGGCTTTTCTGAAGAGATTGGAGGCAGTGAAACCGACAGTAGGACTAAAACGCTCTACTCAGTTGTATGATTATCAGCGGCAGATGGCTTTCATGGAGTCCTATTCTCAACACAGCAGACCTTCAACACGAGGGAGCATGTCAAGTTAGTATATTGGCACCATTTGTTGTGTGTGTGTGTGTGTGTGTGTATATATAATCAGCCCACCAGAATGAGATGATTTCATGTTCGTAAGTGTTAGGGCCAGAATTAAGCCATTATGCCCATCAAGTCTACTCCGCCATTCTATCATGGCTGATCTACCTCTCCCTCTCAACCCCATTCTCCTGCCTTCTCTCAATTACACCTCACACCCGTACTTAATCATGAATCTATCTATCTCTCCCTTAAAAATATCCATTACAGCCTTCACTGCCTTCTGTGGCAATGAATTCCACAGATTCACCACTCTAAGATTACCATTACCATAACACTTACCATATCACATTACACAGAAATGTGATTTTTTTTTTTTGGCTAGGAATTGCATTCATTATACCTTAGTTTGGATGCCCAAAAGTTGAAATAATGGAAGGTCTTGCATGTGAGTAACAGTATTCCACACAGTCACCACTCTCAGACTAAATAAATCTCTTTCCTAAAGGACCGTTCTTTAATTCTGAGGCTATGACTGGTTCTAGGCTCTTCCACTAATGGAAACATCGTCTCCACATCCACTCTATCCAGGCCTTTTATTGTTCGGAAGTTTCAATGAGTTCCACCTTCATCTTTCATCTTTCTAAACTCCAGTGAGTCGAGGCCCAGTGGCGTCAAATGCTCATCATATGTTAACCCATTTATTCCTGGGATCAACTGCAGCGGCACTGACTTCCTTTCATCCATTGTTTTGGAACCCCTTTCACTTGAACACCCAGTTTTCTAATGATTCTAATAAGGGCCTGTCCCGCTTGGCGATTTTTTTCGGCAACTGCCGGCATAATTGACTGACATATGAGGTCAGCGAAAAATTTGGGGCGTGATGACGTATGACGCGCAGTTTTTTCAAGTGTGGCAACATTTTTTTGTCGACACTGATGTGACGCCGGCAGTCGCAGAAAAAAATCGCCAAGTGGGACAGGCCCTCTAGGGTTTGGTTTGAGAGTTTTGTGCAAATATATTTCTTATCTACCTGCCTTTTGTAATTCGTATTACCTGCTTTATGCCAGTTCATGGTTCCTGACATTTCTTCCAGTAACCATGGCATGAACTTTATACTTGTGGTCTAATATATGTGCAATTTTTAGCTTTATGTTATCTCCTCCCTCTCTAGTTACACATGGCATAAATTCTTGAATGCATGAAATTCTTCTTGAACCCATTCCAAAGATCTGCCGTTAGCAGATTTGCCCGTTTTACATTCTTCGCCTTGCGTATGGCGTGCATAGCCCAGTTGTAGGACAACTTGTTCTATTTGATTGTGCACGCCAGGTTGGTTGCATTCGTCGAAACAGGGCAGACCACGTGAAGGTTGCAATCTCCCACCCCAGTGTAACCTTTCATCACATGGAAGACTCTTTCAACTAAGTTTGGTCTCCTTATAGTGATATTTGTCTTTCCAGCTCTGCATTGATTATGACACTATGATACGATAGAACCATATCTATCCCAGGAGGGAAATTGATCTGCCAACAGTCATAAAAACATAAAATACATGAAACATGAAACAATCACTATTGGATAAACATTCAGGCACCTTTAGACTGTGAAGTAATTTAGGCAGTATACTAAATCTACAATAGCTTGCCTCCTTAATGTAGTGAGGATACAATGTACACTTAATGGTACACACATGCACATATAATACTCCAGCAACAGAAATAGATAAGCTTTCAGACTCAAGCTAATTTGCTTATCCCAATCTACACTAAAAAGTATTAACTTCCTCTCTCTGATTTTGATGCATGTCTTTTTAATCTTCCTCCATTCAGAATCAGAATCATTTGAATACTTTGAATGGGCAATCGATTGAATGAGCCTAAACTCAATTTTCACAATAGTCTTCAATTTCTTATTATATTTTAATTCTCTCCTTTAACTTTTCCTTGTCTTTATTCAGATGATTTCATATTTAATGACTGAAGATGCTTACTCTTGCTCTCCCATGTTTTCCAGTTTCCCCTAAGGGCCATGTGACTGGATATATTTGGTTTCTAATCTTATCCTGCTTGTGGTTATCCCTCTGATGGTTCAATGCTTTCCTTATTATCATGTGTACCTAGGTACAGTGAAATACTTTGATTACATGCAACTCAGCAAGACTATCCTCGTCCCCCAGTTAGTAGAGAATGTACAGATCAGCCCACTCTGAGTCCATATGCAAGAGGTGCCATTTCCCAGTCCCAGCTGCAGTGGGCCACGAAAAGATGTTGCAGCCATCGCCTCCATTCCGGTTGTCCTGCGAACCGCGGTCCCTCTCCTCGCCTGGCCCTCTTTAGCCCTCGTTTCCCACGGGCACCCTGCAGGATGAATTAGTGAATGGAGTTCTTGCACTTCATTTTGTACATTTATGTTATGAAAATATCATATATTTAGGCTACATCCCGAGTTGTAGTATTTTAGCCACAAGTGTCTATTTCTGTCTGGCATCATTACACATTCTTTAATATTCCCTTTACTTGCAGTGCCAGTTAGTCTGCTGTCTTCCCAGTTAATATATTTGTTTAGTTTAGTTTAGAGATACAGTGTGGGAACAGGTCCTTTGGCTCACAGAGTTCACACTGACCAGCAACCCCCCTAGGGACAATTTACAGAAGCTAATTAACGTGCAAACCCACACATCTTTGGATCGTGAAGGTTTACAAGGTTAATTCCCGGGATGGCGGGACTGTCATATGCTGAGAGAATGGAGCAGCTGGGCTTGGAAACTATGGAGTTTAGAAGGATGAGAGGAAATCTCATTGAAACATATAAGATTATTAAGGGCTTGGACACACTAGAGGCAGGAAACATGTTCCCGATGTTGGGGGAGTCCAGAACCAGGGGCCACAGTTTAAGAATAAGGGGTAAGCCATTTAGAACGGAGACGATGAAACACTTTTTCTCACCGAGAGTGGTGAGTCTGTGGAACTCTCTGCCTCAAAGGGTGGTGGGGGCAGGTTCTCTGGATGCTTTAAAGAGAGAACTAGATAGGGCTCTTAAAAATAGCAGTCAGGGGATATGGGGAGAAGGCAGGAACGGGGTACTGATTGTGGATGATCAGCCACAAGGGCCAAATGGCCTGCTCCTGCACCTATTGTCTATTGTCCATTGTGAAAGGAAACCCAAGCTGAAAGGCCTGTTTTCCTACTGCTTGACTCTGACCAAGCATTGTTATTGCACAAGTGGGTGTTTGTGGCACCCCATCTGATTGCAAGATAAGACAGGCAATATGATAAATGACTCCAGTCAGACTGTATTCATCCAGTAATTGTCTTTGCATTTGTACTCCCAGCAGCTTTATTGTTCTGCTGGCGGCTCTCCAATCTCGAACCGAAACAAGTATAAAAGAATATGAGAGGAGTAGACGCAACAGTGTATTTTGCCCAGAGTAGGGGAATCAAGGACCAGAGGACATGGGTTTGCAGTGAGGGGTGAAAGATTTAATAAGAATCTTAAATCTTGAGCTCGCAGCAGAGGTAGTTGAGGCAGGTGCTATCGCAACTCTTAAGAAACATTTAGACAGGCACATGGATAGGGCAGGTTTAGAAGGATATGGGCCAAACACTAGTATAGATGGGACATGTTGGGCAAGTTGGGCCGAAGGTCCTGTTTCCACGCTGTGAGACTCTGTGACTCTAATAAAGTATATCAAAGCAATACGACTTTCATTATATTTTAGTAATGTTCAATTATCTTCACATCTATCCTCATCATTTTAGGGCTGAGTTCAAGATCATCGGTCCACAAGAATGTTCATCTGGTGTCTAATTGAAGTGTCTGAGATTCAGTTGAGCTGCTCATCTGTTGTGCGTAGCCTTGGGAAATATTGAACAGGACTTAACTCATTGCTACTATTGAACTGACTGTGTATTCTGTGGCTGCTGTATGTTTGAGACCATTCTTAAACTGTAATTTAAACAAAAGGCTTTGACTTTATCTTTGTTCTACTGGGTGTATATGAAATGTGTGCTTTATATATTTGCCGTATTTCTCAACTTTGTAAAGTGATTGATTTTGAACCTTTTTTTTAAATTGAACATTAATCTGGATTATTTAGTCTTTTTCTAATAAAGTGTGAAATTTACAGTTCTTTGAAAATATTACAGTACGGCATTGTGTAATGTGTACATGAAAAGAAATTAAGTTGATCTTAAGACTGGACTGAAAATGCAGTAAAGTGTAATTGCATTGTTCATTTTGCGTTGGAACAGATAATAAATTTTATATTCTATAAATGACAGCAAGAAGGTGTGTTTTAACCTGACAATTTAATGGTTAAAGTGAGTATTGTCCTTGATACTGAGCTGGTGATTCTCTTGATAGAACAGTCTGTTAGGGGGAATATATCTTTGCCAAACTCTCGCACTGACCTCACAGGCAAGGTGCTGCTCTGCCAACAATCAGATCAACACCAGTGTGTGAAGAGAGAGTACAGTCCAAAACTAACGGGTTGCTTAAGGTAATCTGACTCGTCATTAATTCTTCAACTGAGGGAACTTCCAGTGAAATCGTGCAAATGCTTGTATCCAAAATAATTCACTTGATGAGATTCTTCACACGTGCACTAGTTAAAATGTAGCAATGGTTGGGATTTTCCAGAATTGCCTGTTTCCATCTGCTTTGTCATCTGCTTTAACCCTGTGGAGACTTCATCCAAAAAATATTCACATCTCTGTTGGTGCTACGTTAGTAATTGTGCGTAATTGTAACCGGTACAGTATCACGATAGGGCAAGACCGATGAAGCGATGGAAGTTAAGGTGGAGATGAAAGGGGAAATTCCTATCAAGCAACAGACTGCATTTCTTCCATACCAAGAGATGTTGGAAGATATTGCAAGGGTCAATGTAAAGATGACAATCACTTGTCGGGCTTGTCCAGACTTTATCCATTCCTCCAAAAGAAACTAATGATATAGAGAGCAGAGAACCTATAATTGAAGTTTTTTAATGTATAATTTTCACTTATATGTACTATCCAATAAAGGCAATAAAATATAATAGTGATATATGAAAATATTCTTTGGAGAATTAACTTTTTTTAATTCAGTATTTTACCCAGTGAAATAAGGGACCATGACAAGTGGGATTTTTCTTGGGATATTGTTTTAATATTGTGATGTTTCTTGCAAAGGGTAGTGAATCAGATAATGGATATTTTTTTGATGCAGAGATACATAGATTCTTAATTAGTACGGGTGTCAGGGGTTATGGGGTGAAGGCAGGAAATGGGTTAAGAGGGATAGGATCAGCCATGATTGAATGGCGGAGTAGACTACATGGGCCGAATGGCCTAATTCTGCTCCCAGAGCTTATGAACTAAAGCCATGATGTTATGGGGGTATAAGTGATGGAATATTTCCTCTTATTCTAAACACACGGATGCATCTATTTTTAATCTGCCTTTAAATTTTGTTACCAATCTGGTAACTCTGCATTTCCCCCAATCTTTACCTTGAGGCCTATGTCTGTGAACTGAAGACCATACTCCAGATTTGCTCTAACTTCTTAGCCCCCTGCGGCCATGGCTGACCATGGGTGTCTCCAGGGTGCTATTCCCTCTATGGAGGACGCCTGTGCGTGACTTTGTTTAACGTGGGGAGACTGGTGCACAGACAGCCACCCCACGATCCTTGACAGATCTGGGTCAGGGTCCAGTGGCATGGAGTCCAAGATGACCGGAGACCCTTTTCTGCTGCAGCCTTCATCCGCCTTCCCAGCCGTTGTGACGCTCCACTAAAGTCAGCCATCGTCCTCCGCCTGTTCCACCGTTGAGGTCTCGGTTGGATTGCTCTTTGTCAGAGACCTCCCCCTCGACCTTACCGCCATGGGTGGCCCTACCAGGAGCATAGCTCCAGACGGCATCGCTCTCAGGATCTCAGGTCCACACAAGCTTCTCCACCACGACATGGTGACAATCCACAGAGAAGCATGCCCTAACTAAGGCTCAGTAAATTGATGGCTTGTGTGGCTATACTGTAACTCCATCTGCAAGTTTGCAGATGACGCCGCAGTGGTGGGCTGGATCATGGACAATGACAAGGGGGCAGGAGATGGAGACTAAGGTAAACTTGGCAACGTGGTGTCAGGACAAATAATCTCACTCTCAATGTTAGCAAGACAAAGGAGCTAGTTATCACTTTCAGGAAGCACCGATGGTGCGGAAGTGGAAATGGTTGAGAGCTTCAAGTTCTTTGGCATTAATATTACCAATGATCTGTGGTGGACTGACCACATTGATACGACTACCAAGAAGGCTCACCAATGCCTCTGCTTCAGACTGAAGACATTTGGCTTGTCTCCAATGACCCTTATAGACTTCTACTAATGCACTCCAGAAAGCATTCTGACGGGTTGCATCATTAGCTTGCATTGGGAAAAGTTCTGCCCCAGACCACAAGAAATTGCAGAGAGATGTAGATGCAGCCCAGTTCACCACACAGAGCAGACTTCCCACCATTGACTCCATCTATACCACACTGTCTTGGAAAAGCAGCCAACATCCGTTATTCCACCACGGTCATTCCCCCTGCTCCCTGCTCCCATTCAGCAGAAGGTACAGAAGCTTGAAAGCGCGCACCACCAGACTCAGGAACAGCTTCTTCCTCTCTGTTATCAGGCTTCTGAACGGTCCTTCCATAAGCTAGGGTACTGTCCAATTCACCTCTACCCCATTGCGGACATTGTCTTTGTCTCTGGAACGGATGCATTACAATGCTGAGGACTATATTCTGCACTCTGTATCTTCACCTTTGCTCTATCGGACGAACCTGATTTGATTCTGTACATGGAGAGTATTTTCTGATTCGATTGGAGTCAACAATAATCCTAAACCTAAAACAAATGAATGCTTCCCAACTTGATTTCTAACTGCTTTGTAATTAGAAATTATGTACGCTTCTCGTTATTTTTCTTCATGTAAGCAACGTAACATTTTTAAAAAAACATTTGAAATGTAATATTTTAAAAGAAAATATGTAAGGTGGTGGGACTAGTTGTGTAAGGACTGTGTCACGGTGTAAATATGTGGTGTAGATGGGACATGTTGGTCAGTGTCGAAAGGTTGGGCCGAAGGGCCTGTTTCCACGCTGTATGACTAAGAAAATGTAACTTTCTTGCCGTGAAAATGTAATGTTATTTCCCAACGCTTATGCATCAAACCGCAACGACTAATTTGTTAGCGTTTGTGCTTCATTTCATGTTGCTTAGTCTATGCTGTATTAGATTAGTTTAATTTAGAGATACAGTGCGAGACAGGCCTCTCAGCCCACCAGGTCTGCGCCGACCAGCAATCCCTACACATCAACACTATTCTATTCACACACATGGGACAATTTACATTTATAGCAAGCCATTCAACCTGCAAACCTGTACATCTTTGGAGTGCGGGAGGAAACCAGAGACCCCGGAGAAAACCCACGCAGGAAACGGGGAGAACGTACTAACTCCGTACAGACAGCACCTGCAGTCAGAATCGAACCCGGGTCTCTGGCCCTGTAAGGCAGCAACTCTACCACTGCGCCACCGTGACACAGTCCTTGCCACATATATGGCCATGATGTTAATACAAGCAGCAGCTCAATAAAAGACCTAAATGTTTTATTGAAAAATTGTATACACGAGCCAGTTTTAATAAATACTTTTGATTTAATAGGGACCATAAATACATTTGTTTCCGTTTGGATCAATGCTAAACAATGTGCATAACACTTGCGATTAGAATATAACCATTTTGAGATTAAGTACTAAATGCAGAAATACTCACCACCCAAGGAAAAGTAAATGGTAACTTAAATATATATATACAGTTGGCAAGGGGATTAGGCTATGGAATTCAATACATGGATAACAAGGGTGACTATGACTTAATAATGCATTAAGCCCTTTCATTGAGTCTCCAACCTGCCACTGCTTTTATTCAGGCGTTTGATTTCTTAAAGGTACATTCATCATTGTTGACCCATTGTCCTGCTACAATATATTACAGTTTTCTAATGCTGTTTAATTTAAAGTGATGAACAAAGGGGTAGATGGATGCCTCTTGGACTCTTACGCATATTTCTTAATTTCATCATACAGTACCAGTACAAAGGCTCCTCCCATTCCTCTCAACACATTTGACCAGGCACCTTTGAAGAAAGCTTTAGACCCCTCATCTTTCGCAATTTTTTTCCAGCAATCGATTGTGCCCGAATACATTATATCAGCTGTTGAGACATCACAACAGTAATGTTAGATATGTATGATACATAAAATGAATAGAAACATAGAAAATAGGTGCAGGAGGAGGCCATTCGGCCCTTCTAGTCAGCACCGCCACTCATTGTGATCATGGCTGATCGTCCCCAATCAATAACCCGTGCCTGCCTTCTCCCCATATCCCTTGATTCCACTAGCCCCTAGAGCTCTATCTAACTCTCTTAAATCCACCCAGTGGTTTAGCCTCCTCTGCCCTCTGTGGCAGGGAATTCCACAAATTCACAACTCTCTGGGTGAAAAAGTTTTTCCTCACCTCAGTCTTAAATGGCCTCCATTTTATTCTAAGACTGTGGCCCCTGGTTCTGGACTCGCCCAACATTGGGAAAATGTTTCCTGCATCTAGCTTGTCCAATCCTTTTATAATTTTATATGTTTCTATAAGATCCCCCCCATCCTTCTAAACTCCAGTGAATACAAGCCCAGTCTTTTCAATCTTTCCTCATATGACAGTCCCGCCATCCCAGGGTTCATGAATGAACGAATGAATAAGTTTATTGGCCAACTACATTCACATACAAGGAATTTGCCTTGGTGCTCCGCTCGCAAGTAACAACAACACATACAGTAAGCAATTAAGAATAAAACATTATAGTTTAAACATGTGAATGAAATAAAATACCAGAGCTAAAGGAGGCTACAGACTTTTGGTTATTGAAAAGAGCTACTGCTTGTGGAAAGACGTCCGTACAAACAGCACCCGTTGTCAGGATGGAACCTGGGTCTGATATGCCACTTCTCTCACTAAATCATCTGCTGCGCTTTTATCAGGCTTCTGCATGGTCCTTCCATAAGCTAGGGTACCATCCAATTTACCTCTCCCCCATTTACAGGCATTAAACTTTGTCTATGGAACTGACATAGAAAATAGGTGTGGTAGTAGGCCATTCGGCCCTTTGAGTCAGCACCAGCACTCAATTTGATCATGGCTGATCATCCAAAATCAGTACCCCGTTCCTGCTTTCTCCCCATATCCCTTTATTCTGTTAGCCCTAAGAGCTCTATCTAACTCTCTTGAAAACAGCCAGTCAATTAGCCTCCACTGCCTTCTGTGGCAGAGAATTCCACAGATTCACTGCTCTCTGGGTGAAAAAGACTTTCCTCATCTCAGTCCTAAATGGCTTACCCCTTATTCTTACACCGTAACCTCTGGTTCTGGACTCCCACAACATCGTGAACATTTTTCCTGCATCTAGCCTGTCCAATCCGTTAAGAATTGTATATGTTTCAGGAGTTTCATAGTTATACAGCGTGGAAACAGGCCCTTCAGCCCACATCAACCAACATGTCCCATCTACACGTCTCACCTGCCTGCTGCCTGACCCCTAAATTTAAACTGATAGAATTAAAAAAAACTCTCTAAAAGACAAAAAACTCAGGAGTAACTCAGTGGATCAGGCAGCATCTCGGGAGAACATGGATAGGCAGCGTTTCGGATCAGGATCCTTCTTCGGACTCAGAAGAGAACATCTTCAAAGCAGGTTTAAGAAGGAACTGCAGAAGCTGGAAAATCGAAGGTAGACAAAAAGTGCTGGAGAAACTCAGCGGGTGCGGCAGTATCTATGGAACGAAGGAAATAGGCAACGTTTCGGGCCGAAACGTTGCCTGTTTCCTTCATCCCATAGATGCTGCCGCACCCACTGAGTTTCTCCAACACTTTTGTCCATCTTCAAAGTAGGCATACCTTGAAGAGACTTTTGACTCTGACGAAGAAGGGTTCTGATCCGAAACGTCACCTCTCTTTATTTTCTCCAGAGGTGCTGCCTGACCCACTGAGGTACAACAGCATTTTGTCTCTTTTTATTAAACCTGCATCTGCAATTCCCTGTGAATACAATAACTTTTCTCTAACGCATGAAAGAGTGAAAAGGAATTGGAGAAAAGCGCTCCATGGTTTTACATTCGCAGCGATTTTAATGAGGGAATTTTGATGAGCGTGACCACAGGGTTTGGGAGGGTTAATGGGCCAAGGACAAAAATGGTTTATTAGGTCTGCATTTGGTTTGAGATTATCCAGAAAATCTTTTTGCGTTGTCAAGACAACAAACTGCAGCTGTTGGTTTAAAAAAAAGGACACAAAGTTCTGGAGAAACTCAGCAAGTCAGGTGGCATCCCTGGAGAACATGGAGAGGTGACGTTCCTGGTCAGGGGACCTTCTTCGGTCTGCGATCTCATTGCTGTTGATTATCTTGCACAGGGTGCTCTGACCACGCTGAAGCCAAAGAATACTTGAAGTATATTCTTTGCCTCAATAGACAACCGGTGCAGGAGTAGGCCATTCGGCCCTTCGAGCCAGCACCGCCATTCAATGTGATCACGGCTGATCACCCCCAATCCGTAGCCCGTTCCTGCCTTCTCCCCATATCCCCTGACTCCGCTATTTTTAAGAGACCTGTCTAGCTCTCTCTTGAAAGCATCCAGAGATCTCCGGGCACATTTGTTCTTCTAATTCCCGTTGACTATTCGGGGGTCTGTACTACACCCCCGACAAGGTGATCTTCCCTTTCCTGTTCCTCAGCTCCACCTATATAGCCTCACTAGAAGAACCATCCATAATGTCGCCTCTGATCACAGCTGTGACATCCTCCTTACCCAGCCATGCAACCCCCTCTTCTTTGTCCCTCGCCTGTCTCTCCTGAAGCTCCTGTACTCCAGGACATTGAGCTGCCAGTCCTGCCCCTCCCTTAACCAGGTTTCAGTCATGGCTACAACGTTCCAGTCGCACGTACCTATCCATGCCCTAAAGCTCATCTGCCTTACCCGTCAGGCCCCTTGCATTATATTAGTGCAGCCTAAACCAACCCTCCTTCCTCGATCATCGCCTTTCTACCCACTAACCTTTCCCACACCACCCTCCATACCAACTTCCTGCACGAGATCCCACCCCCTATCTTAGCAAAACACAATGTGCTGGAAGAACCCAGCAGGGTTAGGCAGCATCTGTGGGGGGAAGTGAACCCTTCTTCAGTCTGATGGAGTAGGGGGGAGAAAGGCTTTGTCCTGCCCCAGAAGGAAGAGAGACCATCGGGAGTTATATCGAATACTTTTTGTAACTGCGATGCCCTATACGTGGCGACTCTTTGCATACTTATGTATTGTATGCAAAATAAAGAATTTCACTGTACCAAGTACATGTGACAATAATGTACCAGTCATCGCTCTTCATAATAGTAGTCGAATTAGGCCATTCGGCCCACCGAGTCTACTCTACCATTCAATCATGGCTGATCTATCGCTCCCACCTAACCCCATTCTCCTGCCTTCTCCCCATAACCCCAAACACAAGTATTAAGCAAGTCTTTATTTTCCAGGTTTCTTCCCCGCCACAATCAGTCTGAAGAAAGGACACAGCCAGCATCCGTGGGGATGCTGATGGGCCCACTGTGATGCACCAGCACTTTGTGCTTCACTCAAGGTTCCGGCATCATCGTTTGGCTTTATTTCGAGTAACTATTTTTCAGTTACTCTCCCGTGTGGCAAAATGTACAGAAGTGTGAAAACGCACACCTCCAGATTCAGGAACAGTTTTTTCGACAGCTGTTATCAGGAAACGAAATAATCCCACCAACAACTAGAGAGCAGTCCAGATCTACTATCCACCTCATTGGAGACACTCGGACTAATTTTGATCGGACTTTGTGGGAGGCACGGTGGCTCAGCGGTAGAGTTGCTGCCTCACTGCACCAGAGACTCAGGTTCGATCCCGACTACGGGTGCTGTTTGTACGGGGTTTGTACGATCTCCCCGTGACCTGTGTGGGTTTTCTCCAAGATCTTCGGTTTCCTCCCACATGCCAAAGACGTACACGTTTGTAGGTTAATTGGCTCTGATAAAATTGTAAAATTGTTCCTAGTGTGTGTCGGATACAGTTCGTGTCTCTGGTTGGTGCAAAGTCCGTGGGCCGTGGTGGTGGTTTCCACGCTGTATCTCTAAACTAAATTAAACTCAACTTTATTGGCTTTATCTTGCACTAAACATTTCTTCATATTATTCCCTTTGTCATGCATCTGTACACTGTTGACAGCTCAATTGTAATCAAGTATTGTCTTTCTGCTGACTGGTTAGCACGCAACTAAAGCTTTTCACCGTACCTCGGTACACATGACTCAGCGCCTCTACTTCCTGAGAAGATTACGGAGAGTCGGTATGTCAAGGGGGACTCTCTCGAACTTCTACAGGTGCACAGTAGAGAGCATGCTGACCGGTTGCATCGTGGCTCGGTTTGGCAACTTGAGAGCCCAGGAGCGGAAAAGACCACAAAAAGTAGTAAACACTGCCCAGTCCATCATCGGCTCTGACCTTCCTACCATCGAGGGGATCTATCACAGTCGCTGCCTCAAAAAGGCTGGCAGCATCATCATGGACCCACACCATCCTGGCCACTCACTCATCTCCCCGCTGCCTTCAGGTAGAATGTACAGGAGCCTGAAGACTGCAACGTCCAGGTTCATGAACAGCTTCTTCCCCACAGCCATCAGGCTATTAAACTCAACTGTAACAAATCTCTGAACATTAATAGACCATTATCTGTTTATTTGCACTTTATCTGCTTATTTATTGATGTGTGTATATATTTATATAATGGTATATGGACACACTGATCTGTTCTGTATTCATGCCTACTATGTTCTGTGTGCTGAAGCAAAGCAAGAATTTCATTGTCCTATCTGGGACACATGACAATAAACTCTCTTGACTTGACTTGACAATAAACTAATCTCAAACTTAAACTCAGTAGGTTAATAACAAAGATAGACCCAAAATGCTGGAGTAAACTCAAGGGGGACAGGCAGCATCTCAGGAGAGGAGGAATGGGTGATGTTTTGGGTCAAATCCCGAATAACAAGGTGATTCTGGTTTACAACGTACCTCCCTTCCGGCCGGACTGCATCATCATACGTCGACGGACTGTGTCGAATGGGTAGGAGACCAGCCCAGCCACTGCCGTCACTGACTGCGCAATCATCCAGCTGATCAGAATATGCACGTTCTTCGGATCTGGCATCATCCCTGACGAACACAAACAAAGCTATCGCTTAGTTCACCAGAGGATAATAGACTACCTTCTACACAACTGCCTCACAGCGCCAGGGACCCTGGTTCAATCCCACGTGTGTGTGTGTGTGGAGTTTGCACGTTCTCCCCACGGACTGCGTGGGTTTCCTCCGGGTGCGCCGGTTTCCTCCCACATTCCAAAGACGGAAGGTTTGTAGGTTGCAATAAAAAGTATAAGTAAGTATAAGTATAAGTATCCTTTATTGTCATTCAGGCCTGTTGGTCTGAACGAAATTTCATGCCTTGCAGTCATACATAGAATAAAATAACAAAAACACACAATAAACACAAATTTAACATTTACATTTTTTTTTAAAGGAACTGCAGTCGCTGGTTTACACCAAAAATAGACAATAGACAATAGGTGCAGGAGTAGGCCATTCGGCCCTTCAAGCCAGCACCGCCATTCAATGTGATCATGGCTGATCGTCCCCAATCAATACCCCGTTCCTGCCTTCTCCCCATATCCCCTGACTCCGCTATCTTTAAGAGCCCTATCTAGCTCTCTCTTTAAAGTATCCTGGGAACCGACCTCCACCACCCACTGAGGCAGAGAATTCCACAGACTCACAACTCTCTGTGAGAAAAAGTGTTTCCTCGTCTCCGTTCTAAATGGCTTACCCCTTATTCTTAAACTGTGGTTCCTGGTTCTGGTCTCCCCCAATATCAGGAACATGTTTCCTGCCTCTAGCGTGTCCAAGCCCTTAATAATCTTATATGCTTCAATAAGATACCCTCTCATCCTTTTAAACTCCAGAGTGTACAAGCCCAGCCGCTCCATTCTCTCAGCATGTGACAGTCCCACCATCCCGGGAATTAACCTTGTAAACCTACGCTGCACTCCCTCAATAGCAAGAATGTCCTTCCTCAAATTAGGGGACCAAAACTGCACACAATACTCCAGGTGTGGTCGCACTGGGGCTCTATCCAACTGCAGAAGAACCTCTTTGCTCCTATACTCAACTCCTCTGTTATAAAGGTCAACATGCCATTCGCTTTCTTCACTGCCTGCTGTACCTGCATGCTCACTTTCATTATAGGACTTTCATTACTTTCAAATAGGCACAGAATTCTCGAGCAACTCAGTGGGCCAGGCAGCATCTCTGGAGAAAATGGACAATCCACAGATATTGTATGACCTGCTGAGATACTCCAGCATTCTCTGTCCATCTCTGGTTTGTAGGTTTCATTGGCTTCTGAGGTTGACCGGAGTGTGCGGGGAGCAGATGCAAAAGTGGGATAACATAGAATCAATGTGAATGGGTCAGCATGGACTCGGTGGACCGAAGGGCCTGTTTCCATGTTGAATCTAAAAATATCTCTAAACTGACCTGGACAGAGTGGATGTGGAGAGGACGTTTCCACTAGTAGGAGAGTCAAGGACCAGAGGGCACAGCCTCAGAATAAAAAGACACCTTTAGAAAGGGGATGGGGAGGAATTTATTTAGTCAGAGGGTGGTGAATCTGTGGAATTCATAGCTACAGACGGCTGTGGAGGCCAAGTCATTGGGAATCTTTAAAGCGGGTATGGACAGATTCTTGAATAGTACAGGTGTCAAGGGTTATGGGGAGACGGCAGGAGAATGGGGTTGAGTGGGAGAGATAGATCAGCCGTGATTGAATGGCGGAGAAGACTTGTTTGGGTTTAATGTAGTAATTCTGCACCTATGGCTTATGAACTTATGAACTAAAATCTAAACCAAACATGTGACTGGCTGTGCACAAGTCTTTCAGCTTTCGCAGCGCTGGGATCATGTACCAATCCTGTTTGACAGACACGGACAAGTGTTGGTGGTGGGGGGGAAGGGCAGGATTTAGTTTCTTCTCTCTTGCTCCTCTCTCCAGCAGGAAGTCAAGAGTCAAGAGTCAATTTAATTGTCATTTGGACCCCTGGAGGTCCAAACGAAATGTCGTTTCTGCAGCCATACATTACACACAGATAGACCCCAGACACAACATAATTACATTTTACATAAACATCCATCACATAGCTGTGATGGAAGGCCAAAAAAACTTATCTCTCCACTGCACTCTCCCCCCCCCGATGTCAGAGTCAAAGTCAAAGCCCCCGGCTGGCGATGGCGATTGTCCCGCGGCCATTGAAGCCACGCCGGGTGGTGCGAGGTCGCACACCGGGTCTTGGTGTTGGAGCCCCCGGTGTGCGCTCGCAAAGTCCCGCGGCCATTCCAGCCGTGCGGGGCGGTGATGTCAGGCCCCGCTCCAGGAGCTCTTCAACCCCGCAACACGGGCGGGAGAATTCGCCGTTGCAGGAGCCCCGAAAAGCGGTCTCCCTCCAGGGATCCGCGGGCTCCCGGTGCCGCCGTCCGCAGACCCGCAGTAGCAGCCTCCGCATCAGCAGCGGCATCGGCAGCAGCAGCAGCAGCAGCAGCAGCAGCAGCAGCAGCAGCGGCAGCGCTCCTCCACCGCTCCAACCGCTCCGGACTCGGCCAGCTCCGCGACGGCAACGGTGAGTCGTCGGCACCAGAGTCCCCGGCTTCTTCCTGTTGGAGGCCGCTCCTCGTTGCGGCCCCAACGACAACGGAAACCCGACGAGAAAAGGTCGGGTCTCCAGTGCAGGGAGAGATTTAAAAAAAGTTTCCCCCCCCCCCCCCCTCCCCCCCCCACCCCCACCCCCCCACACACACACCACACCCCAAAAAAAATAACAAAAACTACATTAAAACACAGACAGAAAATAATAAAAACGCGGACAGACTGCAGAGGCCGCTGCTGGCCAGAGCCGCGCCGCCTACCGGAGTTGGCATTCAGTAGTCGTACAGTGATGAAATCGACGCCATGAGGGCAACCTGTCGCTGCTCCATGGATGGCAAGACCCCATGTTGTTTAACTCTTTCAATACCCCGTTGGCTTAAGTTTAGTGGAGTGGAACAGAGTGTAGTTTAGTTTTAGAAACAGGCCCTTCGGCCCACCAAGTCCACGGTGGGGTTGAGAGGGAAAGATAGATCAGCCATGATTGAATGGTGGAGAAAGATGACTTGATGGGCCGAATGGCCTAATTCTGTTCCTAGCACTAATGAAATATGAACTTATAACCTCAGCTTCCTACCCAGTGCTAAGAAAATGCAGACGTCAATGGAATAGAGTTGTATTGAATAGTTAGACCCAGATAGAGTGGATGTGGAGAAGATGTTTCCAGTATTGGGAGAATTTAGGAACAGAGGATACAGCCGCAGAATAAAAGGACGTAACTTCAGAATGGAGATGAGGAGGAATTTCTTCAGTCAGAGGGTGGTGAATCTGTGGGATTCATTGCTGCAGACGGCTGTGGAGGCCAAGTCATTGAGCATTTGCAAAGCGGTTCTTGATTACTAAGGGTGTCAAAGATTACAGGAAGACTGCGGGAGAATGGGGTTGAGCGGGATATGTCGATCAGCCATGATCGAATGATGGAGCAGAGTCGATGGGCCGAATGGTCCAGTACTGTTCCTGTGTCTTGTGAACAGATCACAACAATCCATGGGTTACTTGGTCTGGCCCTTGGGAAGCGTACGGCAGTAAACCTGGAAACTATGGATTATCCCCCAGGAACGCATGAATCAATTTGTAAGGAAAAGATACTCCTTCACAAATTTGAGGAAGGACATTCTTGCTATTGAGGGAGTGCAGCGTAGGTTCACCAGGTTAATTCCCAGGATGGCGGGACTGTCATATGATGAAAGAATGGAGCGACTGGGCTTGTGTTCACTGGAATTTAGGGGATCTTATAGAAACATATAAAATCATTAAAAGACTGGACATGCTAGATGCAGGAAACATGTTCCTGATGGTGGGGGAGTCTAGAACCAGGGCCACAGTTTAAGAATAAGGGATAGGCCATTTGGAACTGAGATGAGGAAAAAGCTTTTTCACACATTTGGTTGTGAAATTGGGGAATTCTCTGCCTCATAAGGCAGTGGAGAACCAATTCACTGGATGCATTCAAAAGAGAGTTAGATAGAGCTCTAAGGGCTCCATTCAAGGGTTATGGGGGGAAGGCAGGAATGGGGTACTGATGGGGGATGATCAGCCATGATCACATTGAATGGCGGTGCTGGCTGGAAGGACAGAATGGCCTATTCCTGCACCTATTGTCTGTGTATCTATGTCAAGTAAGGCAACTTGACATCATGTCTGGCATGGTCACTGTGGGCCGAAGGGCCTGTTCCTGCACTGCTTTGTTCTATGTTTTACATATGTTATCACACTCAGCAAACTACGTTATGCTCAGGTAGAACGTACAGGAGCCTGAAGACTGCAACAACCAGGTTCAGGAATAGCTACTTCCCCACAGCCATCAGGCTATTAAACCTGGCTCGGACAAAACTTTGATTATTAATAACCCATTATCTGTTATTTGCACTTTATCATTTTATTTATTCATGTGTGTATATATTTATATTACGGTATCTGGACACACTGATCTGTTTTGTAGTAAATGCCTACTATGTTCTGTGTGCTGTAGCAAAGCAAGAATTTCATTGTCCTATCAGGGACATATGACAATAAACTCACTTGCGGTATTTTGCGGGTCTGTCATCTTTTAGTGCATTTAATAATCAGTTAATATCACAAGGGACAAAGCTGTGGTGAAATATGACATGGTTTTATGAATGAGAATGGCCATGGCGGGGTGAATAATTTTAGCGAAAGATAACATTAAAAACCGCAACAAAATAAGCATCTTGTAGCAGTACCAAACGTGGTTGCTTTATTCAGACATAATAGGTTTGAAATACATACACGTTTGGTCCTCTATCATATTGTCATTGCTGCTGCAGCTGAGCGAGGGCGTTCTCTCGAGCTAAGCTACCTGTCGACTCCAGGTCGCAAGGTGAGATAGACAATAGACAATAGGTGCAGGAGTAGGCCATTCGGCCCTTCGAGCCAGCACCGCCATTCAATGTGATCATGGCTGATCATCCTCAATCAGTACCCCGTTCCTGCCTTCTCCTCATATCCCGATTCCTCTATTTTTAAGAGCCCTATCTAGCTCTCTCTTGAAAGCATCCAGAGAACCTGCCTCCACCGCCCTCTGAGGCAGAGAATTCCACACTCACCACTCTCTGTGAGAAAAAGTGTTTCCTCGTCTCCTTTCTAAATGGCTTACCCCTTATTCTTAAACTGTGGCCCCTGGTTCTGAGACCTGCTTATGTAGCAGAACACTGCTCTTAACCGATGACAATCCTCGTAAATACTGACGAGGGTTCGACCGCAAGTTGTCTGACCATCAGGTGACGCCACAATCTCCATCTAAATGTTGCCGAACTCCACGTTGTGCTCTTTTTACAGAGGTTTCCAGGGAAATGGACCAAACGAGGGCAACTGGGACTCGCTTAGGTTGGGATTCTTGGTCAGCACGGACATGATGGGCCGAAGGGCCTGTTTCTCTGCCATATGATTCTGTTATGCACTGTGGCTTAACATCGAGGAGCTGGCGGCCTTTGCTGGAGACCGACTTCGGGAGCTCCAACCACGGGGGCCTGCGGACTTACCATGGTGGAACTCACAATCCCTTTGCCAGGGATCGACCTCTGAGCTCAAAACTGCGGGAGCATGCGGACTTTAACATGGTGGAGCTCGCGGTCTCTGGTCAGAGACCGACTCCGGGAGCTCCAAGCCGCGGGGGTTCAATCATCCCGACACGGGGACTTCGATCGCCCCGACACGGGGGCTTTGACAACTAGCTGCGGGGGCTTCGATCGCCCCGACTGCAGATGGTTCGACTGTCCCGACCGTGGGAGAATAAAGAGGAAGAAGATTAGACTTTATTGGCTTCCACCACAGTGGGGAATGTGGGGAATCCGCTGTGGTGGATGTTTATGTTAACTTTTATGTAGTTGTGTCTTGTTGCTTATTTGTAATATGGCTGTATAGTAATTTGTGTTTCACTGTACTTTAATTGGCACACGTGATAATAATCTGACCTTTGAACCTTTGAAACATTTGAGATATATGGGCCAAACGCAGGGAAATTAGGTTGATTTAGATGGGACATCATGGTCGGCAACGCCAGGTTGGACCGAAGGGCCTGTTTTCCTGCAGTATATATATTTATTTATTCTATAGGTAGATACAAAATGCTGGAGTAACTCAGCGGGACAGGCAGCATCCCTGGAGAGAAGGAATAGGTGACATTTCAGGTCAAGACCCTTCTACAGACTGATGTCAGGGGAGTGGGCGGGACAGATAGGATATAGGCGGAGACAGTAAGACTGGTGGGAGAACTGGGAAGGGGAAGGGAATGGAGAGAGAGGGAAAGCAAGAACTACTCTGAGGTCTGTGTACATACCGCTAGGATTGTAAGCTGCCCCAAGCGAAATATGAGGTGCTGTTCCCTACAATTTGCGCTGGGGACCCAGGACAGAAAGGGAGGGGGATTAAAGTGTTGAGCAACCAGGAGATCAGGTTGGTTAAGGCGGACTGTAGCTCTATTTACTATAGCTCTATTTAAAATACACTAGGGCAGGTACATGGATAGGAAAAGTTCCGAGGAATAAGGGCCAAATGCAGGCAAATGGGATTAATTTAGGTAGGACATTTGGGTCGGCATGGACTAGTTGGGCTGAAGAGCCATGTTGCATGACATGGTGGATGGATGGATGGATGGATAGACAGAGATAAACAGAGATAGATAGACAGAGACAGAGAGAGAGAGATAGAGAGAGATAGAGAGAGAGATAGAGAGAGATAGAGAGAGATAGAGAGAGAGATAGATAGATCGATAGAGATAGATCGATAGAGATAGATCGATAGAGATAGATCGATAGAGATAGATCGATAGATAAATAAATAAATAGATAAGATGGATAGAGAGATGGATAGAGAGATGGATTCAGAGATGGATAGATGGAGAGATGGATGCAGAGATGGATAGATGGAGAGATGGAGAGATGGAGAGATGGAGAGATGGATAGATGGAGAGATGGATAGATGGAGAGATGGATAGATGGATAGATGGATAGATGGATAGAGATAGAGGGATGGATGGATGGATGGATGGATGGATGGATGGATGGATGGATGGATGGATGGATGGATTGATTGGGGAGAGGAATTTGTATCTTTATCAGTGCCCTTTATGGGTGGCTATTTGCATACCTTGGCTTTCCGTGCAAAGAATTTCACTGTGACTTGTCACATGTGACATTAAAGCATTCATTCATTCATGTGTTTAAATGTATGTCTGATATCTTATGCGTATCTTATGTCTACATGTTTCTCCCCATGACTCTACGATCCGCTGCAGTCCCAGCCGCAACCTGCTTACCTTTGGCGGTGTCATAGACTCCGAAGTAGGCAGCCCGGTAAATGATGATGCCTTGTACGGAGACGGCGAAGCCTTGGTAAAGGCCTCGCAGGCCGTCCGACTTGAAGATCTTGCTGAGGCAGCTGGCGAGGCCGGTGAACTCCCTCCCGCTCGCGCCCTTGCCCACGTCGGCGGCCAGCCGGGTCCGGGCGAAGTCCAGCGGGTAGACCAAGCACAGGGACGTGGCGCCCGCCGCCCCGCCCGATGCCAAGTTTCCGGCAAAGTAACGCCAGAACTGCGTCTTCTTGTCGACCCCGCCCAGGAAGACCTTCTTGTACTTGTCCTTGAAGGCGAAGTTGAGGGCCTGGGTTGGGAAATACCGGATCACGTTGGCCAGGTTTCCTCGCCAGAAGGAGATGAAGCCCTGTTCCTTGGGAATACGCACGACACAGTCAATGATCCCCTTGTACTGCATCTCAGCTGTGATCTGCTTGCTCGCATGCTGGACCTGGGAAAGGGATTCAAAAGCATGAGAGAAATCTTTGTTACATTGAACCCCAGGAGGACCCTGCAACGCCGTCAGGACATAGAAGTAAGTAAGTAAGTTTATTGGCCAAGTATTCACATACAAGGAATTTGCCTTGGTGCTCCGCCCACAAGTAACAACATGACATACAGTGACAGTTACGAATGACTCAGAAAACACTAAACATTAATAATAATAAAACATTAATATTATCTAAATGGTGGCCGATTGGGAAAGGGGGAGATGCAGCGAGACCTGGGTGTCATGGTACACCAGTCATTGAAGGTAGGCATGCAGAGGCAGCAGGCAGTAAAGAAAGCGAATGGTATGTTGGCTTTCATAGCAAAAGGATTTGAGTATAGGAGCAGGGAGGTTCTACTGCAGTTGTACAGGGTCTTGGTGAGACCACACCTGGAGTATTGCGTATAGTTTTGGTCTCCAAATCTGAGGAAGGACATTATTGCCATAGAGGGAGTGCAGAGAAGGTTCACCAGACTGATTCCTGGGATGTCAGGACTGTCTTATGAAGAAAGACTGGATAGACTTGGTTTATACTCTCTAGAATCTAGGAGATTGAGAGGGGATCTTATAGAAACTTACAAAATTCTTAAGGGGTTGGACAGGCTAGATGCAGGAAGATTGTTGGGGAAGTCCAGGACAAGGGGTCACAGCTTAAGGATAAGGGGGAAATCCTTTAAAACCGAGATGAGAAGAACATTTTTCACACAGAGAATGGTGAATCTCTGGAACTCTCTGCCACAGAGGGTAGTTGAGGCCAGTTCATTGGCTATATTTCAGAGGGAGTTAGATGTGGCCCTTGTGGCTAAGGGGATCAGAGGGTATGGAGCGAAGGCAGGTACAGGATACTGAGTTGGATGATCAGCCATGATCATATTGAATGGCGGTGCAGGCTCGAAGGGCCGAATGGCCTACTCCTGCACCTAATTTCTATGTTTCTATAAACACACCATTGATCAAGCATGTGAACCAACAAAATACCAGATCAAAGGGAGGCTACAGATTTTTGGCTGTTGAGTAGAGCTACTACTCGTGGATAAAAACTGTTTTTATGTCTGGCTGTGGCAGCTTTGACAGTCCGGAGTCGCCTTCCAGAGGGAAGTGATTCAAAGAGTTTGTTACCAGGGTGAGAGGGGTCAGAGATGATCTTGCCCGCTCGCTTCCTGGCCCTTGCAGTGTACAGTTCGTCAATGGAGGGAAGGTTGCAGCCAATAACCTTCTCTGCTGATCGGACGATTCACTGCAGCCTCCAGGTGTCGTGCTTGGAAACATAGAAAATAGGCACAGGAGCCAGCGGTGCCATTCTATATGATCATGGGTTATCATCCAGAGAGAATCAGTACCACATTCCTGCTTTCTCCCCATATCCCTTGATTCCGATAGCCCTAAGACCTATATCTAATTCTCTCTTGAAAACATCAGACAACAGGCCTTCAAGGTCAGATCAAGATCCCTGCGCTTACAACTGGGACTTGAAAATGGCCCCAAACTGGCGACTCTGTACACTGTCTCAGTGTACTGCTGCTGTACACCATTACTGCGCCTGCGATGCTTATCTCAGGTGTGTATGTAAGTGCTTAGGTGTAGTGATACTTGTACTAAACTGTATACAAAAATGACTTTCACTGTACCTCAGAACGCGTGACTAATAAAGTCACACATACTGAGCAAGGGCAGCCACGGTGGCGCAGCGGTAGAGTTGCTGCCTTACAGCGAATGCAGATCCGGGCTCGTTCCCAATTACGGATGCTGCCTGTACGGAGTTTTACGTTCTCAAAAATGACCCGTGACCTGCGTGGGTTTTCACCGAGATCTTCGGTTTCATAGAAAATAGGTGCAAGAGGAGGCCATTCGGCCCTTCGAGCCAACACCGCGTTTCCACCGACTGTGGGTTTCCTCCCACACTCCAAAGACATACAGGCTTGTGGGTTAATTGGCTTGATGAAAAATGTAGGGAAAATAATAAAATATTATCCCTAGTGGGTGTAGGATAGTGTTAATGTGTGGGAATCGCTGGTCAGCGTGGACCCGGTGGGCCGAAGGGCTTGTTTCCGTGCTGTATCTCCAAACTAAACTAAACAAATACAGTGCCACACCTTACCACACCAAAGTTGGGGCATATGATCTATTCCGATTAAAAAAAACGGCCAAATAATAATCTATTAAGATTAATTCTAGGAATCTGTAACCCATGTCGGATTGGATTGATGAGGCTGGATTCCATGTATTTAGTTCAATGTGGACACGGGCCGTGGGTCCCACCGAGAGTGTGCCCAATTACCCCTTTAAGTTTCTTCATAAGATACTGCTTTGGCGCTGTGAGACAGCAGCTCCACCAGCTATGTCACGGAGCTACTGTGGCAAACAGAAAGCTGCAGGTATGCATATCAAAGAAAATCAAACTCTTCCTAGATCCCCCCTCTGGTCATGGCTGACCATGGGTGTCTCCAGGGTGCTATTCTCTATATGGAGGACGCCTGTGCGTGACTTTGTTTAACGTGGGGAGACTGGTGCACAGACAGCCACCCCACGGTCCTTGACAGATCTGGGTCAGGATCCAGTGGCATGGAGTCCAAGACGACCGGAGACACTTTTCTGCTGCAGCCTTCATCCGCCTTCCCAGCCGTTGTGACGCTCCACTAAGGTCAGCCATCGTCCTCCGCCTGTTCCATCGCTGAGGTCTTGGTTGTATTGCTCTCTGTCGGAGACCTCCCCCTTGACCTTACCGCCGTGGGTGGCCCTACCAGGAGCATAGCCCCAGACGGCATCGCTCTCAGGATCTCAGGACCACACAAGCTTCTCCACCACGGCAAGGTGACAATCCACAGAGAACATCAATATACTACAATGCTGAGAAGTATATTAGTATAGTTTTATTTAGTTTAGGGATACAGCGTGGAAACAGGCCCTTCGGCCCACCAGGTCTGCGCCGACCAGCGATTGCCCCTTACACTAGCACTATCCTACACACACTAGGGACAATTTACACTGAAGCCAATTAACCTACAAACCCGTGTGGGGGGAAACCAGAGCACCCGGAGAAAACCCACGCAGGTCACGGGGAGAACGTACAAACTCCGTACAGACAGCACCCGTGGTCAGGATCGAACCTGGGTGTCTGGCGCTGTGAGGCAGCAACTCTACCACTGCGCCACTGTGCCGCCCTGTACTCTGCATTCTATATCTTACTCTTCTCTCTATTATTGTACTTGAGTTTGACTTGATCATATTTACTTACGGTATATCTGATTTGTTTGATAGCAGGCAAGACAAATCTTTTCACTGTACCTCGGTACACGTGACAATATTGGCCCTAAACCTAATAACCCAAACCTACCCAGCCTTGCGGGCTCATTAACTCATAATATAATGATTAAAGTCTAAACAAATAAATGTTCTAATTCGTTCACGTACGTTATCCATTAACTAAACATGGTGGATAAACATAGAAACATAGAAAATCGGTGCAGGAGTAGGCCATTCGGCCCTTCGCGCCAGCACCGTCATTCAATACGATCATGGCTGATCATCCAAAATCAGTATCCCGTCCCTGCTTTTTCCCCCCATATCCCTTGATTCCGTTAGCCCTAAGAACTATATCTAACTCTCTCTTGAAAACATCCAGTGAATTGGCCTCCACTGCCTTCTGTGGCAGAGAATTCCACAGGTTCACAAGTCTCTGGGTGAAAAGGTTTTTCCTCGTCTCAGTCCTAAATGTCCTGCTTATTCTTAGATTCAGATTCTTATTCTTAGTAATCATACGTGGAGTTGCAAGGAAATACAGACGCCCAAATTTTGACGCAGCAGGTCAGGCAACATCCGTGGAGGGAATAAAGAAGGGCCGTGACCCAAAACGTCATCTATCCATTCTCTCCACAGGTGCTGCCTGAACTGCTGAGTTCCTCCAGCGCTTTGCTTTGTTTAGTTCAGGGATACAGCGCGGAAACAGGCCCGTCGGCCCACCGAGTGTGCACCGACTGGCGATCCCCGAGGCAGCAACTCTACCACTGCACCACCATGGCATTTTATTACACATATCTGTCCCGTAAGAAGTGCCGGGACACTGAAGATAGACACAAAATGCTGGAGTAACTCAGCAGGCCAGGCAGCATCTCTGGATAGAAGGAGTGGGTAACGTTTCAGGTCGTGACCCTTCTTCAAAACACGACATATATACCGTAAAGAAACCTACTGAGCCTCAGAATGCCCATTAAACGTGCCCATGAATTGCACTGATGTTGCAGAGCAAGGACTGCCAAGCCGCACATAAAACAGAAAGGCCACAGCGACTTTGGTGGCACAGCAGTAGAGTTGCTGCCTTACAGCACCAGAGACACGATCCTGACTACGGGTGCTGTTTGTACAGTTTGTACATTCTCCCCGTGACCATGTGCGGTTTCTCTGGTTTCCTCACATATTTTTATGTATGTTAATTGACTTCGGTACAGGTTGGGTGAGTGGGCAGATGCATGCCAGCTGTAGCTTATTGTGGATAAATGTGAGGTTATCCACTTTGGTAGCAAAAACAGGAAGGCGGATCGCTATCTAAATGGTGTCAAGTTGGGAAAAGGGGAAGTACAGCGGGATCTGGGGGTCCTTGTACATCAGTCAATGAAAGTAAGCATGCAGGTACGGCAGGCAGTGAAGAAAGCGAATGGCATGTTGGCCTTTCTAACAAGAGGACTTGAGTATAGGAGCGAAGAGGTCCTTCTGCAGTTGTATAGGGCCCTAGTGAGACCACACCTGGAGTATTGTGTGCAGTTTTGGTCCCCTAATTTGAGGAAGGACATTCTTGCTATTGGGGGAGAGCAGCGTAGGTTTACAGGTTTAATTCCCGGGATGGCTGGACTGTCATATGCTGAGAGAATGGAGCAGCTGGGCTTGTACACTCTGGAGTTTAGAAGGATGATAAGGTATCTTATTGAAACATATAAGATTATTAAGGGTTTGGACACGCTAGAGGCAGGAAACGTGTTCCCGATGTTGGGGGGGTCCAGAACCAGGGGCCACGGTTTAAGAATAAGAGGTAAGCCATTTAGAACGGAGACAAGGAAACACTTTTTCTCACAGAGAGTTGTGAGTCTGTGGAATTCTCTGCCTCTGAGGGCAGTGGAGGCCAGTTCTCTGGATACTTTCAAGAGAGAGCTTGATCGGGCTCTTCAAGATAGCGTAGGCAGGGGATATGGGGACAAGGCAGGAATAGGGTACTGATTGGGGATGATCAGCCATGATCACATTGAATGGCGGTGCTGGCTCGAAGGGCCGAATGGCCTACTCCTGCACCTATTGTCTATTGGTAAAAATTTCCCTTCGTGTGTAGGATAGTGTTAGTGTAAAGGGGGGGGGAGGTCGCTCGTCGGTGTGGACTCTGTGGGGCGAAGGACCTGTTTCCTTGCTGTTCCTCTAAACTAAGTTACATCAAACTAAAGATGCTGCCTCACCTACTGAGTTCCCCCGGCACTCAAAATTCTAGCACCTGCAGAATCCCGTACCTGCAAAATGTTTTAAAAAGTGCCTTTCCCAGCGAGTTTTGTTAGTCCTTGCTGTCTCCTCCCCTTCCTCAGCCCCCCTGCTGTCTCCGCCCATCCCCCAGCCTTCGGGCTCCTTCTCCTTTTCCCTTTCTTGTCCCCGCCCACCCCCGCCCCCGATCAGTCTGAAGAAGGGTTTCGGCCCGAAACGTTGCCTATTTCCTTCGCTCCATAGATGCTGCTGACCCGCTGAGTTTCTCCAGCTTTTTTGTGTAACCTCTGATATGCTGTTTAGTTGAGATATACAGCGCGGAAACAGGCCCTTTGGCCCACCGGGTCCACGCTGACCAGCACATCCCTGCACATTAACACCATCCAACGACCATAGGGGCAATTTTTACATTTGCAAAGCGAATTAACCTACAAACCTGTAGGTCTTTGGAGTGTGGGAGGAAACCGAAGATCTCGGAGGTCACGGGGAGAACGTACAAACTCCGTACAGACAGCACCCGTAGTCGGGATCGAAACCGCGTCTCCGGCGCTGCATTCGCAGTAAGGCAGCAACTCTACCGCTGCGCCTCCATGTTGTAAATAAAACAATCGCAAACTGCACCCCAGTGTTAATAGCACGAGTTTCCAGCTGGGTTTATGTAACACACATGAAACGTAAGCACGGATACATGATACTCGATGGGGTGGGGACGGGTGGTACATACCAAGTAATCGTGAGACTAGTGAACAAGGGAATGTTGGCATTGGACGATGGAAGGCAAAGTTCACACCATGAAAGCATAGGGCTCTATCAAAACATAACACGCATGAGTAACTCGACCAGCCAAGCAGCATCTGTGGAGCGAATGGACAGTCGGCGTTTCGGATTGGGGTCCCTTCTTCAGACTGACTTTAGTAGTGGGGTTGACAAAAATGCTGGAGAAACTCAGCGGGTGAGGCAGCATCTGTGGAGCTGCTCATAGATGCTGCCTCACCCGCTGAGTTTCTTCAGCATTTTTGTCGGCTCCGTAGATGCTGCCTCTTCAGCAATTTTGTCTACCTTCGATTTTCCCAGCATCAGCAGTTCTTTCTTAAAAACTTAGTAGTGGGGTTGATAAGTTCATAGGTTCTTGGAGCAGAATTAGGCCATTCAGTCCATCAAGTCTACTCCGCCATTCAATCATGGCTGATCTATCTCTCCCTCCGAACCCCATTCTCATGCCGTCTCCCCATAACCACAGACACCTGTACTGATCTGGGCTGGGGGGGGGGGGGGGAGGGGGGGGGGGGGGGGGGGGGGGGAGAAAGATGGGAAAAGAGAAGTGGGGGGCAGGACAAAGCTTGGCAAGTGATAGGTGGATGTACGTGAAGGTCGTTTGATTGGCAAATGGGTGGAGTAGGTGGCAAAGGCTAGGGGGGAAGTAAACAACAGGCCGCTGGATCGCGGGAGGGGCCAAGTGTAATGTTAAGGTGGAGGAAGGGATATAGGTAGAAGTGGACAGGGGAAAGGCCTGGATAGAGTGGATGTGGAGAAGATGGTTCCACTAGTGGGCAAGTCTAGGACCAGAGGTCACAGCCTCAGAATTAAAGAACGTTCCTTTAGGAAGGAGATGAGGAGGAATTTCTTTAGTTAGAGGTTCAATGGGTATTCTTAAGGCAGAGATAGATAGATTCTTGATTAGTACTGGTGTCAGGGGTTATGGGGAGAAGGCAGGAGAATGGGGTTAGGAGGGATGGATCGATCAGACATGATTGAATGGCAGAGTAGATTTGATGGGCCGAATGGCCTAATTCCACTGCTATCACTTATGACCTTTCTTTTCACTTCTTTGCGCAGCTAGTATCCTTCAGTAACAGGGATAGGCCGAGACTAGACTCATTTCAGAAACTTAGGACAGCACAGTGGCACAGTGGGTAGTGCTGCTGCCTCACAGTGCCGGAGACCCGGGTTCGATCCTGACCTCTTATGCTGTCTGTGTGGAGTTTGCACGTTCTCCCTGTCTTTCTGCTGACTGGTTAGCAGGCAAAAAAGGCTTCGCCAACCGTGTGAACTAGTGTGAACGGTGTCTAGTGTGCCCAGTGTGAACGGGTGATCGATGGTCGGTGTGGACTGGATGGGCTGAAGGGCCATCTGTTTCGATCAATACCGCACAGCGACCAGGAAGAACGGAGAAACGAGGACAGTACGATGACCGGCCCTTCTCAATGATGTGTTATTGACGCTCAATGTCAAACTTCGATAATCCTCAATTGGAGATGTTTTTGTTTTCATTTGTTACAAGATAGACAATTTCATCATAAGGTATAAATGATGAAAGAGAGAATTAAGCTCGTGCCGAATGAATCACAACATTTAGTTTAGTTTAGAGATAGCATTTAAAGAGCGGCAGCATTTTGAAACAGTAATCCATGCCTTTATTTCATCTCGGCTGGATTACTGTAACGCGCTCTACTCTGGAGTCTCACGAGCTTCGTTGGCTCGTCTCCAGTTGGTCCAAAATGCTGCCGCTCGCCTTTTAACCGGAACTCGAAAGAGGGAGCACATTACGCCAATTTTGGCCTCCCTTCACTGGCTCCCAGTGCACTTTCGAGTTCATTTTAAAATTCTTTTATTTGTTTTTAAATCATTGAATGGCCTCGCCCCGCCTTACCTCTCTGAGCTGCTCCACCTATATGCTCCTGCCCGGTGCCTCAGGTCAGTGGATCAGCTGCTCCTTGAGGTACCAAGGTCTAAGCGGAAGCTCAGAGGGGATAGAGCCTTTTCTGTTGCTGCCCCGGCACTCTGGAACACCTTGCCGCTGCAGATCAGACAGGCCCCTTCACTGTCCATCTTTAAATCCTCCCTAAAAACTCACTTTTATTCACTGGCTTTCGACACTGGCTGAGACTTTGTTCCTGTTTTAGTGCTTTTAATGTCTTTTAATTTTTACTGTTTTTATAGTCCTGTCGTCTTAATGGTTTTAGTAGTTCGTAATAACTTTTTGTTGACTTCCCATGTACAGCACTTTGTGGTAACTGATGTTGCCTAAAAGCGCTTTATAAATAAAGTTATTATTATTATACAGCGTGGACCAGCGATCCCCGCACATTAACACTATCCAACACACACTAGGGACAATTTACAATTTTATCAAAACCTGTAGGCTAATGGGAGTGTCACGTTTGGGAGGAAACCAACGATCTCTGAGAAAACACACGCAGGTCACGGGGGTGGGGGCGTACAAACTCCATACAGACAGCACCCGTAGTTGGGATTGAACCCGGGTCTCTGGCGCTGCAAGGCAGCAACTCTGCAGCTGCCCTTAAAATACAACCAAATATTGGAGGCATAAGGGGCTGCAGGTGCTGGAATCATGAGCAAAACACGAAGCGTTGGAGGAACTCAGCAGGCCAGGAGCCAAATGTAGGTGCAGAATCACCCAGTCGGAAGCAGGGTCCCGACGCGAAATATCGCCTGTTCATTCCCATCCACAGATGCTGCCCGACCCGCTGAGTTCCACCAGCACTTTGTGTTTGCTTAAAGGAGCTGAAATGTCGGACCCGGTGAAGCAAGTTAACGAAATATAATGCCGGCTATTTCAAACCATGAATGCCTATCCTTCAACCCGGTGCAATGAAATGGCCAGTTTACATTGAAAAATACAATTGCCGCCTTGCAGCGGAGTGATCCACAGACACAATCTTCGCAACCAAAGATCAAATTTGGCAGCTGAGGCAATGCGGAACGCAGTCCAAGTCATACGGTATGTAGAAAGTCTCTAAAGCCCAAAGTGTTCCTCTAAAGTCTAAAGTGTATCTCTAAACTCTGGTCTAAAACGTACCTCTAAAGCCTAGAGTATATATCTAGTCTCAAATGTGTCTTAGACAATAGACAATTGGTGCAGGAGTAGGTCATTCGGCCCTTCGAGCCAGCACCGCCATTCAATGTGATCGTGGCTGATCATCCCCAATCAGTACCCCGCTCCTGCCTTCTCCCCATATCCCCCTACTCTGCTATCTTTAAGGGCCCTATCTAGCTCTCTTGAAAGTCTTCAAAACGGTGCTGGCTCGAAGGGCCGAATGGCCTGCTCCTGCACCTATTGTATCTCTGAAGTCTAAAATGCACCTCTAAAGCCTATAGTACATCTCTAGAGTCTTAAATGTGTCTCCACGGTCTAAAGTCAAAGATGTATCTCTATAGTCTAAAGTAAAGTCTACAACATAAAACAGAACAGCACAGGGTCAGGTCCTTCGGCCCATAAGGGCTGTGCCGAACATGATGCCAAGTTAAATTAGTGTCTGCCGGCACATGATCAATATCCCACTATTCTCTACATATCCATGCGCCGATCTAAAAGCCTCTTAAACACCACTATTGTATCTGCCTCCACCACCGTTTCAGCGCGTTTCAGGCACCCACAAGGATATTCACTTCACATTTCCACAATTATTAAATAGCCCGACTTTATCAGCCAATATCCTTTACAATCACCAATCCTGCGCTTGACACGTTGGCCAGTGTGACAAGACATGGTTCCCAGAAATCTGAGTTAGACAGGCACAAGGAACTGCAGATGCTGGAAATTTGCGCAAAAAGTACAAAATGCTGGAGTAACTCAGCGGGCCGGGCAGCATCTGGGGAGAGAATGGACAGGAGCCGTTTTGGTTCTGGAGCTTGTTCAGAGTGTTAGGCGTCGGGTTTGAGCGAACTACCCATCTCCGCCGTGATTTTGCACACTAAAGGAATGGCCAAATGTGACAAAATCAAGAGTCTGACTCGTTCACCCGCTCCTTCTCTCCAGATATGTCGCCTACTACCACACACACACACAGACACACACACACAAAGGGCAATTTTACATTTACACCAAGCCAATTAACCTACAAACCTGTACATTCGGTGAAATCACGGGGAGAGCGTACAAACTCCGTTCAGACAGCACCCGTGGTCAGGATCGAACCCGGGTCTCTGGCGCTGAAACCTGCCGCTGAAGGCAGCAACTCTACCGCCCGCTGCCGCTTTGCTTCTTGACCCGCCCTTGCTGCTCGACCCACAAACTACACCTTAATATCTTGCTCGGGTTGAAGACAGGAGTCTGAGTCTAACTAAGCACTTTTTTTTTTAAGATTAGCCATGAGTAGTCTATGCAAAAGGAAAAAAAAGTCTTGCACTTTCCAGGATTACCCTGCGTGCGTGTGTGTGTGTGTGTGTGTATCCGCAGTCTCTTGTTTCTTTCTACTATTCTGATACCAAACTTTTTACAAAGAATATCTCGAGATGACATCTGCTTTCCCGGCTCCCGTTACCCTGGTGAATTCCCGTGGTGGGATTACTTGCGGCCAGTTAAATAACTTTGCAAACTGCAGCTTTGTCTCAAACTGGTTTATAACTCCTCGGGCAATACACAGCGTTCGCCATAATGCCCAGAGGTTGAAAAATAAATGTGTCAGGAAAAAGTTGCCCACTGTAAACTAATCGGGACCTTGGTGTCTGTAGATCACTTGCCATTCTGCATGGAGGGAGTGGAAGGTCATATGTGAGTCAATGAGACACCGTGATGTCTTTTTATAGCTGGACACAGCACACGAGGGCACCTTACTTGCGCCAGTGCTGTCACTAAAGTCTCTGTCTTAGTTTAGTTCAGAGATACAGGGCGGACGCACCGACCAGCGATTCCCCGCTTCAGTCAGGATCGAACCTGGGTCTCTGGCGCTGTAAGGGTAGCAACTCTACCGCTGCGCCGCCCAGGGTAGGTGATTCCAATGGATCTACCACGATGTGACAACTCCAGGATTTGGGTGAAACTTTCAACTTGCCCCACCCACCCTATCGCCACCCAAATCCCACCCACTCACTTGGAGCAGTAACTTCACCCGTTCTATGGGCGCCACCGCCGTCTTGGAAATGGCAGCGGCCACTCCGCCGGCCAGAAAGTCCTTGAGGAAGCTGATAGCGTAGTCACCCATCACGGATCCTTCTAGTAGACCTGTCCGGCGAGGAAATACCAAAGCCCCGCTGGTCTCAGCAAACCTCCCAGGCTAATCGCGGCGAACCAAGTGGACGCATCTGCCTCCTCGCACCTAATATAAGCCCCAGGTCTATCGCGAGAGGGGAAAGTGGAGACGGAGAGGGAGGGCAAGTACGCGAGGGGGGTGGAAGAAGGTACCGCATTGGCGCAACTCAATAGACTTCCCGTGTCACAGTTCAGGAGAGGAGCCATGGTGGCCCAGAGAGACATTGAGGGGCATTTAAAGGACACAACAAGCCTCACGCTGCAACCATTGCAACGTCGTGACCCCGTGTTACATACCAGGCTTGTTGCATGGACCATGTACACCGGGCATTTCACAACCAACACACTTTTAGAAAGCCTTGTAGGTTCATTGGCTCGGTGTAAATAGGAAACCTGAACGGAAACCTCTGGAGACTTTGCGCCCCACCCAACGTTTCCGTGCGGAGGTTCCCGGAGGTTTTTGTCAGTCTCCTCTACCTGCTTCCACTACCTGCAACCTCCGGCAACCGCACGGAAACCTTGGGTGGGGCGCAAAGTCTCCAGATGTTTCCGTTCAGGTTTCCTAAGTGGGACAGGGGCATAGTGTAGGATAGTGCGGGAGTCGCTGGTCGGCGCGGACTCGATGGGCCGAAGGGACCGTTTCCACGCTGTATCTCTAAACTCAACTAAACTTGAACAATAAAGATATCTAAAACGTATCGATTAAAAAAAAAGAATGGATAACTAGGGATTAATTTTATTAAATTGTTGGTCTTTTGATGCCCAACAAGTGTTCTCTAAGTAATCTAACGCCATCCATTCATGTTCTCCAGAGATGCTGCCTGACCCGCTGAGTTACTCCAGCACTCCGTGTCTTTCTGTGCAAATTTTAGCCGGGGCTAGAGATTAATTTCACCGTCGGTCAGTTTCTTTGAAAAGAGGTGACCTTACTCGGGATTCGGTGTCATGAAACGTGGGGTGGAGGGAGGAGGGGGGGGGGGATTTTTATTCAGTCTTTATCAATATGTAGAATTGTCGTTCGCCGTGAGATACTCGTGGATATCGGCGCAACAGCGTAATTAAGCAACGCGCCTCTTGGAAAGACAAAGACGATGTCCTTTGTAAGAATTTCTCCGTTGATCAATCGCCAGCACGCGGGAAACAGTTATGCACCAACTGCACTTTTATTCCCTTTGAAGATCATTCAATTGCGTTGTTACTTTGTCTCTGGGATTTGACATTGAAATCGTCCTGCCCCTGAATACTATTTGGAGAAGAGCCAGTCCGTATTTGATCTTCATATTTCTCCCCCCACTCCCCGCCCAACCAGCCCCCAGAAGAGCGGCGCACAGCCCTATAAATGGGTCTGTGGTAGATAGATGCATAGTGGGGAGGTTACTGCCAGAGCAACGGATCTTCATAGTGTTAAAGAAGGAACTGCAGATGCTGGAGAATCGAAGGTTACACAAAAAAGCTGGAGAAACTCAGCGGGTGCAGCAGCATATATGGAGCGAAGGAAATAAGGAAATGAAGAAGGGGTTCGGCCCGAAACGTTGCCTATTTCCTTCGCTCCATAGATGCTGCTGCACCCGCTGAGTTTCTCCAGCTTTTTTTGTGTAACAGATCTTCATAGTTCATTGTCAGCGCTATGAGCAGGCGAGATAACGAGGCTAAGGACTCATGCAGCCCCACAGCGTGGAAACAGGCCCTTCGGCCCAAATTGCCCACACATCCCCCAACCACACTGGTCCCACCTGCCTGTACTTGGCTCTTATCCCTCTAAACCTGTCCTATCCATGAACCGGTCTAAATATTTCTTAAACGTTGCGACAATCCCAGTCTCAACGACAGCTCGTTCCATACACCCACCACATTCTGTGTGGAAAAAGTTACCCCTCAGGTTCCTATTAAATCTTTCCCCCCCTCACCTTGAAACTATGCCCGCTAGTTTTCGATTCCCCATACTCTGGGCAAGATACTCTGTGCGTCTCCCCGATCTATTCCTCTCATGATTTTGTACATCTACATAAGATCACCCCTCATCCTCCTGCGCTCCAGGGAATAGAGTCCCAGCCTGCTCAACCTCTCCCTATAGCGCAGGCCCTCGAGTCCTGGCAACATCCTCGTAAATCTTCTCATAAATATAGAAAATCATATAAATAGCAGTACCGTTCTTTGCAGGTACCATCGCTATTTTAACAAAACGTTTGGACAGATATGACAGGTTCGAGCGCAGGCAGGTGGGACGCGTGTAGATGGGACATGTTGGCCGGAGTGGACATAGTTGGGCCGACGGGCCTGTCTCCACTCTGTACGTCTCTATCATTCTAATAGACAATAGACAATAGGTGCAGGAGTAGGCCATTCGGCCCATCGAGCCAGCACCGCCATTCAATGTGATCATGGCTGATCATCCCCAATCAGTACCCCGTTCCTGCCTTCTCCCCATATCCCCTGACCCCGCTATCTCCGCTTTCTATCTTTATAGAAAGGTTTGAGGAGGGACAGCCTCAAAATTAGGATGCTAATGGATGTCATGAGTGTTCCCAACGTTGCTAAAGAGAATAAGGCAGGTAGAAAGAAGGGTGATTTTGAAGAAGGGTCGCGACCAGAAACATCGGTAGCGGTACAGGTACCGCGGTAGAGTCGCTGCCTCACAGCGCCAGAGACCCGGGTTTGATCCCGACTACAGGTGCTGTCTGTACGGAGTTTGTACCGTTCTCCCCGTGACCTGCGTGGGTTTTCTCCGGGCGCTCCGGGTTTCCCCCCACACTCCAAAGACGTGCAGGTTTGTAGGTTGTTTAAGAAGGATCTGCAGTTGCTGGAAAATCGAAGGCAGACAAAAATGCTGGAGAAACTCAGTCGCGTTTCTGTCTACCCCAGGTTTGTAAGTGAATTGACTTCGGTAAAAATTGTAAATAGGTAGTGCTGGTGTCCGGGTGATCGTTGGTCGGCATGGACTATGTGGGCCGAAGGGTCTGTTTCCGTGCTGTGTCTATGTACTAGACTAAAAAGATGTTACCTGACCCGCCGAGTTCCTCCAGGATGATTTAGTTTTGATCAAGATTCCAGCATCTACACTTCCTTGCCTCCATCTCTGGAAAGAAAAGCTTTCTATCTCGGCGACATCGGGTTGGGTCTTCCTAGCCCCTTGTTCAGACGACGCTGCATCATAAGCTTTGTCAGTGGGACTAATGGAACTCTTCACATAGGAAGCAAAAAAAAAAAAAAGCCTCACTTGTTGACACCTTTGCCTTTGGGTCATTCAAATATCAGTTTGGAAAGACACAGCTAGTCTCACAGTGCCAGCTTCCATCCTGACCTCGGATGCTGTCTGTGTGGAGTCTGTACGTTCTCCCTGTGATCGCATGGGTTTCCTCCGGCTGCTCCTGTTTCCTCCCACAATCCAAATATGCACAGGTTTGCAGGCTACTTGGGTGAAGGGTGCTAACCCAAAACGTTGCATGTCCATGTCCTCTAGAGGTGCTGCCTGACCCGATGAGTTTAGTTTAGAGAAACAGGCTCATCTGCCCACTGAAGCCACTGATCAGCGGTCCCCATACACTAACACCACCCTACACACACTAGGGACAATTTATAATGATACTAAAGCCAATTAGCCTGCAATTAGCTCGTTAGAAACATAGAAAATAGGTGCAGGAGGAGGCCATTTGGCCCTTCGAGCCAGCACCGACATTCATTGTGATCATGGCTGATCATCCCCAATCAATAACCCGTGCCTGCCTTCTCCCCATATCCCTTGACTCCACTAGCTCCTAGAGCTCTATCTAACTCTTTCTTAAATCCATCCAGTGACTTGGCCTCCACTGCCCTCCGTGGCAGGGAATTCCACAAATTCACAACTCTCAGAGTGAAAAAGTTATTTCTCACCTCAGTCTTAAACGACCTCCCCTTTATTCTAAGACTATGGCCCCTGGTTCTGGACTCGCCCAACATTGGGAACATTTTTCCTGCATCTTGCTTGTCCAGTCCGTTGGAGTGTGGGAGGAAACCGGAGCTCCCAGAGAAACCCCACGCAGGTCGCAGGGAGAAGGTACAAACTCCGTACAGACAGCATCCGTAGTCAGGATAGAAAATTGGTTGGCAGACCGGAAGCAAAGAGTAGGAGTGAACGGGTGCTTTTCAGAATGGCAGGCAGTGGCGAGTGGAGTGTCGCAAGGCTCGGTGTTGTTGGGGCCGCAACTGTTTACCATATATATTAATGATTTGGAAGAGGGAATTAGGAGCAACACTAGCAAGTTTGCAGATGACACAAAGCTGGGTGGCAGTGTGAACTGTGAAGAGGATGTTAGGAGGTTGCAGGGTGACCTGGACAGGTTGAGTGAGTGGGCAGATGCGTGGCAGATGCAGTATAATATAGATAAATGTGAGGTTATCCACTTTGGTGGCAAAAACAAGGGGGCATATTATTATCTCAATGGGGTTAGGTTAGGTAAGGGGGAGGTACAGCGAGACCTGGGTGTTCTTGTACACCGGTCACTGAAAGTTGGCATACAGGTACAGCAGGCAGTGAAGAAAGCTAATGGAATGTTGGCCTTCATAACAAGAGGATTTCAGTATAGGTTCTTCTGCAGTTGTATAGGGCTCTGATGAGACTGCATCTGGAGTATTGTGTACAGTTTTGGTCTCCTAATTTGAGGAAGGACATCCTTGTGATTGAGGCAGTGCAGCGTAGGTTCACGAGATTGATCCCTGGGATGGCGGGACTGTCATGTTAAAGTACACAGCATTGGGGGTTCAGTATTGATGTGGATAGAGAACTGGCTGGCAAACAGGAAGCAAAGAGTAGGAGTAACGGGTCCTTTTCACAATGGCAGGCAGTGACTAGTGGGGTACCGCAAGGCTCAGTGCTGGGACCCCAGCTATTTACAATATATATTAATGATCTGGATGAGGGAATTGAAGGCAATATCTCCAAGTTTGCGGATGACACTAAGCTGGGGGGCAGTGTTAGCTGTGAGGAGGATGCTAGGAGACTGCAAGGTGACTTGAATAGGCTGGGTGAGTGGGCAAATGTTTGGCAGATGCAGTGTAATGTGGATAAATGTGAGGTTATCCATTTTGGTGGCAAAAACAGGAAAGCAGACTATTATCTAAATGGTGGCCGACTAGGAAAAGGGGAGATGCAGTGAGACCTGGGTGTCATGGTACACCAGTCATTGAAAGTAGGCATGCAGGTGCAGCAGGCAGTGAAGAAAGCGAATGGTATGTTAGCTTTCATAGCAAAAGGATTTGAGTATAAGAGCAGGGAGATTCTACTGCAGTTGTACAGGGTCTTGGTGAGACCACACCTGGAGTATTGCGTACAGTTTTGGTCTCCAAATCTGAGGAAGGACATTATTGCCATAGAGGGAGTGCAGAGAAGGTTCACCAGACTGATTCCTGGGATGTCAGGACTGTCTTATGAAGAAAGACTGGATAGACTTGGTTTATACTCTCTAGAATTTAGGAGATTGAGAGGGGATCTTATAGAAACTTACAAAATTCTTAAGGGGTTGGACAGGCTAGATGCAGGAAGATTGCTCCCGATGTTGGGGAAGTCCAGGACAAGGGGTCACAGCTTAAGGATAAGGGGGAAATCCTTTAAAACCGAGATGAGAAGAACTTTTTTCACACAGAGAGTGGTGAATCTCTGGAACTCTCTGCCGCAGAGGGTAGTCGAGGCCAGTTCATTGGCTATATTTAAGAGGGAGTTAGATGTGGCCCTTGTGACTAAGGGGATCAGAGGGTATGGAGAGAAGACAGGTACGGGATACTGAGTTGGATGATCAGCCATGATCATATTGAATGGCGGCGCAGGCTCGAAGGGCCGAATGGCCTACTCCTGCACCTAATTTCTATGTTTCTATGTCATATGAGGAAAGATTGAAAAGACTAGGTTTAGAAGGATCTTATAGAAACATATTGAATTATAAAAGGACTGGACAAGCTAGATGCAGGAAAAATGTTTCCAATGTTGGGCGAGTCCAGAACCAGGGGCCACAGTCTTAGAATAAAGGGGAGGTAATTTAAGACTGAGGTGAGAAAACACTATTTCACTCAGAGAGTTGTGAATTTATGGAATTCCCTGCCACAGAGGGCAGTGGAGGCCCAGTCACTGGATGGATTTAATAGAGAGATAGATAGAGCTCTTGAGGCTAGTGGAGTCAAGGGATGTGGGGAGAAGGCAGGCACGGGTTATTGACAGGGGATGATCAGCCATGATCATATTGAATGGCGGTGCAGGCTCAAAGGGCCGAATGGCCTCCTCCTGCCCCTATTTTCTATGTAACCTGGGTCTCAGGTGCTGCGATGCAGCAACTCTACCGCTGCATCTCCCTGCCGCCCCAGTTACTCCGGCACTTTGTGTGTGTTTTTCGTAAGGTAGCATCTGCAGTTCCTTGTGCTTCCAGCAGGTATGATAACTGCTTCATGTTACACGTACCAGGAGAGGGGTCCAATTACTGTTATTATCCTCCCACTTCCTGGGAGAGCAAGAACAAAGGTTCACAAATAATCCACAGTATTAAATGCAGCTGCCTGGTCACTTCAATGTTTTTTTTCTTATTATTTTTTAATTGAAGTAATGTACAGTTGTATAAACTGTGGCATATAACATAATACATTTTGCGTACAACTTCGTGTTTTAAATTTAACAATATAAAAATAATAAACGCAAGAAAGAAAGAAAAAAGATGAGATTAACGAAACTAGTGATGTGTAGGCCCCAGAAGTTAACAATTGGTAATTTGTGAATAGATAGAGAGAAAGAGCCTATAGAGATGTAGAAAAAAAGAAAAGACCCGAAAAGAAGAGCAAAAAAAAGAAATAGAAAAAAAGGGGGAAGAGAAGAAACAAAAAAGAAAAGAAAAACCAGAACAGAAAAGAAAAGGAATATACCGACTTCATACCCGCACCCAGTTCTGAAACGGCTAATTACCAGAGTCATATGTTGCACCTTATTATACTTGTAATAAATCGATGAAAGGAGACCACACTTCAACGTTTTAATCTGCCCTATCAGAGTCTCTTGGAATGTGTAGGCACAGCTGTAATCCAGGGTCTAACAATTCAGTCAATCTGATTTGAGTTAATCTGGATCTGAGAATTTACTCTTATTTACTGTCAGTTATTTGCTGTCAATACATACAGGAAAGCAAATTATATCAAAATGCAAAAACAATAACACAGGGTGACATAGTGGCCAGCGGTAGAGTTGCTGCCTTACAGCGCCAGAGGCCCGGGTTCGATCCCGACTACAGGTGCCGTTTGCACGGAGATTGTACGTTCTCCCCGTGACCGCGTGGGTTTTCTCCGGGTGCACCAAGCACGACATCCGGAGGCTGCAATGAATCGTCCGATCAGCTGAGAAGTTTATTGGCTGCAACCTTCCCCCCATTGACGAACTGTACACTGCAAGGGCCAGGAAGCGAGCGGGCAAGATCATCTCTGACCCCTCTCACCCTGGCCACAAACTCTTTGAATCACTTCCCTCTGCAAGGCAACTCCGGACTGTCAAAGCTGTCACAGCCATACATAAAAACAGCGTTTTTCCCACGAGCTGTAGCTCTACTCAATAACCAAAAGTCTGTAGCCTCATTTTGCTCTGGTGTTTTATTTAATTCACATGTTTAAACTGTAATGTTTTATTATTAATGTTTAATGTGTCAATCTTAATTGTCTACTGTATATCGTGTTGTTGCGAGTGGAGCACCAAGTCAAGTTTCTTGTATGTGTACATACTTGGCCAATAAACTTATTCAGATGACTGTGGAGGCCAAGTCAATGAAGCCAGTAGGTGGAGCCATTGAGACTGGCCCCTACTCGTCAGTTGAAGATCGGAGAACTGGCGAGGAGAGAGCTAACAATGACGGACGTTAAGAGCAAGGGCCGGAGGGAGAGCGAACTGAGGTCTTACCTTCCTTGCAGTACACCTCTATAATATCACCCCTCATCCTCCTGTGCTCCAGGGAATAGAGTGCCAGCCTGCTCAACCTCTCCCTACAGCCCAAGCCCTTGAGTCCTGGCAACATCCTCGTAAATTTTCTCTGCACCCTTTCCAGCTTGACAACATCTTTCCTGTCATATTGACAGTTTCTAGGCTTGGCCTTCCTCTCTTCAAAATTGTACGCATGCAGGAGAGCAGAAATGAAGGGAAACAAATAGCCAATGAACTGCCTAAAGTTGCAATATTCAAAAAGTTCCGGCGGCACGGTGGCACATTGCCTAAAGTTGCAATATTCAAAAAGTTCCGGCGGCACGGTGGCACAGCGGTCGAGCCACTGCTTCACAGCGCCAGAGACCCGGGTTCAATCTCCACTACGGGTGCTGTCTGTACGGAGTTTGTACGTTCTCCCCGTGACCTGCGTGGGTTTTCTCCGGGATCTCCGGTTTCCTCCCACACTCCAAAGACGAATGACGGAATGAATAAGTTTATTGGCCAAGTATTCACATACAAGGAATTTGCCTTGGTGCTCCGCCCACAAGTGACAACATGACATATACAGTGACAGCTAGGAATGACACATAAAACATTAAACATTAATAATAAAATAATAAAACATTATCATAGAAACATAGAAACATAGAAAATAGGTGCAGGAGGAGGCCATTCAGCCCTTTGAGCCAGCACCGCCATTCATTGTGATCATGGCTGATCATCCCCAATCAATAACCCGTGCCTGCCTTCTCCCCATATCTCTTGATTCCACGAGCCCCTAGAGCTCTATTTAATTCTCTCTTAAATCCATCCATTGATTTGGCCTCCATTGCCCTCTGTGACAGGGAATTCCACAATTTCACAACACTCTGGGTGAAAACGTTTTTTCTCACCTCAGTCTTAAATGGCCTCCCCTTTATTCTATGACCGTGGCCCCTGGTTCTGGACTCGCCCAACATTGGGAACATTTTTCCTGCATCTAGCTTGTCCAGTCCTTTTATAATGTTATATGTTTCTATAAGATGCCCCCTCATCCTTCTAAACTCCAGTGTCGATTAGGTACAGGAGCAGACGGAGAGGTTTGTAGGTTAATTGGCTTGGTATTTTAATAAATTGCCCCCAGTGTGTGTAGGACAGTGTTAATGTGCGGACATCGCTGGTCGGCACGGACTCGGTGGGCCGAAGGGCCTGTTTCCGCGCTGGATCTCTAAACTAAACTAAACTAAAGTAAATGTTCTTCCCTTTACAGCTGGCCAAAGGTCATCATTCAGGAGTTCAAGTTGTAATCGCATTGAACAGGTCACTGAAAGCTCTGGTTCTGAATACAAATGATAATGGGATTGGTGTTATGTGACACAAAGAATGGGTGCAATTAGTGGCCAGGCATGGGGTATGTTTACTGCTGAGCTCAACGCCAATCTGGAGTCATGGAACCAACAGCCTAACAACAAACACAACTCCAGACATAAAAAGCTGGAGTAACTCAACGGGTCAGGCAGCATCACCAGAGAGAAGGAATATAGGTCGAGTCCCTTCTTCAGACTGAGAGTTGGGAGAAAGGGAAACAAGCGATATAGACAGTGATGTAGAGAGATGTAGAACAAATCGGTGAATGAAAGATATGCAAAAAAGTAAAAATGTAGCGATGGTCAAGATATTGTAGAGCACACAATGGTCTATTGTTGGATGTTGGGAAGGTGATAACGAGTTAAACAAACAGTGAAAATCAGCAGGATGACAGTGAAACTAGTATGATGACTAGGGTGCGAAGAGGGACGGAGAGAGACAATAGACAATAGACAATAGGTGCAGGAGTAGGGCATTCGGCCTTTCGAACCAACACCGCCATTCAATATGATCATGGCTGATCATCCACAATCAGTACCCCGTTCCTGCCTTATCTCCATATCCCCTGACCACTATTTTCAAGAGCCCTATCTAGCTCTCTCTTGAAAGTACCAGAGAACCGGCCTCCACCGCCCTCTGAGGCCAAGAATTCCACAGACTCACAACTCTCTGTGAGAAAAAGTGTTTCCTCATCGCCGTTCTAAATGGCTTACCCCTTATTCTTAAATAGTGGCCCCTGGTTCTGGACTCCCCCAACATCGGGAACATGTTTCCTACCTCTAGCGTGTCCAAACCCTTAATAATCTTATATGTCTAAATAAGATTCCCTCTCGTCCTTCTAAACTCCAGAGTATACGCCCAGTCGCTCCATTCTCTCAGCACATGACAGTCCCGCCATCCCGGGAATTAAACTTGTAAACCTACGCTGCACCCCCTCAAGAGCAAGAATGTCCTTCCTCAAATTAGGGGACAAAACTGCACACAATACTCCAGGTGTGGACTCACTAGGACCCTGTGCAACTGCAGACGGACCTCTTTGCTCCTATACTCAAGTCCTCTTGTTATGAAGGCCAAGATGCCATTCGCTTTCTTCACTGCCTGCTGTACCTGCATGTTCCACCTCTCTTTCTAGCTTCCCACCCACTAATCCAGGCAGCAAGGCACACTGTAACTTTGTTTGGAGCTCTTTATTGCCGTTTCCCTGCGTGTGGTAATGTCTCGGTTGCCCTGCCCGCTCGCTCCCTGAATGCAGAACCAATTCAGTCAAAAGATTTTGGGATTACTGTGTTGCCTGTGGCAACGTTTTCGTGTTGATGTGGAGCCACAACTTTGCCTCGTCAACGCTGTGAAAAGTTGATGCTGCCTCTTGGCAACTCTGAAGTTTTTGGTTTTGATAATTCTTGATATATATATATTATATATATTTTTTTTTGGGGAGGGAGGATGTCAGTTATAGGGATGAGCCGACCTCCCAGCCACGCTTCAGTGCGGTTGCAACACATCCCACACCCGCTGTCCCGCTTAGGGGAACCGGAGACCATCACTGTCCGCGGCTTCTCCCGGGCCGGGGACAAGCCGGACAACGAGCCGCCGCTCAGGTGGCCCGGGCCGGCGGGAGGTAGCGCCAGGGAGCCGAGGGAGAAGAATGGGTCGCGGGGCTGCCACAGCCTCCAGCACATCCCCGAAGGAGTGGAGGTGGCTTTCGGTACCGACCCCGGCAGACCCAGGATGCCCGTCTTTGGTGAGTTCATTCCTGTCCATTCGTAATTTAGTGATAGGAGAGCAAATGAGACCATTCGGCCCATCTCCGCCATTCAACCATGGCTGATCTATCTCTCCCTCCTAACCCCATTCTCCTTTGGTCGGCCTTTATCGGCTTAATCTGCCCTAAACATTATTCACATTTTTCCATTGCTCGTGTATCTCCGTACGCTGTGAATGGCTCGATTGTAATCATGTACTGTCTATCCGCTGAATGGATAGCAAGCAACAAAAAGGCTTTTCACTCTACCTGGGTACACCGGACAATGAACTAAACTCAAAACTCAAACTCTCCTGCCAAACTCTCCCCATAACCTCTGACACCCATACTAATTAAGAATCTATCTATTTCTGCCTTAAAAATATCCATTGACTTGTGTGGCAATGTATTCCACAGTGAGTGGGAGAGATGGTGAAGCAAGGAGAGGTACTAACACAGAGGCACCTATACTGCTGTAGGCTCTATATCTCTTGTTCCCCTTTCCCCAGACTCTCAGTCTGAAGAAGGGTCTCAACACCTGGAGTATTGTGTGCAGTTTTGGTCTCCAAATTTGAGGAAGGACATTCTTGCTATTGAGGGAGTGCAGCGTAGCTTCACCAGGGTAATTCCCGGGATGGCGGGACTGTCATATGTTGAGAGAATGGAGCGGCTGGAATTTAGAAGGATGAGGTGATATCTTATTGAAACATATAAGATTATAAAGGATTTGGACAAGCTAGAGGCAGGAAACATGTTCCCGATTTTGGGGGAGTACAGAACCAGGGCCACAGTTTTAAGAATAAGGGGCAAGCCATTTAGAACGGAGACTATTAAACACAACTTCAAACAAACTATGAACTATAACAGCCTATTATACTTTATCTGTGTATTTATGTCTGTATATATATATATATATATATATATATATATATATATTCTATGGTAAATGGTCACACTGATCTGATCTGTATTTATGCCTTAAAATATTCTGTTGTGCTGCAGCAAGCAAGAATTTCATTGTCCGATTTGGAAAACATGACAATAAACTCTCTTGACTTCATGAGGAAACACTTTTTCACACAGAGAGTTGTGAGTATGTGGAATTCTCTGCCTCAGAGGGCGGTGGTGGCTGGTTCTCTGGATACTTTCAAGAGAGAGTTAGATAGGGCTCTTAAAGATAGCAGTTAGGGGATGTGGGGAGAAGGGAGGAACTGGGTACTGATTGTGGATGATCAGCCAAGATCACATTGAATGGCGGTGCTGGCTCGAATGGCCTACTCCTGCACCTATTGGCTATTGTCTATTGAAATGTCACCTATTCCAATTCTCCAGAGATGCTGCCCTGTCCCGCTGAGCTACTCCAGCACTTTGTGTCTATCGTCTAATTACACTGAGAGAGAAACTAGGGCAGAGGGTGGGAGAAAGAATACGGAACACTGCAGATGCTGGAGTCTTGTCCAAAATATAAAGTGATGGAGGAACTCAACGGGTCAGGCAGCATCTGTGGAGGGAATGGACAGACAATGTCTTGGGTCATGACCCCTTAATCAGGTTTTTTAGTCAGAGAGTCTGAAGGAAAGGGTGAAGTTTCCATTCGAGACCCTTCTTCAGACTGAGAGTCAAGGGAGAGGATGTTTCCACCGGTGGGAGAGTCTCGGACCAGAGGTCGTAGCCCCAGAATAGAAGGACGTTCCTTTAGGAAGGAGATGAGGAGGAATTTCTTTAGTCAGAGGGTGGTGAATCTGTGGAATTCATTGCCACAGAAGGCTGTGGAGGCTGACCTGGTGGGGAAGGTGGGGGTGATACCAAGAATGAAGAGGGACCATAGAGACCTATAATGAATATTTTTGCGACTTTGACAGTGCCCTATACATGGTGACTCTTCCTAAGGTACGTGACAATAGAAACATAGAAAATAGGTGCAGGAGGAGGCCATTGGGCCCTTCGAGCTAGCACCACCATTCAATGTGATCATGGCTGATCGTCCCCAATCAATAACCCGTGCCTGCCTTCTCCCCATATCCCTTGATTCCACCAGCCCCTAGAGCTCTATCCAACTCTCTCTTAAATCCATCCAGTGATTTGACCTCCACTGCCCTCTGTGGCAGGGAATTCCACAAATTCACAACTCTCTGGGTGAAAAAGTTTTTTCTCACCTCAGCCTTAAATGGCCTCCCCTTTATTCTAAGACTGTGGCCCCTGGTTCTGGACTCGCCCAACATTGGGAACATGTTTCCATCATCGAGCTTGTCCAGTCCTTTTATAATTGTATATGTTTCTATAAGATTCCCCCCTCATCATTCTAAACTCCAGTGAATAAAGTACTATCATCATCATCATCTCTAGTTTAGTTTAGAGATGCAGTGCGGAAACAGGCCTTACGGCCCGCCGAGTCCCCGCCAACCAGCGATCCCCGCATACCAGCAATATCCTATATGCACTAGGGATGATTTACAATTTTAACGAAGCCAATTAACCTACAAACCTGTACGTCTTTGGAGTGTGGGAGGAAACCGGAGATCCTGGAGAAAACCCACGGGGAGAACTTGCAAACTCTGTACAGACAGCACCCGTAGTCAGGATTGAACTCCAGGTCTTTGATGCTGCAAGGCTGCATCTCTGCTACTGCATCACCGTGCCGCCCCTTATTAAGTCAAAAGATGTTCAAATGTGATCCTGGGCCCCGTTTCACTAATAGTTACTGGACTCGCTGTTCATTGACCCTCTGTTCATTGCCAGAGTCACATAATGTTCTGAGGCTGAGCTGCTCAGCTGGGGGGGTTCTGTCAGTCCCTTGGCATTCATTCAGTGGCATTTATTTAACACTGACTGGGATAAACTGACCCACGGCATTTCACAAGATCGTTACCAAGCAAACTGCAACACTGAAGCACATACAGTAACACATAGCCAAGAGTCCAATATGAGTTTTAGAAGGAACTGCAGATGCTGGAAAACCGAGGGAAGACAAAAGTGCTGGAGAAACTCAGCATCTAAGGAGCGAAGGAAATAGGCAACGTTTCGAGCCGAAACCCTTCTTCAGGCTGGTGTAGGGTGGGAGGGGGTGGGGGGGGTGGGGGGGGGGAGTGGGTGGGGGGGGGGGGGGGGGTGGGGGGAGAAGAAAGGCGAAAGGAAGAGGAGGAGCCAGAGGGCTTGAAGGAGAGCTGAGAAGGGGAGGAGACAGCAAGGGCTACCGGAAATTGGAGAAGTCAATGTTCATGCCACTAGGGTGCAGACGGCCCAAGCGGAATATGAGGTGCTGCTCCTCCAATTTCCGGTGGTGCTCACTCCAGCCATGGAGGAGGCCCAGGACAGAAAGGTCGGATTCGAAATGGGAGGGGGAGTTGAAGTGCTGAGCCACAGGGAGATCAGGTTGGTTAATGCAGATCGAGCGGAGGTGTTCGGCAAAACGATCGGCAAGCCTACGCTTGGTGTCACCGATGAAATTCTCACAGTTGTTAGTTTAGAGAAACTGTGTGGAAACTGGCCCTTCGGCCCACCGAGTGAGTTCACCCCGACCGGAGATCTCCCGTTCACACTAGTTCTATCCTATACACTGGAGGCTATTTAGAGAGGCCAATTAACCTACAAACCTGCAGGTCTTTGGGATGCGGGAGGTAACCAGAGCACCTGGAGAAAACCCACGAAGGTCACGGGGAGAACGTACAAACCCCATATGACAGCACCTGTAGTCAGGATTGAACCCGGGTCTCTGGCGCTGTGAGGCAGCAACTCTACTGCTGTGCTATTGAGTCACCATGAGTTCTACTGAAATTCTATACCACACTAGTTCAGCTACAGCTTGAGCGGAGTCTACACTCCAGTTCACTACATTGCAATAGACAATAGACAATAGGTGCAGGAGTAGGCCATTTGGCCCTTCGAGCCAGCACCGTCAATCAATGTGATCATGGCTGATCATCACCAATCAGTATCACGTTCCTGCCTTCTCCCCATATCCCCTGACTCCGCTCTCTTTAAGAGCCCTATCTAGCTCTCTCTTGAAAGTATCCAGAGAACCGGCCTCCACAGACTCACAACTCTCTGTGAGAAAAAGTGTTTCCTTGTCTCTGTTCTAAATGGCTTAACCCTCATTATTAAATCATACGCATGTTAAATTTTGCCCCTCTCACCCACTAAGCTCTGCCCACTAGACTTTGACATTTCCACACTGGGGAAAAATAAATTCTGACTGACTACCCTATCTTTATAAGATCTTGTCAGTTTCAGGCCGCAGTTTGCTCTAACACAACGTTACAGGAGGGACATACAAAAATGTCACTGTACCTCGGCACATATGACTGATAAAGTGCCATTGACCACATCCTTCCATTCCGAATCTGACCTTTCTGCCCTGGGCCTCCTCCATTGTCAGACTGAGGCCCAGCGCAAATTGGAGGAGCAGCTCATATTTCGCTTAGGAGAGATCCTTACCATGGATGAGGCTCTCACCAGGGTCTCTTCTATACCCCGTAACTCTCCCCATCCCCCCACTCGTAACAAGGGCAGAGTCCCCCTTGTCCTCATCTTCCACCCCACCAGCAGTCACATTACAACAAATAATCCTCTGACATTTTCGCCACCTCCAATGGGATCCCACCGCTGTCTACATCTTCCCATCTCCTCCCCTTTCGGCTTTCCGCAGAGACCGCTCCCTCTGTAACTCCCTGGTGAATTTGTCCCTTCCCACCCAAACCACCCCCTCCCCTGGCACTTTCCCTTGCAACCGCAGGAAATGATACACTTGTAGCTTTACCTCCCCTCTTGACTACATTCACGGACCCAAGCAGTCTTTCCAGGTGTGGCAGAGGTTCACCTGCACCTCCTCCAAACTCATCTATTGCATCCGCTGCTCTAGGTGTCAGCTGCTCTACATCGGTGAGACCAAGCGCAGGCTTGGCGATTCGCTTCGCCCAACACCTCCGCTCGGTTCGCACTATCCAACCTGATCTCCCGGTGGCTCAGCACTTCAATTCTCCCTCCCATTGCGAATCCGACCTTTCTGTCCTGGGCCTCCTCCATGGCCAGAGTGAGTCCCACCGCAAATTTGAGGAGCAGCATCTCATATTTTGCTTGGGTAATTTACACCCCAGCGGTATGAACTGTGACCGCTCCAATTTCAGGTAGTCCCTGCTTTCTCCTCCCCTTCCCAGCTCTCCCACAGCCCACTGTCTCCGCCTCTTCCTTTCTTCTTCCCGCCCCCCCCCACCCTCACATCAGTCTGAAGAAGGATCTCGACCCGAAACGTCGCCTATTCCTTCGCTCCACAGATGCTGCCTCACCCGCTGAGTTTCTCCAGCATTTTTGTCCACCCTCATATTTCGCTTGGGTAGTTTACATCCCAGCGGTATGAAAATTGACTTCTATAATTTCAGATAATCCTTGCTTTCTCCCTCCTTCCCCTTCCCCTTCCCTGCATTCCCACAAGCCTACTGTTTCCGTTTCGTTTCTTCATTTCTTTTTCCCCCCCCCCCCCCCCCCCCCCCCCCCCCCCCCCGACATCAGTCTGAAGAAGGCTCTCGATGTGAAACGTCGCCATTTCCTTTCCTTCTCTCCATAGATGCTGCCTCAGTCGCTGAGTTTCTCCATTTCTTGTCTACCATTGACCATGCTATACCATTCCGCCAAATGCCATACCATATCTATGCACCGTAAATGGGTCGATTGTAATCATGTGTAGCCTTTCTGCTGACTGGTTAGCAGGCAACAAAAAAGCTTTTCACTGTACCTCGGCACACGTGAGAATAAGCTGAACTGAATTGAAACTAAACGGAACTATCACTCCTCGTAACAGGTCAACGTACAGACCTGGAGAGCCGTTCGGAGAGCAGACTGAGCAAGGGCAGCAGGATCAGTAGCACATCGCGGCCTGGCACTCAACTCCGGATCGAGATCGACGAGGTACGTCCTCCATCATCCTCAGGGGCAACTTTTATTACACAGAGGGTGGCGGGTGTATGGAACGAACTGCCAGAGGAGGTAGTTGAGGCAGGTTGTCAAAGCTGCCACAGCCAGACATAAAAACAGTTTTTATCCACTCAACAGCCAAAAATCTGTAGCCTCCCTTTGATCTGGTATTTTGTTGGTTCACATGCTTGATCAATGGTGTTTTATTATTAATGTTTTATTATTATTAATGTTTAATGTTTTCTGAGTTATTCGTAACTGTCACTGTATGTCATGTTGTTACTTGTGGGCGGAGCACCAAGGCAAATTCCTTGTATATGAATACTTGGCCAATAAACTTACTTACTTACTTACTTACTTACTTACTTACTTACTTACTTACTTACTTACTTACTTACTTACTTACTTACTTACTTACTTACTTACTTACTTACTTACTATCGCAACATTTAAAAGACAGTTGAACAGGTTCATGGATGGTGCTGGGACTGTACTCGCTGTAGTTTGGAAGGATGAGGGGGGACCTGATTGAAATTTACCGAACAGTGAAAGGCCTGAATAGAGTGGATGTTGGGAGGATGTTTCCACTAGTGGGAGAGTCTAGAACCAGAGGACACAGCCTCAGAATAAAAGGATACGCCTTTAGAAAAGAAATTAGGAGGAAGTTTTTTCGTTAGAGGATGGTGAATCTGTGGAATTCATTGCCACAGAAGACTGTGGAGACCAAGTCAGTGGATATTTTTAAGGCAGAGATAGATAGATTCTTGATTAGTGCGGGTGTCAGAGGTTATGGGGAGAAGGCAGGAGAATGGGGTTGGGGGGGGTGATGGATGGTCCAGTGGCGTTTCGGGAGCGTATGCGGCACCGGGGACCCATGTTCGATCCTGGCTGCGGATGAAGCGCGGGTCTGTGCGCGCGCTCTCCCCTGTCTCCCACTCGCATCTGCCCCTCTTTCTCGCTATTGCACCCGGCTCTCCCGCTACCTGTTCCTTTGTGGAGATGAGGAGTCTCTCGGGGAGTCTCTCTGGAATCGAGAATTTCATTACTCATTCGTATTCAAAGATGACGCTGAAGGATTCCATTGCCTTGAAATTAGCAGAATAGTGACATTTAAACTATAATCGTTGTGTTCCAGTCTGGAATACATTAATTTTCCTATAATGTGACCTCACGGCAACCCCCGTTCCTCAGATTAAATATATTTTTACATAAATTATGAATAAAGATAATAATTTATACACAGTTTCTTCAGCCAGCGCTTCATTCGCTTTCTCGTTATGGTGAATGACCGTTGACAAATCCCATGATTCCTTGCGTTTTTTGGAATACCGAACTCGCTTATTGGCTTCTGTAAAAACTGTAAATTGTCCCTTGTATGTGGGATAGTGATCGCCTATGTGGTGATGGCTGGTCGGCGGGGATTCGGTGGGCCAATGGCCTGTTTCTGCACTGCATCTCCAAAGTCTAAAGTACCGTGTTTACTTATCTGTTGCGCTGCTGCAAGTAAGAATTTCATTGTTCCATTTCGGGACATCTGACAATAAAACACTCTTGACTTGCAAGTTATTTGACTTAGTTTGATGACAAAATATTTTCTATGTTCCATGTGTGCTGCGTTGGTGTGTAGTTGCAAATAAAGTCTGAAAGAGTTACTATAGCAACACCTGGGGCTGTATGCTGGGTGAGACCCGACAGGGGTTTTATTGCTGTGTCAACATCTTTGCTGCAGTACCAACATCTTTTGCAAACAGACTAACCCGGAGTGCCAATGATGGTTCACATCTTGTGTGGTTCCAAGGAGATTGTGAGATGTTTACAGTGAGCTAATATGTGCACTGCATTGGAAGAATGCGGTTGACTAACTAGCGTGGAGGCTACCCAGAGCAGCGAATGTGTAACCTCAACACAAACAGTGGCAGCGGCAGAGTGGTGCAGCGGTAGAGTTGCTGCCTCACAGCGGTTCAATCCTGACTACGGGTGCTGTCTGTATGGAGTTTGTACGTTCTCCCCGTGACCACTTGGGTTTTCTCCGGGTGCTCCGGTTTCCTCCCACACTCCTAAAACGTACAGGTTCGTATTTTATTTGGTTTTGGTAAAATTGTAAATTGTCCCTAGTGTGTGTGTGTGTGTGTGTGTGGGATATTGTTCCTGTATGTGGTGATAGTTGGTCGGCACCGACTGTGTGGGCCAAAGTGCCTGCTCCTGCGCTGTATCTTTAAAATCTAAAAAGTCTAACATTTGTTTCAAAGGAAATCAAAAGTGCCTAATTGTCTAATGTTTTTTTATACAGATCGTTCTTTATGAACAAGAATCAAGAGAGACAAGAGTTTTTTATTGTCATATGTCCCAAAACGGAATAATGAAATTCTTATTTAGTTTAGTGTTTTATCACTTATAATGAGGTACAGTGTAAAGCTGTTTTGTTCCGTGCTAAACAGTCAGTGGAAACTTCAAGCCAGCACCGCCATTCAATATGACCATCCACAATCTTGTATTCACTGGAGTTTACAAGGATGACGGGGGATCTTATAGAAACATATAAAATTATAAAAGGACTGGACAAGCTAGATGCAGGAAAAATGTTCCCAATGTTGGGCGAGTGCAGAACCAGGGGCCACAGTCATAGAAAAAAGGGGAGGCCATTTAAGACTGAGGCGAGAAAAAACTTTTTCACCCAGAGAGTTGTGAATTTGTGGAATTCCCTGCCACAGAGTGCAGTGGAGGCCAAATCACTGGATGGATTTAAGAGAGAGTTAGATAGAGCTCTAGGGGCTAGTGGAATCAAGGTATATGGGGAGAAGGCAGGCACGGGTTATTGATTGGGGAGGGGCTGAATGGCCTCCTCCTGCACCTATTTTCTATGTTTCTATGTAGTACCCCGTTCCTGCCTACTCCCCATATCCCCTGACTATGCTATCTTCAAGAGCCCTATCTAGCTCTCTCTTGAAAGTATCCAGTGAACCGTCCTCCACCGCCCTCTGAGGCAGAGAATTCCACAGACTCACAACTCTCTGTGAGAAAAAGTGTTTCCTCGTCTCCGTTCTAAATGGCTTACCCCTTATTCTTAAACTGTGGTTCCTGGTTCTGGTCTCCCCCAATATCGGGAACATGTTTCCTGCCTCTAGTGTGTCCAAACCCTTAATAATCTTATATGCTTTAATAAGATACCCTCTCATCCCTGAGGTCCCTGTATGGTTCCTGCCTCAACTACTTCCTTTGGCAGCTCGTTCCATACATTCACTACTGTCTGTGTAAAAATGTTGCCCCTCGTGTTCCTATTGAATAGTTCCTCCCTCGCCTCCGTGCTGTTTCCCCTTCTCCCCCTGTGTAATAATGTCCTACAAAACATGTTCACGGGTCTTCCCTCAAACGATGATCTATTTTTCCAGTTGGAACATCTTTTGCGGGAAAAAGTAATATCCAGCGGCTACTTCGCAGTCAAACAGCTTTTCAAATCCAATGATCCTGAAGGAAGGGAGCAGCTGAACAGGTAAGCATAGCATTACATGGAACCTAGAAACAGTACAGAAGATAGACGCAAAGTGCAGGAGTAACTCAGCGGGTCAGGCAGCATCTCTGAAGAAAAAAAAGATGGCTGACGTTCCAGGCTGCGATCCCTCTTCAGACTGAGCAGAAACGTCAACCATCTTCGCCTCCCTCAGCCTGAAGAAACGCTGTCTGTCCATTTCCCTCCACAGAGGCTGCCTGGCCCGCTGAGTTCCCCCCAGCACTTTTTGCTCACGGATTCCAGCATCTGCAGCCTACTGTGCCTCTGTAAATGTATTTACCATATATAACCATATAACATATAACCATATAACAATTACAGCACAGAAACAGGCCATCTCGACCCTTCTAGTCCGTGCCGAACACATAATCTCCCCTAGTCCCATATATCTGCACTCAGACCATAACCCTCCATTCCCTTCCCATCCATATAACTAATCCAATTTATTTTTAAATGATAAAAACGAACCTGCCTCCACCACCTTCACTGGAAGCTCATTCCACACAGCTACCACTCTCTGAGTAAAGAAGTTCCCCCTCATGTTACCCCCTAAACTTCAGTCCCTTAATTCTCAAGTCATGTCCCCTTGTTTGAATCTTCCCTACTCTCAGTGGGAAAAGCTTTTCCACGTCAACTCTGTCTATCCCTCTCATCATTTTAAAAACCTCTATCAAGTCCCCCCTTAACCTTCTGCTCTCCAAAGAATAAAGCCCTAACTTGTTCAACCTTTCTCTGTAACTTAGTTGCTGAAACCCAGGCAACATTCTAGTAAATCTCCTCAATATTTCTATGTATTTATTTATTTATTTTTATTGGGGGGGGGGGGGGGGCACAACAGTCCCCATAGTGAAGATGTGGATTACAGATATGTCCGAGCCACTCCACTTGCAAAACAATAGGCTTGGCTTGGCCGAAAAACCAGATCAATTTCTTAAGACATGGACATCCTTTACTGAATTCTTACAACAATAGTATAGTGAAACACAAATTAAAATTAAAATCCGATGCTATGTTGGGTGAGGGGGGAGGGGGGGGGGGGGGGGGGGGGGGGGGGGGGTAGGGGGGGGTTGAGGGGCAAGGTATATCTCCATTTAAAAAAAAAAATAACCCTCCATCTTTCTGCTACACTGCTTTGGTAGTTTAGGGGATTTTTTCTTGTTCTCCTCTACTCAATCCTTTCACTTTTTCCTTTCTTCCTTTCTTCCTTTCACTTTCTTTTCTTTTTTTTTTTCATTTTTATAATTTAGGTTATAAGGTTAAAAATATATGTTTTCTAAATTAAGTAAATGTAAAAATGCTGATGACTTCATTGTCACTTGTACCTGGCTAGGTGTGGTGACAATTTTTTTTGTCCTTGCATACAAAGTTACACAAAAGAGTCAACATAAAGGCGCCGCAGAAATTACAAAAAGTACATCCCTTCTTCCCCCCTCCCCCCTCACACCCCCCACGCTGGGTCCCTCTTTGATCTCGCTGCCCCCCCCCCCCCCCCACCCTCCCCTTCCACCACAGGTCCCCCTTAATTCTCGGCGCCCCCCCCCCCCCACCCTCCCCTCCCATGACAGGTCCCTCCAACAGGACCCGTCCACCTCATCCCGACTTCGATCCTGGCCCGACTCTGACCGGGAGTTCAATTAACACGTGTTATCCATTTCCCAAGGGAAGTTCTCCTGATGGTGCTGTCAAAGTTCCTCGGACGTTTCATCACTCCAAGACAATTCCACCAACTCCTTTTGAGGTGAGTAAAGTGACAAGGGATTTCTCTTATCGATAATAAGGTGGATTTGGGTCTATCTTCGGTGTAAAGCAGCATCTGCAGTTCCTTCCTCCGCATTTTGTCCGGTTCCACAGCGAAATCTCCTCAAGGTATGCCGACTTTGAAGAAGTCCTCCACCTCTCTCCGACGAGAGTTGTGCAAACTATTTCTCGCTGCTCCCCCTCTGTGAACCCTCCTGCCCTCCGACGACACTATTCTACATTTCCCTTGATCTCCACCCCCTTTGATGTCTCGTTCTCACACCTTACATCTCCTTACCTCTGGTAGATACAAAAAGCTGTAGTAACTCAGCGGGTCAGGCAGCATCTATGGAGAAAAGGAATGGGTGACCTTGTCGGGTCGAGACCCTTCTTCCTTACCTCTGTATCTCCCCCACACCTAACTTAGTCTGAACAAGGGTCTCGATCTTTTGCTGGAATTCTTTGAAGAAGTAAATATCAGGACAGACAAAGGGGGGTCAGTAGATGTTGTTTACATAGATTTTCAGAAAGCCTTTGATATGTTGTTGCATGTGAGGCTGCTAAAAGCCCTGTCCGAGTTCACTGTACGAGTTCATTCAAGAGCTCTCCCGAGTTTAAAAAAAAATCAAACTCGTGGGAAGCACGTAGAATGAACGTAGCAGGTACGTCGGAGCTCGGGGACCTCTCTTAGCGGCTCGTAACGCTAACGGCAGGTACTCGGGAAACGCGGTAAGCTCGGGAAGACTCGTGAAGATTTTTCAACATGTTGAAAAATGTCCACGAGAGCCCCGAGTATCGACGAGCGGCCATTACCGTAAATCTCCGAGTTCGAATCAGGGAGAATCAACTCGTACAGTGGGACAGGGCTTTAAAAGGACGATGAGAGCCCACGGTATCAAAGGGCAGACACTAGCATGGATAGCAGGTTGGCTGGATGGCAGAAGACAAAGAGTGGCAATAAAGAGGGCTTTTTCTGCTCGGCTGCCAGTGACTAGCGGAGTTCCACAGGACTCAGTGCTGGGGCCGCTACTCTTCACGTTGTGTATTAATGATTTGGACGAGAGGATTGAAGACGTTGTGGAAAAATTTGCGGATGATACGAAAATAGGTGGAGGGGCAGGTCATGTAGAGAAAGCAGGGACTCTGCAGAAAGACTTGGGCAAGTTGGGAGAGTGGGCAGGGAAGTGGCAGATGGAATATAGTGTCGCAACGTGTGGAGTCATGCATTTTTGGTAGCAGGAATAAAGGTAGAGAATCCAGAAATCAGAGGTACAATGGGACTTGGGAATGCTGGTGCAGGATTCCCAAAAAGTTAATCTGCAAGTCAACTTGGCAGTTAAGAAGTAAAACGCAATGCTCGCATTTATTTCAAGAGGACTTGTATACAAAAACAGGGATGTAATGCTGAGGCTCTATAAGGCGCTGGTCAGGCCGCATTCAGAATATTGCGAGCCGTTTTTGTCACCATATCTGAGGAAGGATGTGCTGGCTCTGGAGAGGGTCCAGAGGAGGTTTACAAGAATGATCCCCGGAATGAGCAGGTTAACATATGATGAGCTTATGATCTTATGATCCCAAATGTCACCAATTCCTTCTCTCCAGAGATGCTGCCTCTCCAGCTGAGTTACTGAGTTGTCTATCTTTTGTTTAAACCAGCATCTGCAGTTCCTTCCTACATGGATAGATTAAACGCTGTTTTAAGTTCATGGGTTTACATGAGATTGGAGCAGAATTGAGCCATTTGGCCCATCAAGTCTATTCCTCCATTCAATCATGGCTGATCTATCTCTCCCTCCTAACCCCATTCTCCTGTCTTCTCCCCATAACCTCTAACACCTGTCCTCATCAAGAATCTATCTCTACCTTAAAAATACCCGTTGACTTGGCCTCCACAGCCTTCTGTGGCAAAGGGTCCCACAGATTCACCACCCTCTGACTAAAGAAATTTCTCCTCATCTTCTTCCCAAAGGAACGTCCTTTAATTCTGAGTCTATGACCTCTAGTCCTAGACTCTCCCACTAGTGGAAACATCCTCTCCACATCCACTCTATCCAGGCCTTTCTCTATTCGAAAGTTGTCACACAAAAAAAGGAATGCTATAGATTTTAAGTGCTTTGAGAAAGAAAGGAATGGGCCACATTACCAGAGTGTAGTTTGTGTGTATGTTCCCGTGTGCAATCTTTATGGTAAATGATGGAGAATCTTTTTCTTAGTTTTAGAGTTGCAGAGTGTGCAAACAGGCCCTTCGGCCCACGGAGTCTGTGCCGTCCAATGATCCCTTGTGAAAAGTTTGTTTGCCTGCTACTTAATTAAATTTGATAAAAATACACATGAATATATTCACGCCATGCATACGTACAAACAGTGGAGTAAAAAGAATACAGTTTCTCAGCGCTTCAGATACAGAGAAGGGGCGCTGTATGATTGGCTGCCAGCCAACAGTCTGTCTGTTTTTTTGTCTTTTTAAAAATATTTAATGTGTGTTAAAAGTGTGTAAATGTTCTCCAGTTTGTTTTATGCATGGGGTAAAAGGAAGGAGGGCTGGGCAAAACCTTTTTTCAGTTTCTCACCTTGCCGGAGGTGCGACTGCTTTCCGGGTCGCATCTCCGGCCGATCTGCGGCCTACCATCGATGGAGCTGGAGGTCTCCTTGGACTGACCTCGATTCCCACCGCGGGGCTTGGACTTAACATCGGAGCTGGTCCCTTGTCTGGGATCGCTCCAACCGCGCGGCTTGTGGACTTACCATCAAGGGCTCGCAGTCTCTGGAGAGGCTAGTCGGGTGCTCCAATGACCCAAAGGCTCAACCAGCTCCGACACGGGGTCCGATCGCCGGTGTGGGAGAGCTGACATTCCCCTCGATGCAGGAGCTGATCGCCCCCACGCGAAGGGCCCAAAACGCCGCCGGCCACTGGAGCCAAAATTGTCCCGTCAACGGAGTGCTCGGGGGCCCCTGACCACGGGAGAGCAAAGGGAAAAGATTTGAACTTTTTTCCGCCTTCCATCACAGTGAGGAATGTGGAGGAGTCACTGTGGTGGATGTTTATGTCAAAATGTGTTTTGTGTGTTCCGTTGCTTTTTATTCGTGTGACTGACTTGGCAAATGGAATTCATTGTATGTTGTAAAACATACTTGGCTAGTAAAGTATTATTGTGATTTGTGATTGTGAAAAAGTACAATGTCTGCGATGAGGTAGGTTGGAAGATCGGGACTACACCCTAGCTGATGCAAGAACCATTCAGAAGTCTGATAACAGTGAGGAAGATGCTTTTAGCTTAGTGTTCAAGAAGGAACTGCAGATGCTGGAAAATCGAAGGTACACAAAAATGCTGGAGAAGCTCAGCGGGTGCAGCAGCATCTATGGAGCGAAGGAAATAGGTAACGTTTCGTGCCGAAACCCTTCTTCAGACCAGTTTAGTTTAGAGATGCAGCACAGAAACAGGCCCTTCGGCCCACCGATTCCATGCCGACCAGCGATCCGCATACACTAGCACTCTCCTACACACACTAGGGACAATTTACAATATTTACAGAAGCCAATTAACCTACAAATTTGCACGTCTTTGGAATGTGGGAGCAACTGGTGAAAACTGTTGGTTTAGAGTCCTTGTAAGACTAAAGACCTCACACCTTGTCAGGTTATACACTGTTTATTTAGAATAAACAAATACGAGCTCTCAATTGAGAGTTAACTTCATACCGCCGAGTGCAGTAGACTGCAACGCTAATAAGCTAGTGGGCGTAACTACAAAAAGCATGACTCTCAACATGAGCCACTAATCTACATCCCCCCCTCTTAAAGAATCAATAACACTAAACCATAACTAAGCAAAGCAAAAATCACAACCGATGACAGAGGTATGTAAAGTCGAACATAGCCCGGATACTTCACGACCGGCCTGCTAACACGACCGGCACATATACGATAGAGGCCATCTCCATTCCTCTTCTCCGGGGACAGAGTTGGTGATTTCACCACCGTGGGGGAGTGGACCAACGCCTCTGGGGTCGAAGCAGGAGACTGTGGCACAGGCGAAGAAGGGACAGACAGAGGAACTGTCACAGGCATGGATTGTTGTGCTGGCAAGATCATGCGAGGGTCACCAGATGCAGATTGAAATGAGCTTGTACGATCCGGATAATAAGGAGGAGGGATTGGCTCCTTCACAGGCAGAAGATGTTGTTTGTTTCGCCGGTAGGTGCCGCCGTCGGCTCTAACAATGTACGAGGGTGGCTCTGGAGCTAGACCACAAATCACCCCAACACGGTCGTGGCCTTTGTCAGTCTGTAAGTTGACCACCTGTCCTTTGGTCAATGGCGGCAGAGGCCCGCTCGTCATGTCGAACCACTTGTTTTGAATGTCATACTTCTGTCGTAACCTGGTTTGAATATCCTCAAGTGGAAAGGCACATGGGACCAACGTTTGTTCTGTGACGGGTCTGTGCCTTTACAATGATCGTTGAGCAGGGGAACCCAAGGCAGGGTCACGGCAAATGTTGCGTAAGTTGAGCAAATCCAGGAATACGTCAGATTTGGCCCGGTGCGCCCACTACGGTTCAGCCAGCCCATTAGACTGTGGATACTCAGGGTTGCTGGTGATGTGGCAGAAATTCCATCGCCTGGCAAACTCTCTGAATTGTTGGCTGGTGAACTGGCTGCCATTGTCAGTCAACAGCTTGCCTGGAGATCCATGGATTGAACAATGCAGAGATAATTTTGAAATCACGCCGCTGGTAGTGGGGCTGCTGAGAAAATCAATGTCGAACCACCCTGAATACGAATCCACGAGCGCCAGGTACTGCTTGCCGTGCCACTCAAATAAATCAGCTGCCACTGTAGACCTTGGGAGCGCAGGTTGCTTTTGGCGATGAGGTGCCATGCTATTGCACACAGCACAAGCTGCCACATTGTCGCTGATGTATTCGGCCATGCCAGGCCAGTAAAACATGCTTTCCCCGTGATATAGTGGCTTCAGTGCCTGGATGTCCTGCATGGACAGTATTGAAGTACTGGTGATGCAATTAAGCAGGAACCACGGATTTGCATCCTTTTAAAACAACCCCGTCTTGTAGCACTTACTCGTCCCGCACAGGGAAGAAAGATCGGACTGGCAAAGGAACGTTGTAGTGTAGTCTGGCCAGCCATGCTTAATGACAGAGGTCAGGGACCGTAGGGTCTTGTCGGTGGCAGTGTGGGCAACCAAGTCCTCCATCCATGGATACAGACATCACGATAAAGTCATCATCCTGTGAGAGCAGATCCTCGCTGGTCTTCCGGGGTGCCCGCCAGGTGCATATCCTTTCCACGTTTGTAGGTGAGGACGATGTCATATTTTTGTAGTTGTAGTAACATCCATTGTCGGCGCGCTGGAGAGTTATAAATAGGTTTTATTGAAAATGATGATAGAGGTTGGTGGTCGGTTTCAACCGTAACTGTGCGACCAAAGATGAAATCGGTGAACTTTTCGGAGGCAAAAACAACCGCTGGTATTTCCTTTTCGATTTGGGCGTATCGTTGTTCTGTGTTAGACATGGTGCACGAGGCATAGGCGACAGGCTTATTGCCATGGCCATCATTCTGAAGGCATGCAGCGCCCAGGACATGTTGTGAGGCGTCACATTTAAGTGTAACAGGCAGTCTATGGGAAGTGGCGGCGCTGCCTTGCAGCTGCGGCTCGCCTGCAGTCCCTTTGTCTTTTCTTTTTTTGTTTTCTCTTGTCCCGTTTTTAGTTTATTTCGGTTTATTTAGTTGTGTATGTGTGTGGAGGGGTGGGTGTAACATGTTTTTTGACTCTTCCTTCGGGGGGGATGCGATCTTTCCTGCCGTATCCCCCGTCTCCGTGTCCGTCTGCGCTGAGGCCTATCGCGGAGCTGGCGGCTTCCAACTGCGACCGACCTCGAGGCTGCGGAGGCAGAGCCAGGACTTACCAACGCGAGGCTGGCCGACTCCGGGGCTGTGGTTGCGGTGCGACCCAACTTCCGACCCGACTTTGGAGCCTCGGAGGCTCTGCCGCGGACCAGTGGACGACATCATCGGGAGCTCACAGGTGGTGACCTGTTTTTCCGGAGCTCCCGCAACTACAGCTGCGTCCGCTGGACTGGAGGACGGCAGCTCCGGCAGCTTCGACCGCCCCGGGCCGCGGAGTTTGAACAGACCCGGTTTGCGGAGCTCGGATTCAGCCGCGGGACTTACTTACCATCACCCGGCGGGGTCACAACATCGGAGGCTTGGATTGCCTCAACGCAGAGGGAGAGGGAGAGCAAGGAGGGAAGAGACAATGACTTTGGGACTTTAAACCGTGTTGAGTGTTTGTTTTGTTATTTATTCTATGTTATGACTGCAAAGCTAAACCTTTTCGTTGCACTGAAAAGTGCAATGACAATAAAATTGAATCCAATTAAATGATCAAAGTACGCTAGAGTAGAGGTGGCCGACATCTGCCGTTTAAGAGTGTCAAATGCTATCTGTTGTTGTACATGTCAGGTCCAAGCAGAGTCTTTGTGTGTGAGAAGGCGTAATGGGGCTGACGTTTCGCTGAAATCAGGAATGAATTTGCTCAAATAGTTTGCCATGCCAAGGAACCTCTGCAAGCTGGGCACGTCAGTGGGTGCTGGGAGTTCATTAATGGCACTGGTTTTCGCTGGATCAGTTTTCAGGCTGTCCTTGGTACAATACAATACAATACAATACAATTTATTTGTCACTTGAACCTCATAGAGGCTCAAGTGAAATGTTGTTTCTGCAGTCATACATACAAGAAAAAAAAAGACCCAAGACACAACACAATTTACACAGACATCCATCACAGCGCATCTCCTCCTCGCTGTGATGGAAAGCAAAAAAACTTATCTCTCCCCTGCACTTCCCTCTCCCCCCGATGTCAGAGTCAAAGTCAGAGCCCAAGTCAGAGCCCCCGGCGGGCGACACAATTGGCCCGCGGCCATTAACGCCGCGCCGGGTGCTGCAAGGCCGCGCTCCGGGTCTTGTTGTTGGAGCCCCGGGCGGGCGCTAGCAAAGTCCCGCAGCCGTTGAAGCCACGCCGGGCGATGATGTAAGGCCCCGCTCCAGGTCATCCTCGACCCCGCTACTCGGGCGGGAGAAGTCGCCGTTGCGGAAGCCCCGAAAAGCGGTCTCCCAGCAGGGACCCGTGGGCTCCCGGTGTCACTGTCTACCAGACCTGCGGTTGGAGCCTCCGAATCCCCGGGGTCGGGTCGCAGCAGCGCACCACCAACGCTCCTCCCGCTCCGGACTCGGCCAGCTCCACGATGGTGAGTAGCTCCGCAGCTCCGTGACTGGAGCCCCAGGACGTTCCTGCTGGAGGCCGCTCCACGTTGCAGCCCCAACGACAACGGAGACCCGACAGGGAAAGGTCGGGTTCTCCGTGCAGGGGAAAGATTTTAAAAGTTTCCCCCCCCACCCCCCGCCCCCCCCCACACACACACACACACACACACACACACACACACACACACACACACACACACACACACACACACACACACACACACACACACACACACACACACACACACACACACACACACACACACACACACACACACACACACACACACAAACATACCCCATCAAAAAAATAAAAACTACATTAAAACGGGACAAAAAAATAACAAAACAACAGACAGACTGCAGAGGCCGCTGCGACGTGAGTCGCGCCGCCCACCGGATTGGTAAATATATGGTCTAGGTATTTTACCTCATTCATTCTGAATTTGCATTTTTGGGGGTTGCGTTTGAGATGGATGGCCTCGGCACGCTTCAATTGGTGTTGTGTCCCTCGATCGTTTTCCCAGCAATGAGGATATCGTCCACTACAATGGAGCAAGGGTAGCCGGAAAACAATTGCTCCATGGATTGTTGAAACACTTCACTGGCAGGACTTATACCAAAGGGCATTCTCAAAAACCTATACCATCCTCTGCGAAATGAAGCACTTTTCTCGAGATGAAAACCGAGAAGGTTTCCACGCAGAGTCTCTTGTCCAGAGTAGGGGAATGGAGAACCAGAGGACATAGGTTCAAGGTGAGGGGGAAAAGATTTAATAGGAATCTGAGGGGTAACTGTTTCACACAGAGGGTGGTGGATGTATGGAACGAGCTGCCAGAGGAGGGAGTTGAGGCTGGGACTATCCCAACGTTTAAGAAACAGTTAGACAAGTACATGGATAGGTACACAAAAAAGCTGGAGAAACTCAGCAGCTGCAGCAGCATCTGTGGAGCGAAGGAAAAATGCAACGTTTCGGGCCAAAACCCTTCTTCAGACATTCTCCTCCTCTCTCCAGGTACATGGATAGGACAGGTTTAGAGGGATATGGATCAAGAGCAGGCAGGTGGGACTGGGTGTAGATGGGACATGTTGGAAGGCGTAGGTACGTTGGGCTGAAGAGCCTGTTTCCACGCTGTATCATATCACTCTATGACTCTGAAGGTGTAGGCATTCATGTTTGTGTTTGACTTGTGCTCCCTGTAGGTTCAAGCTGAATGAAAGGGCGATCGTCAAGAGTGATGAGTTTTATGCAGCGGCCAGGGAGCCCATCCCCGCGGGAGGCAGCTCGTGGATCGATCCCCTCAGTCGACCCAGCGACAGGGCCCCAGTGACCGCTTCGCACGTACACTCCCAGCTGAAGGAGAAAGTCAAGCAGAGGTAGGGCCCAACGTCACATGGTTCAACCCCCAGAGGAGTTCAGTTGAGTTTATTGTCACCTGTACCGAAGTTTGTTGCGTGCCAACCAGTCAGCGGAAAGACAATACGTGATTACAATCGAGCCGTCCACAGTGTACAGATACATGAGAAAGGGAATAACGTTTAGTGCGGGGTAAAGCCAGCAAAGACCGGTCAAGGATAGTCCGAGGGTCACCAATGAGGTAGATAGCAGTTCAGGACTCCTCTCTGGTCCACGGTGCATGTTTTATTCACAGAGGGTGGTGGGGCCCTGGAACACATGGTGGGGGCCTGGAACACATGGTGGGGCCCTGGAACACATGGTGGGGGATGGAACACATGGTGGGGGCCCTGGAACACATGGTGGGGGCCCTGGAACACATGGTGGGGCCTGGAACACATGGTGGGGGATGGAACACATGGTGGGGCCTGGAACACATGGTGGGGGATGGAACACATGGTGGGGCCTGGAACACATGGTGGGGCCCTGGAACACAGGGTGGGGCCTGGGACACATGGTGGGGGATGGAACACATGGTGGGGCCTGGAACACATGGTGGGGCCTGGAACACTGGAACACATGGTGGGGCCTGGAACACATGGTGGGGCCTGGAACACATGGTGGGGGCCTGGAACACATGGTGGGGCCTGGAACACATGGTGGGGGATGGAACACATGGTGGGGCCTGGAACACATGGTGGGGCCTGGAACACATGGTGGGGCCCTGGAACGCATGGTGGGGGATGGAACACATGGTGGGCCCTGGAACACATGGTGGGGCCCTGGAACACATGGTGGGCCCTGGAACACATGGTGGGGCCCTGGAACGCATTGCCAGGGGTGGTGGTGGAGGCAGATACGATAGCGGTCTTTGAGAAGCTTTTAGATAGACACACAGACATGCAGTGAATGGAGGGATATGACAATAGACAATAGGTGCAGGAGTAGGCCATTCGGCCCTTCTAGCCAGCACCGCCATTCAATGTGATCATGGCTGATCATCCACAATCAGTACCCCGTTCCTGCCTTCTCCCCATATCCCCTGACTCCGCTATCTTTAAGAGCCCTGTCTAGCTCTCCTTTGAAAGTATCCAGAGGACCGGACTCCACTTTCACCTCTCTGTGTGAAAAAGTGTTTCCTCGTCTCCGTTCTAAATGGCTTAACCATTTTTCTTAAACTGTGGCCCCTGGTTCTGGACTACCCGAACATCGGGAACATGTTTCCTGCCTCTAGCGTGTCCAAACCCTTAATAATCTTATATGTTTCAATAAGATGCCCTCTCATCCTTCTAAACTCCAGAGTGTACAAGCCCAGCCGCTCCATTCTGACAGTCCCGCCATCCCGGGAATTAATCATGTAACCCTACTCTGCACTCCCTCAATAGCAAGAATGTCCTTCCTCAAATTAGGGGACATATGATTCACGTGCAGGCAGAGGAGATTAGTTTATCTTGGCATCCACAGACATTGTGGGCTATCGGGTCTGTTCAGTTTAGTTACACAACTCATTTAAAATTGGGCCCGCTCACCTTAAAGCTCTGCCCTCCTTGACTTTCCTCCCTTGGAAAATGACTCTGATTGTCTACCCTATCTATGTGTCTCATAGTTTTATATACTTCAACTTTGACGTGCAGAGAAAACAATCCATGTTTGTTCAACTACTGCTCTTGGGGCCCTATAACAGATGAAATAAAGACACTGAGTACTCACCAAATCTTAATGTTACAATAAAAGATTAGAACTTTATCTTCTTGACTATTTGTACATGTTCATAATTTGTAGTAGAATTAGGCAAGTTGACACATCAAGTCTACTCCACCATTCCATCGTGGCTGATTGACCTCTCCCTCTCAACCCCATTCTCCTGCCTTCTCCCCATAACCCCTGACACCCGTACTAATCAAGAATTTGTCAATCTCCGCCATAGAAATATCCACTGACTTGGCCTCCACAGTCTTCTGTGGCAATGTATTCCACAGATTCACCACCGTCTGATTAAAGAAATACCTCCTCATCTCCTTTCTAAAAGTACGTCCTTTTATTCCGAGACTGTGGCCTCTAGTCCTAGACTCTCCCACTAGTGGAAACATCTTCCCCACATCCACTCTGTCTAGGTCTTTCACTATTCTGTATCTTTCAATGAGGTCCCCCCTCATCCTTCTAAACTACAGCGAGTGCAGGCCCAATGCCGTCAAATGCTAATCTAAGCCTGCACAGGTTTTACTGTGGCACAGTCAGTCTGGCCCTTTCCTCACAGGACCAGCAACAAGGGTTTCCCCTTCACCTGGTACAGAAGGCTAACATAGAAACATAGAAACATAGAAAGTAGGTGCGAGAGCAGACCACCAGGTCCATCGAGCCCGCACCGCCATTCGCTCATGGCTGAACACTAAACAGACACACTTACCCACAAACAGTAGACACAAGACACAGAACACAAGACACTACCCTCCCCTTTATACCGCTATCACCCCTCTCCACCCCAAGAACCTCGTGATCTCCTGGGGGAGGCAAAAAACCGGATAAAAACCCAGGTCCAATTCGGGAAAAAAATCCGGGAAATTCCTCTCCGACCCCAATCTAGGCGATCGACACTTGTCCAGGAGATCACTCAGGTCTTACTATACTAACCATACCTAGGTCCATATCCCTGCCCTCTCCCCGTAGCCCCTTATCCCCTTGGCAGCTAAAAAACCATCTATTTTAATCTTAAATATATGTAAAGTTTCTGCTTCCACTGCTCCCTGGGGCAGTGAATTCCATAAATTAACCACCCTCTGGGTGAAGAAGTTCTTCCTCATCTCAGTTTTAAAAGAGCCCCCCCTTATTCTGCAACTATGTCCCCTAGTTCTAGTTTCCCCGATCATTGGGAACATCCTCGGTGCATCCACCCGATCAAGGCCCCTCACGATCTTATATGTTTCAATGAGATCGCCTCTCATTCTTCTAAACTCCAAAGAGTAGAGTTCCAGCCTACTTAACCTTTCCTCATATGTCAATCCCCTCATTGCAGGAATTAATCTTGTAAACCTTCGCTGCACTGCCTCCAGGGCTAGTACATCCTTTCTTAAGTATGGACCCCAGAACTGTACACAGTATTCCAAATGTGGTCTCACTAATACTGTGTACAGCTGCAGCAAGACCTCCGTGTTTTTATACTCAATCCCCCTAGCAATAAAGGCCAAAACTCCATTGGCCTTCCTGATTGCTTGCTGCTGGTACTGCTACTGGTACACTTGCCTTCGTTGGTGGGGGCATTGAGTGTAAGAGTCAGGAAGTCATGATGAAACTCTATATGGCTTTGGCCAGACCGCATTTAGAGTATCGCGTGCAGTTCTGGTCACTCCATTGCAGGAAGGACGTGGAGGCTTTGGAGAAGCAGCAGAAGACTTCTTACCAGGATGCTATCTGGATCAGGAGTTAGTAGCTAAAGAGAGAGGCTGGACAAGCTTGGAATGTGTTCTTTGGATTACCAGAGGTGATCAGAGATCAGAGGTTAAGGTTAGACCTGATAGAGGTATATGAGAGGCATAGATAGGGTAGACAGTCACAGCCTTATTCCCAGGGGGGAAATGTCAAAGCCTATGATACATGGGTAGAAAGATACCATTATACCTGGATAGAACAGGTTTAGAGGGATACTAGACCAAGTGCAGACCCGTTGGGTCTGCTCCCCCAACGCAGCCGTTGCCTACACGTAGCCCCCACGGGAGACGTGGTCCTCCAACTCAAGCGGCTCAGGAATCAGCAGTGCGGCTGTTTTTAAATGGCGTCTTTGAGGCGAGATGCGGGTGCCAGCAGCCGTTATGGTCGCTGGCCAGCAGGAGGCGACAAAATGAATGAGTGGGGGGGGGGGGAAGAAGGATTTTATTAAAAATGTGTAGATAAACACGACAAAATTTAATGAGGAGTGGATACTTGGAATGAAAAGTGAAATCTCTACCGAAATGGAAACAAAGTCGGCGTCTCTGGGTCTGACGTTGGCGAAGCAACGAATCAAAGGCTGGCAGCCACAGGCTGGCAACCACAAGTCAGGCAGAAAGCCAGCAGCCAGCCAGCAGGCACACAGTTTTAATATTATAATATAGAAGATGGGCGTAGGAGTAGTTTAGATGGGACATGTCGGCCGGTGTGGGCAAGTTGGACTGAAGGGCCTGTTTCCACGCTGTAATATTCTTTAACTCTTTGACGAGAGAGCATAGCTTTAAGATGAGAGGCCCCGAGTTTAAAATAAATGTTTAGGGCATTTTTTTAATATAAAGGATGATGGAACATGCTGCCATGGGGAGGTGGTGGAGGCAGATATGACGGTGGTGTTTCAGAGGCTTTTAGATAGATACATGGATATGATGGAAATGGAAGGACATGCATCATGAGCTGGCAAAGGAGATAGGTTTAATCTGACGTCATGTTCAGCACGGACATTGTGGGCTGAAGGGCCTGTTGCTGTCCCGTGCTGTTCTATATTCTAACTTCTCCCCCAGAATGTGAATGCTCTGGTTTCCACACACATCCCCAAGAGACGGCCGGCACGGTGGCGCAGCGGTAGAGTTGCTGTCGTACAGCGCCAGAGACCCGGGTTCGATCCCGACTACGGGTGCTGCCTGTACGGAGTTTCTACTTTCTCCCCGTGACCAGCGTGGGTTTTTTTTTCCAAGATCTTCGGTCTCCTCCCACACTCCAAAAGACATGCAGGTTTGTAGGTTAATTGGCTTGGTGTATGTGTAAATTATCCCCAGTGTGTGTGTAGAATAGTGTTAATGTGCGGGGATCACTGGTCTGCGTGGGCTCAGTAGACCGAAGGGCCTGTTTCCACGCTGTATCTCTAAGCTGAACTAACGTAAACGCCAAAGATGTATAGGTTTGTAGGCTAATTGGCTTGGTATAAGTTTAAATTGTTCCTAGTGTGTGTAGGATAGCGTAAGCATTGAGGGATCACTGGTCGGCGTGGGCTCAGTACGCCGAAGGGCCTGTTTCCACTCTGTATCTCTAAACAAATCTAAAAGTTGGTTGGATAATTGATGGCTGTAACTTGCTCCCAGTGTTCGAATCTGGTGGTGCTGATGGGGATGTAGGGATTTATGAGCAGAAATTGTTTCTGATTACCTGTGACTCCGTTTACAATCTCCTGCCCAATATTAGGATTTTAGAGCTGCCCGAAATATTGCCTCAGAAGAACTCCGAAGGGCCTATCAGGATCATCGCTCCTGAGTTCAGGAATGTGTTGAAGCAACTGGGATTTCACATGGAAGATGAAGAGTTTGAAAAGTTGTGGAGAAGGTAGGAATGGCAAAAATCAGATGACTTCACCCGCCATCTCTTTGAAGTTGAGAATAAACATTATTATTGTGGATATCTGGGGCGGCACAGCGGTAGAGTTGCTACCTCACAGCGCCAGAGACCCGGGTTCGACCCCGACGATGGGTGCTGTCTGTACGGAGTTTGTACGTTCTCCCCGGGACCACGTGGGTTTTCTCCAGGGGATCCGGCTTCCTCCCACATCCTAAAGACGTAAATGTTTGTAGGTTAATTGACTTTGGTAAAAAAAAATTGTAAAGTGTCCCTAGTGTGTGTAGAATGGTGTTAGTGTGCGGGGATCGCTGGTCGGCGCGGACTCGGTTGGCCGAAGGGCCTGGTTTCGCACTGTAATCCTCAAGTCTAAAGTTTAACGCAGGGTTAGTTAAAATAATCTTTATTTTGTGCACAAAATCTTGGAGAGGAGCAAGATATTCTATTCTCACTTTATAGAAGAAATTGGTGATGTTTCGGGTCGAGTCCCTATTTTAGACTGAAATAGACTGAAAGAGTCTGAAGAAGGATCTCGGCCCGAAACATCACCCATTCCTTCCGTAAAGTGAGAATAGAATAAGGTGGATATTGACAGGTTCTTGATTAGTACGGGCCTTAGGGGTTATGGGGAAAAGACAGGAGAATGGGGTTCAGAGGGAGAGATAGATCAGCCATGATTGAATGGCGGAGTAGACTTGATGGGCCAAATGGCTTAATTCGGCTCCTAGAACTTATGAACTCATATGAATGGGTGCTCAATGGTCGGTATGGACTCGGTGGGCTGAAGGGCCTGTTTCCATGCTGTATCTCTGAACTAGAAGTGAACATTCATTGTCATACGTGGTAACTTTAACCTCCTCATTGTAATACTAAACCCCACCAAACCTTGCCCAGTGTTCACCTGCATTTTGACACCAGTTTTGCAGGTTTCCCTCTCCCCTGACTCAGTCTGAAGAAGGGTCTCGACCCGAAAGGTCTCCCATTCCTGTCCCGCTGAGTTACTCCAGTGCAGGAAGGAACTGCAGTTGCTGGTTTAAACCAAAGATAGATAAAAAGCTGGAGTAACTCAGCAGGTCAGGCAGCATCTCTGAAGAAAACATAGAAACATAGAAACATAGAAATTAGGTGCAGGAGTAGGCCATTCGGCCCTTCGAGCCTGCACCGCCATTTAATATGATCATGGCTGATCATCCAACTCAGTATCCCGTACCTGCCTTCTCTCCATACCCTCTGATCCCCTTAGCCACAAGGGCCACATCTAACTCCCTCTTAAATATAGCCAATGAACTGGCCTCAACTACCCTCTGTGGCAGAGAGTTCCAGAGATTCACCACTCTCTGTGTGAAAAAAAATTCTCCTTATCTCGGTTTTAAAGGATTTTCCCCTTATCCTTAAGCTGTGACCCCTTGTCCTGGACTTCCCCAACATCGGGAACAATCTTCCTGCATCTAGCCTGTCCAACCCCTTAAGAATTTTGTAAGTTTCTATAAGATCCCCTCTCAATCTCCTAAATTCTAGAGAGTATAAACCAAGTCTATCCAGTCTTTCTTCATAAGACAGTCCTGACATCCCAGGAATCAGTCTGGTGAACCTTCTCTGCACTCCCTCCTAAAAGGAATAGGTGGCATTTTAGTTCGAGACCCTTCTTCAGTATTTTGTGTCTATCTCTCACAAACCATTTAACACAAAACATACACTTGCCTTGTTGCCACCTTCCCCTGAGCTAACAATGAACCATTCTACATTTTTATTGAGCATTGTCCCCTTTGACCTGTCAGTTCACACCTTCTCCTTCCATATCTCTATGTCTCCCTCCACTGACTCTTAAGACTGAAGAAAGGTATCGACTTGAAACATCACCCATTCCTTCTCTCCAGAGATGTTGCCTGTCCCGATGATAAAGGGCCTGTCCCACTTGGGCGTCATTTGCGTGTCATTTACGCAACATGCAAAAAATTGGTTGGCGCTTTGTAACGCGCGCATGTCGCGTGGTGAGGCGTGGTGGCTTATGCAGTGACGCGCAGTAACGCGCGGCGACAAAGGATTTTGTGAGGCTCAAAATCCACTCCTTTGAAGAATTACAGGAGAAATATCATTTGAAATCTAGTAATTTTTTTAGATATCTTCAAATCCGAGACTATGTGAAAACACACACACAAGACTGTCATTCTATGGGCCTAGATACATTAGACGAATGCATGAATAGAAAGGCGGATACAAGTAAGGTAATATCCTACATTTACATCCTATAATATCCTACATCCCCTTTTAACTGCACACATCCCATCTTCTGAAATGCTTAGGTGAGCATGGGAAGATGAATTGGTTTACTAATCTTAAAAGATAGTTTGGAGGAAAGCCTTTTATACATACAGGTGCACAACCTTTTATCCGAAAGCCTTGGGACCAGACACTTTTCGTAATTCAGAATTTTTCGGTTTTCGGAATGGAAGATTTTTAGCATAGATTTTAACGGCTGGCTCAGTGGTAGAGTGCTCGGCTCGTATCCGTAAGGTCGCGAGTTTGCGCCTCGATCCCGGCAGTTACTCGATCGCGAGTTTGAGTCTTCAATGTAGGTTTTTCTTGCAGAATAGGGAGGGTTAGGCTGGGATCCTTCTCTGCGAGATGATCTTAGTGCGGGAGACAAGTGTAGGAGAGGTGTACTGAGTGTGTGGGCAGAACTTTGGAAGTGATTGCCCACCATTCTCAAAAGCCGCTGTGTCTCCCTGTCCCTCCAACTCCAGAGGAATCCGCTCCCCGATGTGCCGCTACGGCGACAAGTGGCAGTTCGCCCACAGCCCGAGCTGCGCCCCTTCATCCGCAACCCGGGTTCCTCTGGAGTTGGAGCGGGGCTGGGCTAGAGTTGTTGCTGGCTGTGAGTCTCTGGGATCTCCGTGCTTGCAGTGGGCCTGGGGGTCGGTGTCCCGATGAGGGGGCGCAGCTCGGGCTGTGGGCGAACTGCCACTTGTCGCTGTAGCGGCGCATCGGGGAGCAGCTTCTGGTGGTCCTGACGTCTCTCAGCTCCTGTCCAGGGGGGTGGCCGGAGACGTCAGGACCAACAGGAACCCGCTCCCCGATGCGCCGCTACAGCGACAAGTGGCAGTTCGCCCACAGCCCGAGCTGCGCCCCTTCATCCGCAACCCGGGTTCCTCTGGAGTTGGAGCGGGGCTGGGCTAGAGTTGCTGCTGGCTGTGAGTCTATGGGATCTCCGTGCTTGCAGTCGGTGTCCCGTTGGTCCTGACGTCTCCGGTCACCCCCCTGGAATGGAGCTGAGACTGGGAACTGTACCGCCCTTGCCCCCTCCCTCTGCAACTGCAAACAACCCCACAGTTCCCAGTCTCAGCTCCTGTACAGGGGGGTGGCCGGAGACGTCACAGCCCGAGCCATCAGCTTCTGTCCCTACGGGGACAGCGGAGAGCGTGTTCCTCTGGAATTGGAACGGGGCTGGGCTGCTGCTGGCTGTGGGTCTCTGGGATCTCCGTGCTTGCAGTGGGCCTGGGGGCCGGTGTCCCGTTGGTCCTGACGTCTCCGGTGACTGGCACTAGCTCCGACGTGAAGACAGTGCAAAGCCCCCGCGCCGGTGCAATGCGCGGGGAGCTGGAGAGGGGAGGGAAGGGGTCACACACATGGCCGGGAAGCAGAGGGGTGTAGGTGGGGTGAAACTGAAGGGAGCGACAATTTGCTGCTGCCTGCCCGCTGAGTTAAAAAAGTTCCCACGCAAGACTCACGATACACTGTGTATCGTGAGTCTACCGTGGGAACTTTTTAACCTCAGCGGGCAGGCAGCAGCAGATTGTCAATTATTAACCCTCCCGCGCAATATACCCTCACCTTCTCTTTTATGAATGGGGCTTTAGTTCCCCTTTCTTCGAGGACCGACCGGAGGTTCCGCTGTCACCTCTGCGGGCCGCCCTCGGTGAACGTTTTCAAGGACCTTTTTTCAAGGACTGAAAAAATGTCGCTATGCGGAGGTTTTCGTTATTTGGATCTTCGGATAAAAGGTTGTGCACCTGTACATTACTGCTCTCTTAATGTTAGGCACTCCCCGATACAATTAAAAATACTGCACAGACTCTATTACTCAAAGTCCAAATTGAGGATCTTCCCAAATGTCTCTCCTATTTGTGATAATTGTCTCCTCCAAGAACGACTACAACCCATTCTTTTGCTTCCTGCACAAAGTTAGAAAACATCTGGTGGGGAATATTTGATACCTTTTCCAAAATACTTAAAATTAAATTGGACCCAGATATAAAACTAATTATATTAGGCATGTCAGAGGCCTGCTCTAAGCTAACGATATTTCAAAGACGTTTCCTCAATTACTGCCTAATAATGGCGAAAAAATTAATACTTAAATTTTGGAAACAAACAACAGTCCCCGCAGTGAAGATGTGGATTACAGATATGTCCGAGACAGTACACTTAGAAAACATTAGGCTTGTCTTGGCGGAAGAAAACAGATCAATTTCTTAAGACATGGACACCCTTTACTGAATTTTTACAACAACAGAATGATGAAACACAAATTTAGATCTAAATCCGATGCGATGATGGGGGAGGGGGAAGGTATATCTAATTTTTTTCTTTTCTTATTTCCTTTTCTTTCCTCTGCACTGCTTTGGTAGCTTAGGGGTCTTTTTTTTGTTATTTTCTACTTTATCTCTTCATTCTTTATTTTCTTCTTTCCTTGTTTTCCTTTTTTTTTCTTTTTTCTTTTTTTTAAATTTAGGTTATAAGGTTAAAAATGAAGCTGTACAATAATTGTATAATTGTGATGCCGATCGTTTTATCCATGTACATTTGCTTCTAATAAAAATAATATATATATTTTTTAATTCCTCGCGCGCCACCTGCGTGGCATATCCCTTGCGCACGCTGACGTACTGATGGTTTACGCTGACGCACTGACGGCGTACGTGTGTCGTGCGTGGTGACGTATGGTTATGTACGGTGATGCACGAACGTTGCCTATGCTAATTTGTTATGCGTCACCGTGCGTCAACGTCCGTAACCATGCGCCGCCCATACGCCGTCGGCACGCCATTTGCGCGCCATTTGAGCGCCGCACCACTTGGGTATAAAGAGCGCATAGTTTTGAAAATGTTTCACCATAGTATCTTTGATTTTCCCCGGGAAAATCCTTGCCACGGAGATCGGACTAGGTATGAACGACATCGCAAATGGCTCCCAAAGGGGGCAGGGCCCTCAGGGGTACTTGGCGCGCGACTGTCGTACAGCTAAACGATTTTAGCGTGACTGTCGCGTGTCAGCTACTACCGGCCTGTCGCGTAAATGAAGTGCAAATGGCGCCCAAGTGGGCCTGTTACTACAGCTTTTTGTGTCTATCTTCGGTGTAAACCAGCATCTGCAGTTCATTCCTGCACATTCTATTCTTGCTCTTCAATGCTTGATAGAAAGTTTAGCCCATTTTCCATTGTCTGTCGTGCTCACTGTGAGTTGCAGAGCTCTTATTCTGGAACGCTGCTCTTCACGGCACAAGGACAATTGATGGGACCTCAACCAGCACCTTCCAAAAATCTTTCCATTGCCATCCCTAGTGAAGGCTGCCCCCTGCTGTAGTGTATTGGTAAATATCACCTCTTACTGTGACTTGTTACTCAAACTTGTATAGGAAGGAACTGCAGTTGCTGATTTAAATCAAAGATACGCTGGAGTAATTCAGCGGGACAGGCACCATCTCTGGAGAGAATGAATGAGTGACGTTTCGGGTCGAGACCCTTCTTCAGACTCTTTCGGTCTGTTACTCAATTATTCAGTTACTCATACATGTTACAGTGATAAATAATATGAAACCTAGAGTTTAGACTTTAGGTCGATGAGTGCAGAGCTGTAGATGTTGTATACATGGGCTTCAGTAAGGTATTCGACAAGGTTCCACATGGTAGGCTACTCTCGAAGGTTAATTGTCTTCATGGAATGAAGCAGAGGGTGATGGCGGAAGGTTGCTTCTCGGTCGGTAGAACCGCTACCTCTCCTTGCCCGAGACCCAGGTTCGATCCTGACCTCGGGTGCTATTTGTGTGTGGAGTTTGCACGTTCATCCCGTGACCACGTGGGTTTCCACCGGGTGCTCCAGTTTATACCCACATCCCAAAGACGTATGGGTTTGTGGTTTAATTTAACCTTTGCGATATCGCTCTTACTGTGTGGGGAGTGTGTGCTAAAGTGGGAGAACATGGAACTAGCGGTGATGGTGGATCAAGTGTGGACTCGATGGGCCGAAGGGCCCGTTTCCTTGCAGTACCTTACAATCAAAGAATTCCCTCAAATACTACTTTTATGCCTGTTTAAGAAAGAACTGCAGATGCTGGAAAAATCGAAGGTAGACAAAAATGCTGAAGAAACTCAGCGGGTGAGGCAGCATCTACGGAGAGAACGAATAGGTGACGTTTCGTGTCGAGACCTTTCTTCAGGCTGAAGGACGATCTCAACTCAAAACGTCGCCCATTCCTTCTCTCCATTGATGCTGCTTACCCACTGAGTTCCTCCAGCACTTTTATGCATGTAATTACTTACCTGACTCATGCCAGCCGTACCAGATCCATAATCAAGTCAAATGAGTTTATTGTCATGTGTCCCTGATTGGACAATGAAATTCTTGCTTTGCTTCAACACAACAGAATATAGTAGGCATTGACTACAAAACAGATCAGTGTGTCCATATACCATTATATAAATATATACACACACGAATAAATAAACTGATAAAGTGCAAATAACAGATAATGGGCTACGTGAAGAACCCGCCAGGACGCATGCGTGACATATCGCTTCACGCATTGCGAAATGACAGGCGGGGTGGAGCGTTCCCCCGCAGCGGTAATTTTGAAACTGAGACCGCAGGTAAGTGAATTACTCTGCGGTCGTTTTTTGTTTCCCGCGCTGTTTTTTACAGGGGGAAACTATGGACAAAAATAGAGTCCACAAGGGCTGCATCTAAGCTGGCTGGGGAGGACCGCGGAGTTGCGGGCAGCCAGCAGCAGCTGAAGGCACCAGCATCACCGTGAGTGGGATCAGCTGTGCCCGACTTGGCACCCGCGCCGGCCAGATCAACACCACGGCCGGGCGGGAAGGCTATACGGAACAGAGCCGTTGTTTCTGACAAGTCGGACTGCAAAAACGTGACAGACTCCGGGAGATGGAGTCTAGTCACCGTGGGTCATACAAAACGCCCACAGCAGCACCTTACGTAGGGCTGCACAGTGCATCTCCCTCGTCAGCGGGGAGTACTGGGGGTCAATTCTGGGCTGACCCTGAAGGGGGGTTTGCTGAACAAACAACAAGTATGCAGGGGGTGCAGGAAATTGTGTATCCCTGAATGTTCCAGTGGTGAACAATTGTATTTGGAAACACGTCGGAGCAGGAGTTAGAAGCCTGGATGTAAAACTCCAGAAAGTACTAAAATTACTAACAGCAGGGATCACAGCATTCGCTCGCACAGTGGAGGCGACAACAGGAAGGACCTCCTACACTCAAAGACAGCACCCTTACGCACCCACCAGCAGAGCCAAGACAATCAGAAGCTGGTGAAAGCTCAAAGGCCGGACATACAGGACAGCAGTCTTTTTTAGGCCATGGCCCAGACCGGCCTTCGTGGAAAATGCGCAAACCCCAAACCCAAACCCAGACACTGGCGCCTCAACCTCCTCGAAGACTACACAGGAAGAAGTAAACTTTCCACTGGTAACCATGGAGGTAGGTGGGTCTGGTCCCTTACAAATTATAGGAAGTGTGGATAATACACATATCGGTGGGAGATTACACTTCTTTTGGGAGGCATGGAGTGCATTAACAACAGACACTTATATCCTAAACAGTATCCAGGGATATACCATTGAATTTGTGCCCAGTTCAGCATGTACCGAACCGAACGTTCGTACTTTCATGAAAAGAAAAATTGGAAGCACATGCTGAACTGGTGAGACTCCACGCTAAGGGGGTTATTGAAAAAACCCAACACGATTCTCTGGAATTTGTGTCTAATATCTTTACCAAAAACAAAAAAGATGGTGGTTGTCGCATCATCATAGATTTGACCAAATTGAATGCATTTGTGCAGTATATTCATTTCAAAATGGAAACCTTTGTTACTGCCAAACAATTGATTTCCACAGGCTACTTCATGGCTAGCATCGACCTAAAAGATGCTTACTATTCAGTGCCTATACGGACTGATCACAGACGTTATTTAAAATTCAGCTGGATGGGACCGCTCTGGCAGTATAGAGCTCTACCCAATGGATTAACATCATTACCAACATTTTGAAACCAGCCCTGGTGTTTCTTCGGAAACAAAAACATATGGTCATGACCTACCCGGATGATATATTAATTGTGGGCAAAACTTTGGAATTAGCTAAACTAGCTGTATCAGCCACCAAACAATTGTTTGAGAAACTGGGGTTTATCATCCATCCAGTTAAATCTAAACTAAAGCCTTCCACCATAATGGATTATTTGGGGTTCACAATTGACTCAGTTCACATGTCGGTGACTTTACCAAAGGACAAGGCTACAGTCTTAACTGAGGCCTGCAACAACCTCATTGACATCAGTGAACCATCTATTAGATTGGTAGCAAGGGTAATTGGCAAAATAATGGCTGCTTTTCCAGCCACACAATTTGGACCTTTGTATTACCAAAATTTACAAAGGGCAAAAATAGAAGTACTCAAAATTAATGCTGGTCATTTCGACAGACCAATGAAGCTACCAATCAAAGCAATTATGGAATTAAAATGGTGGAGGGATAACATTCGGCATTGTTCCAGCCCTATCATTGTCATCAACCCCTCAGTGGTGCTACAAACTGATGCCAGTGCACTTGGTTGGGGTGCTACCAATTCCATCTCCAGCTGTGGAGGTAGATGGAATGCACAGGAGGCATCATTACTTCAGACACTTGACATAAACTACCTGGAAATGTTGGGTGCGTTCTATGGCTTAAAATCATACTGTTCTGGAATGCATCACCAGCATGTTAGACTACAGATTGACAATACCACCGTGGTGGCATATATTAACCATATGGGTGGAATGAAATCGACATCATGTGACAATCTGGCTAATACAATTTGGCAATGGTGTATTCAGAGAAATATTTGGTTATCAGCTACTTACCTGACAGGTAACCTCAATTCAATGGCAGACACAGGTCATGCAAATTCAATGAAACCATCGAATGGATGTTGGATATAAAAGTATTTGCTGATATTGTAGCACGGTACGGAACACCAGATATCGATCTATTTGCATCTAGACTCAATCACCAGTTACCAAACTGTGTTTCTTGGGAACCAGACCCTGGGGCATCAACGATAGATGCCTTTTCGCTGCATTGGGGGAAATTGTTTTTCTATGCATTCCCTCCTTTCTGCCTCATCAGTTGGGTATTACGCAAAATACAACAAGACTCGGCGTCTGGTATTTTGGTAGTGCCCGATTGGCCTACTCAACCATGGTTCCCTGTGATTCTCGACATGGTCTTAGAACCATGTATCACCGTCCTGAAACAACCAGATTTGTTGGTTCATCCCATGATGGGGGATAGCCATCCATGTCATAAAACGACAAATTTATTAATTTGTAGAGTCTAAAGAAACCTCTACTGCAACTGGGACTGACGGACCGAACATTGAACATTATCTCAGCGGCCCACAGGCAGTCCACCAAAAAACAATATCTGGTATACATCAGGAAATGGGAGATATATTGTTTCAAAAACAACATCACTTACAGCTCGATGAACATAACGTCTGTTCTGGAATTCCTGGCAGGCCTCCATTATGATGAGGGACTCAGTTATAGTGCCATTAACTGCGCCAGAAGTGTCCTTTCAGCATATCTATGGCGAGGATCATTCTGTTGGGACTCACCTCCTGGTAACCAAACTTATGAGGGGAATTTTTAATACCAATCCCCCAGGAACCAGGTACTCTCATATATGGGGTGTGAGTATTGTCCTAACATTGCTAAGGAACTGGTCTCCAGCAACAGCTCTGTCCCTGCAAAAACTGAGGCATAAAACAGTAATGCTGATGGCTTTGGTCTCAGCACAAAGGGTACAGTCTTTACATAAGTTAAGGCTGGACAATATGACTTCTTCAACAAGAAATATAATTTTTCATATTCACGAATTAAGCAAACAGAACAGACCGGGATCATCAGGCCTCAAAATGGAATTTAGGGCTTACCCTATAGATGATCGTCTCTGTATAATAAGACATTTATTGTTATACATAGAGAACACCAAAAATATCAGAGGCAATGAGATGGCACTACTAATCAGCCACAAACAACCACACAAAAAGGTGTCGGTTCAAACTATTTCCAGATGGCTGAAACAGGTTTTAACAACAGCTGGGGTGGATACTAACATATTCAAATCTCATTCCACCAGGGCTGCAGCTACATCGGCAGCTATGGAATTGGACGTACCGATGGACCAAATCCTGGAGACAGCAGGATGGTCTAGGGAAAAAACGTTCCAACAATTCTACTATGAACCAGTGGTTAAACCTGGAGCTTTTGCAGAAACAATTTTAAGTTCTGTATTATGATTTCACCCCATGAAATAGGGGCTATAAACTGTTGTTAATAAATTTATCATGGGTTTTCAATGTCGGATTCATGTTTAAATATGTTAACACAATTCCTCCCTTAGTCAATTAAGGCAGATGTGATGCATGGACTCGTTTCCACGGCATGAAATCACAGAGCTTTGAAATCTTCACATATTCACTCACGTGACTCCGAAGTAAAATAATAAGATTAAACGAGAACTTACCAGTTCGAAGTTTGATCGTCATTTTATGAGGAGTAACATTGAGGGATTACGTGCCCTCCGCTCCCACCCTTGATCATAAAGTTCAACTGGTATCCTCTTCTCTAAACTTACTATGTTCAGTCATTACTGTTATCTGTGATTTCACACCGCTGCTTTGAAGAATGACATGCATGCGTCCTGACGGGTTCTTCACATAATTCAACGTTACTCCTCATAAAATGACTGTCAGACTTCGAACTGGTAAGTTCTCGTTTAATCTTACTATTAATGTTCAGAGTTTTGCCCGAGCCAAGTTTAATAATCTGATGGCTGTGTGGAAGTAGCTATTCCTGAACCTAGTCGTTGCAGTCTTCAGGCTCCTGTACCTCCTACCTGAAGGTAGCAGGGAGATGAGTGTGTGGCCAGGATGGTGTGGGCCGTTGATGATACTGCCAGCCTTTTTGAGGCAGCGACTGCGATAAATCCCCTCGATGGAAGGAAGGTCAGAGCCGATGATGGACTGGGCAGTGTTTACTACTTTTTGTAGTCTTTTCCTCTCCAGGGCGCTCAAGTTGCCGAACCAAGCCACGATCCAACCGGTCAGCATGCTCTCTACTGTGCACTTGTAGAAGTTAGAGAGAGTCCTCCTTGACAAACCGACTCTCCGTAATCTTCTCAGGAAGTAGAGCCGCTGATGAGCTTTCTTAACAATTGGAGCAAAGACAGGTTCTCTCACCCCTTCACTTTGTCCTTTCTGACAGATATGACACGGATGGTCTTGGTGTTATTAAAGGAGATGTTCTCATGAGGAAACTCGGAGCTGACTACAGGAACAGGATGAGGCACAACAATGAAGGCTCTGCTCGAAGATCCTACGATCAAATAAGTTTGGAAGACTCAAGAAGTAAGTGTTTGGCTCATCCACTGCATAGAGTGTTCAATGGTCAGCTCAACATAGATGACCAAACCTACACCAAACCCAAACCTATTAGGAGCAGACGAGGGCATTCCATCCAATTTGAGATACCAGCTACCAAGACAGTTGCATACAGCAATTCATTCTTCCCTGCACAATTAAAGCATGGAATAGTCTTCACCCTACCATAGTAACCCAACCAGACGCAACTATATTTAAGGTAGCTCTTCTTCACCAAGAACCTTTTTTGATTAAGTCCACCCTCCGCCACCTCCAGTTTAAATTCCATTTGGAATATTTTTGGAGAACCAAGAATCAAGATACCAAGAAGAGTCATGGAGTCATAGAAGGATAAAATCATGAGTATAATAGATCGGGTAGACACACAGAGTCTCTTGCCCAGAGTAGGTGAATTGAGAACCAGAGGGCATAAGTTTAAATTGAAGGGAAAACGCTTTAATAGGAATCTGAGGGGTAACTTGTTCATATAAAGTGTGGTGGGTGTATGGAACGAGCTGCCAGAGGAGGTAGTTGAGGCAGGGACTACCCAACGTTTAAGAAACAGTTAGCCAGTTACATGCATAGGACAGCTTTGGAGGGATATGGGCCAAATACGGGCAGGTGGGACTAGTGCTGGGACATGTTGGCCGGTGTGGGCAAGTTGGGCCGAAGAGCCTGTTTCCATGCTGTACACTCTGACTCTATGATGCAGCATAGGAACAGGCCCTTCAGCCTGTCGAGTGCATGCTGACCATTCAGCACCCATAATTGTACTACAGTGCATTCAGAAAGTATTCAGACCCCTTCACTTTTTCCACGTTACAGGCTTATTTTAAAATGGAGTAAATTCATTTTTTTTAATCATCAATCTACATCTTAGGTTAACATTTAGATTTATTATTGTCACCTGTAGCAAGTTACAGTGAAAAGTTTTGATTTGCATGCGATCCAATCAGATCTATGTTTAAGAAAGAACTGCAGATGTTGGAAAAATCAAAGGTAGGCAAAAATGCTGGAGAAACTCATCGGGTGAGGCAGCATCTGTGGCGTGAAGGAATAGGTGACGTTTCGGGTCGAGACCCTTCTTCAGACTGATGTGGGAGTGGGGGACGGCAGGAAGAAGAAAGGAAGAGGCGGAGACAGTGGGCTGTGGGACAGTAGGCTGTGTCACCTATTCCTTCAATCAGATCAATGACCTCTAGTTCTCAATTTCCCAACTCTGGGTAAGTGCATCTACAGGAACTATACCTCTCATGATTTTGTAAACCTCTATAAGATCACCCCTCATCCTCCTGCGCTCCAAGGAATAGAGTCCTAGCCTGCCCAATCTCTCCCCATAGCTCAGGCCCTCGAGTCTTGGCAACGTCCTTCTTGATTAGCACGGGTGTCAGGGTTTATGGGGAGAAGGCAGGAGAATGTGGTTAGGAGGGAAAGGTAGATCAGACATGATTGAATGGCGGAGTAGGCTTGATGGACCGAATGACCTAATTCTGCTCCTACCACATGAACAGCCTCAAATATCTCGGGACCCTTTCTAGCTTGTTATGATTGTTCTTAGTTATGGTTGTGTACAAAAGATAGACACAAAAAAGCTGGAGTAACTCAGCGGGACAGGCAGCATCTCTGGAGAGAAGGAATGGGGGACGTTTCAGGTTGAAGCTCTTCTTCTGACTGAGAGTCAATAGACAATGAGTGCAGGAGTAGGCCATTCGGCCCTTCGAGCCAGCACCAGCACAGTCAGGAGAGAGGGAGATACAGAGAAAAGGAAGTATATCTCATACCCTTTGATGTCTCATTTTCACACCTTACATTTCCTTGTCCCCATGTCTCCCTCTCCACTGACTCTCAGTCTGAAGAAGGCTCACCTATTCCTTCTGACTAAAATAAACTGATTGAGAGGTCGCGACCCGAAACGTCGTCTGTCCATTCCCTCCACAGACGCTGCCTGACCCGTTGAGTTCCTCCATCACTTTATATTTTGGACAAGACTCCAGCATCTGCAGTGTTCCGTGGTCTTTCTCCCACCCTCTGCCCTGAGGTTTCGGCTCGAGACCCTGAAGGAAGGTCTCGACCCGAAACCTCACCCATTCCTCATCTCTAGAGATGCTGCCTGTCCCGCTGAGTTACTCCAGCTTTTTGTGTCCATCTTCGGTTTCAACCAGCACCTGCAGTTGCTTCTTACATCGCTTTGGAGAAAGTCCTCACAAGCCTTTCATTAATTCTGAACTGTTCATCAGTCTTCTCCCCAGGACTGGCACGGATCCTGAGCAAGACAGAGCTGGAAAGAAAAGCTTCTCTTGATATCGAAAAGTGGCTGAAGGACAAATTCAGGGAAGGCTACAACCTCATGAAAGAAGCGTTCGAAAAGTATGACATTGAAAGAACAGGCAAAGTAAGCGATATTTAAGAGTCATTCCTTTGCCTATCGTAGCGCTGCAATATCTTATTCAAGTCTGAAGAAGGGTCCCGACCCGAAACGTCACCCATCCTTGTTCCCCAGAGATGGCGCAGCGGTAGAGTTGCTGCCTTACACCCGGGTTCCATCCTGACTACAGGTGCTGTCTATATGGAGTCCGAACGTTCTCCCTGTGACAGCGTGGGTTTTCTCCGGGCATTCCGGTTTCCTTCCACACTCCAAAGACGTGCAGGTTTGTAGGTTAATTGGCTTTGGTAAGAATTGTAAATTTTCCCTTAGTGTGTGGGATAGTGTTAGCATACGGTGTGATCGCTGGTCGGCACGGGCTCGGTAGGCCGAAGGGCCCGTTTCCGCGCAGTATCTCTAAAACCCAAAAACTAAGATGCTGCCTGACCCACTTTGTGTCCATCTTTGGTACAAGCCAGCATCTGCAGTTCCTTCTTCCTACATCTTTTTTAGAATTGTCGGCATTAAGTATTAGTTAGGGTGAATGCAATTAATTTTACCCAGGGTAAAGGAATCAAGAACCAGAGGACATAGGTTTAAATTGAGAGGGACAAGATGAAGTCAAGAGTGTTTTATTGTCGTGTCCCAGATAGAACAATGAAATTCTTACTTGCTGAAGCCAGCAGAATATGTAAACTTAGTACATAAAGGGAGAAGAAAAAGAGTTCAGTGTGTGTATACACATGCACACATACTCAATAAATAACAAATAGAGTGCAACAATAATGATAGTCTGTTGTAGCTCAGAGGTTATTCATTGTTGTGTTTGGCTGCAGGGAAGAAGCTGTTCCTAAACCTGGACGTTACAGTTTTCAGGCTCCTGTACCTTCTTCCCAATGGCAATGGTGAAACCTAAGGGGCATCCTTTTCACACAGAGGGTGGTGGGTGTATGGTACGAGCTGCCACAGGAGGTAGTTGACAGATACAAAATGCTGGAGTGACTCAGAGGAACAGGATCTCGACTCAAAAAGTCACCCATTTCTTCTCTCCAGAGATGCTGCCTGTCCCGCTGAGTTACTCCAGCTTTCCGTGTCTATCTTTGGTGTAAACCAGCATCTGCAGTTTCTTCCGACACAGGAGGTAGTCGAGTCGGGTACTATAACAGCCAGTGCCGGATTTAGATGAAGGGAGGCCCTAGAGTGTTCCACTTGTGAGGCCCCTCCCAATCCCCCACCCCCACGACTAGAGGAAGATGGAAGAGCCCACCAGATTGACACCGATTTGCTGCAGAGTGTGGCCAATGAGATAAGGGGCTGGAAAGCTGCGCTTATTTATTTATTATTTATTGCCAGTGCTAGTGTCGAGTTATCGGCTTAAAACACTATTATTCTGAAATGGAGGGCAAAGTATATTACTGAAGGGTTGTTTAGAGACTGCAGTGTGTTGTGACAGTATATGACAGTATATGTAAGAAAGGCCTATGACAGTGTCAAAAATATTATACACCTTGCTTGGCCGGAGGCCCCCTAGATTTCGAGGCCCTAGACTTCAGCCAATGGAGCCAAATGGTAAATCCGGCTCTAATAACAGCATTCAAAAGACATGAAGATCCTTAACAAAATATGTGGATAGGAAAAGTTTAGTGAAATATGGGCAAATGGGACTACTTAGAAACATAGGTGCAGGAGTAGACCATTCGGCCCTTCGAGCCAGCACTGCCATTCAATATGATCATGGCTGATCATCCAAAATCATTACCCCGTTCCTGCTTTTTCCCCATATCCCTTGATTCCCTTAGCCCTAAGAGCTAAATCTAACTCTCGCTTGAAAATATCCCGTGGTTTGGCCTCTACTGCTTTTGTGGCAGAGTATTCCACAGATTCACAACTCTCTGGGTGAATGTCTTTTTCCTCATCCCACCTACTCCTGCACCTTATAGGCAGTATTGTCTATTCCATTGTTACTTGTACAAATTTTTTTAAATTGACTTCATATATTAGCAAAGATGCCAAGACAGAATTAGACTTTTGGACTGCAGGCTTTAGAAATACCGTATGGAGACAGGCTCTTCGGCCCACCGAGTCCGTGCCGAGAGACAGAGGCACCAGAGTGCAGAATATAGTTTCTCAACGTTATGTGTAGGAAGGAATTGCAGATGCTGGTTTATTCCAAAGACAGACACAAAGTGCTGGAATAAGTCAGCGGGTCAGGCAGCATCTCTGGAGAAAAGGAATAGGTGACATTTCGGGTCCGAACCCTTCTTCAGACTGAATGTAGAGGTGGGTGGCGGGGGGGGGGGGGGGGGTAGAAAATGCTTTATAGTGCTTCAGATAAGGAGAAAAAGTCCAATGTCTGCAACGAGGTAGGTTGGAAGATACCAGCTTCTGTGAGAACAATAGGTGAAGGAGTAGGCCATTCGGCCCTTCGAGCCAGCACCGCCATTCAATGGGATCATGGCTGATCATCCCCAATCAATACCCCGTTCCTGCCTTCTCCCCATATCTCCTGACTCCGCTATTTTTAAGAGCGCTATCTAGCTCTCTCTTTAAAGTATCCAGAGAACTGGCCTCCACCGCCCTCTGAGGCAGAGAATTCCACAGACACACAACTCTCTGTGAGAAAAAGTGTTTCCTCATCTCCGTTCTATATGACTTACCCCTTATTCTTAAACTGTGGCCCCTGGTCCTGGACTCCCCCAACATCGGGAACATGTTTCCTGCCTCTAGCGTGTCCAAACCCTTCATAATCTTATATGTCTCAATAAGATCTCCTCTCATCCTTCTAAACTCCAGAGTATACAAGCCCAGCCGCTCCATTCTCTCAGTATATGACAGTCCCACCATTTCTATCGGGCATAAATTGACAGTGTCTTGTGTTTATTTGTGAATTACCAGGTGTTACACCGAGACTTTCTGTCCGTGCTGGGAACCTTTGGACTGCACCTGAAAACTGAACATTTAAACCTTTTCCTTCCACGATGCAACCTTGAAAACAGCAAAGCCGGGATCAAGTACATCGACTTCCTCAAAAACTTCCAAGACCGAAGTGAAAGGGGATTGCCACATAAAATTCTTAACAACCCCAAGCACAAGTTAGTGGCTTCACATTTCTGTCACTGAAGCTAATACCTGTTAGTCTCTGTCACACCTGTGTCATGCTAACATGCCCACCTGGTGAAGTGGGGCAGCGGTGGGTTGCGGCCCCACGGCGCCAGAGACCCGGGTTCGATCCTGACTACGGGTGCTGTCTGTACGGAGTTTGTACGTTCTCCCTGTGACCTTGTGGGTTTTCCCCGGGTGCTCCGGTTTCCTCCCACACTCTAAAGACGTAGAGGTTTGTCAGTTAATTGGCTTGGTGTAAATGTAAAACAATTGACCCTAGTGTGTGTAGGATAGTGTTATTGTGCAGGGATCGCTGGTTGGTGCGGGCTTGGTGGTCTGAAGGGCATGTTTCCGTGCTGTATCTCTAAACTTAACTACACCTAACCCTTTCAGCTCTCTTGCATGTGGACAAGGGGTCTTGGTGTGACAAAGCTGACCCTCGTCTTTGAAAGAAGTTTAGAAGGACGAGGGGGGGGGGGGATCCCATTTGAAACTTACCGAATAGTGAAAGGTCTGGATAGTGTGGATGTGGAGAAGATGTTTCCACTAGTGGGAGAGTCTAGGACCAGAGGTCGTAACCTCAGACTTAAAGGATGCACTTTTAGATAGGAGACGAGGAGGAATTTCTTTAACCAGAGGGTGGTGAATCTGTGGAATTTGTTGCGATAGACGGCCATGGAGCCCAAGTCAATGGATATTTTTAAGGCAGAGGTTGACAGATTCTTGATTAGTACGGGTTATGGGGAGAAGGCAGGAGAATGGGGTTGAGAGGGAAAGATTGATCAACCATGATTGAATGGTGGAGTAGACCTCATCACTAAATTTGCAGGGAAGGGTTTTGAATGTCAATTGAAAATGACCCGTTGCTTGTATCGTGTGAAATGTCGAAATGCTTGTAAACTGGGCGGTAAACTGGGCAGCATGGTGTCACTGCAGTAGATTTGCTACCTTGCAGCGCTTACCGAGCGAGAGACCCGGGTTCGATCCTGACTAAGTGTGCTGTTTGTACGGAGTTTGTACGTTCTCCCCGTGACCGCGTGTGTTTTCTCAGAGGTCTTTGGTTTCCTCCCACACTCCAAAGACACAGGGGTTTGTAGGTTAATTGGCTTAGTGTAAATGTAAAATATCCCTGGTGTGTGTAAGTGTGCGGGGATCGCTGGTCGGTGCGGACTTGGTGGGCACGTTTCTGCGTTGTATCTCAAAACTGAACCAAACTAAACTCTATCTCAGGAAGGGTGGGTCCTGCTACCTCATTGGCTATGAGCTCCATGACCTTGCTCTTCAAAACATCCCTTCCTCAGATAGCCAAAAGCTAGTGTGACACATTCGAGGCACTGGTGAATGACTTCACTTGTCTTTGGTAATGGTTTAGTTTTTAGGTTTAGGATGAGAGTTAATATTGCCACGTGTGTACCGAGGAACAGTGAAAAGATTTGTTGCTAGTCAAATCACACCATCATTTAGCAAGGTTAAGCCCAGTCCATCACCGGCTTTGACCTCCCCATCATCGAAGGGATCTATCAAAGCTGCTGCTTCAAAGGCAGCCAACATCATCAAAGATCCACACCGTCCTGACCACACAATCATTTAACCATTGCCATCGGGAAGAAGGTGCAGGAGCCTGAAAACTGTAATGTCCAGGTTCAGGAACAGCTTCTTCCCTACAGCCATCAGGCTATTAAACGTGACAGTAAATAAGCTCTGAACTGCAACAGACTATTATTATTATTATTATTATTATTATTGCACTATATTATTTATTTATGTGTATACACACACACTGAACTGTTTTGTTCACCCATTATGTACTATGTTTACATATTGTGTTGTGCTGCAGCAAGCAAGAATTTCATTGTCCTATCTGGGACACATGACAATAAAACTCTCTTGACCCTTGATCCATTTGAGGATCATTTGATGGCTCTGGGCTTGTACTCGCTGGAGTTTAGAAGGGTGAGGGGGGGATCTAGTTGGGCCAAAGGGCCTGTTTCTGTGCTGTATGATTCTATGACTATATGACTTCACCCAAACAGGTAGCAGTCACAGGATGGAAATGAAATTCTGCAGTCTGGTACGTTTGACTGATGGAGCCCCATTGATGGAATCAAACCCTTTATTGTAGCAATGTTACAAAATTTTGAGATTTTAAAAATCAAGTCTGCAATTTATCCCATCAGATAAAGCATAACAATAAGTTTAATTTGACACCAAATTCACTTTCATATCTCAAGTATTAAAAAAAGTTATGGCCATTTTCATACTCGGAAATTAGCATCTTGTTCCCTATTGATTTTCAATGGACATAACAAAAAAGCTGTGATATTGGATAGTCAAAAGCCCATTTCTTAAGGAAAGATTAACATTTTTAAATAGCCTAAGTGTCCAAAGATTATTCACAAATAATTCACAATATAACATGATTTTTATATCTAATTTACATTAATTTATAGGCCAAATGGAAGGAATTTAGTGTTCAATTGCTGTAAATAAATGCCCATTTAAATCGGCTTTCTAGTGGGTTCATGTGAACACGCTGGTTTAGAACGTTGACATCGCGCTGGATTAATGCCCTCAAATGCCGAGAAAAATACTGCGGGATATAAAAAGCCCAAAATGAGCTACTCGCTATAGATAACTTGATATATAGGGTTATATATATGCCCCATTTAATGTAAAAATAAGGTACATACCTTTAATTGTTTGCTTTATAAAACCCTGGGGCTGCGAGAGGTTGCGGAATGAGACAGTAATTTTAAAATTATTATAACTATATTATCGTGGCCTATAAAACTAATAATACCTTTTGCGACCGGGTCTTGCAGCGATTTTTCGTTAATGATTTACTAGGCTGAACATCTGCGATTAGTACAGCCTAGTAAAAATCGCGTTTTAAACCCGCCCCCTCCAAACAGCACCAAAATCGCGGACATGGCTGTGGGCAGATTCCCAATGACGATTCAGGTAGGTTTTGTAACATACCTATTTATTGAGGTCAAAAATGGCCATCTTTAGTTGAAGGGTTTGGGCCCGAAACGTTGCCTATTTCCTTCGCTCCATAGATGCTGCCTCACCCGCTGAGTTTCTCCAGCACTTTTGTCTACCTTCGATTTTCCAGCATCTGCAGTTCCTTCTTAAACATCATTAGTTTAGTTTAGATATACGGCGTGGAAACAGGCCCTTCGGCCCACCGACCAGCGATCCCCGCACAGTAACACCAAACACACTGGGGTCAATTTACAATTTTACCAAAGCCAATTAACCTACAGACCTGAACGTCTTTGGAGTGTTGGAGGAAACCGGAGATCCGGGGAAAACCCCACGCAGTCACGGGGGAGAACGTGCAAACTCTGTGCAGACAGCACCAATAGTCAGAATTTAACCCGGGACCACAGCGCTGTAAAGGGCCTGTCCCGCTTTGCGATTTATTTATTTTTGGTGACTGAGAACGTCAGCGATTGACGCCTGCAGTCACGCTAAAAACCGTCAAGTTGTACGACACTCTACGTCACCCGCCTTCACAACACAAGAAGGTTACACCGAAGTAGTTCAAGTGAGTTTATTGTCATGTGTCCCTGATAGGATAATGAAATTCTTGCTTTGCTTCAGAACAACAGAACATAGTAGGCATTGACTACAAAACAGATCAGTGTGTCCATATACTATAATATAAATATATACACACATGAATAAATAAAATGATAAAGTGGAAATAACAGATAATGGGTTATTAATAATCAAAGTTTTGTCCGAGCCAGGTTAAATAGCCTGATGGCTGTGGGGAAGTAGCTATTCCTGAACCTGGCTGTTGCAGTCTTCAGGCTCCTGTACCTTCTTCCTGAAGGTAGCAGGGAGATGAGTGTGTGGCCAGGATGTTATAACAAGTACAATAATAACATTGGAAATGAACTTATCTACAATAACTTTTTAAGAAATAAATTGTTTATTTAACGTCAGTGTCACCGGGCATCACCCCTGCAGGGTAGCACACGTCAGCGTGTGACCGGGCGCACCACATGATAAGGCACCCGGATGTCGCCTGAGGATTTTGAACATCCCAAAATCTAGGGGCGGCAGGGAGACACCGCGCGTCACTACATGCGTCACCCCGCGTCACGCCTCGACAAACTCTTTCCAGGCAGTGGCCGAAAATAGACAATAGACAATAGGTGCAGGAGTAGGCCATTCGGCCCTTCGAGCCAGCACCGGCATTCAATGTGATCATGGCTGATCATCCCCAATCAGTACCCCGTTCCTGCCTTCTCCCCATATCCCCTGACTCCGCTATCTTTAAGAGCCCTATCTAGCTCTCTCTTGAAAGTATCCAGAGAGCCGGGGCTTACTCCTTATTCTTAAACTGTGGCCCCTGGTTCTGGACTCCCCCCAACATCGGGAACATGTTTCCTGCCTCTAGCGTGTCCAAACCCTTAACAATCTTATATGTTTCAATAAGATAGCCTCTCATCCTTCTACACTCCAGAGTGTACAAGCCCAGCCGCTCCATTCCCTCAGCAAATGACAGACCCGCCAACCTTGGAATTAACCTTGTAGCCCAAGTGGGACAGGCCCTTAAGGCAACAGCTCTACCGCTGTATCACCATGCCACCCCAATGATTATATACCTGTAGTGACTAAACCCACTCCTTGGATTAAAATTGATTCGCTGTTTATCTAGACACACAGAATCTACATTGTTAACAACTGGGCCACAGCCAAGTTCAAGATTTTAATGATAAGGATATCACTAATTTGGTAAATTAATGATCTGATTTTATTTCAAAACGTCTTTTTGTTTCTAGGTTTAACAACGATGGAAGTGTCAGTCTCTGTTCCACAATGACTGCAATAGAAGCGAAACTGACAAGATTGTTCCAATCAGACTTCCTTGCACTTTTAGCCACCTTTCAGTAAGTGATTTATTCCTCTACATTCCTCTGAAAAAGCTTTAATCCATTGGACCAGGACAGGAATAGACATATCCTATCCTGGGGACATAGGTTTAAGGCAAGAAGGGAGTGTTTTAGTAGGAACCTGAAGGACAGTTTTTCGCACAGAAGGTGAAGGGTGTATGGAACGAGCTGCCAGAGGACGTACGTAGTTGAGGCAGGTACAATCACAATGTTGAAAATGGCATTTGGATAGACAATAGGTGCAGGATTAGCCATTCCGCCCGTTAAGCCAGCACCTCCATTCAATGTGATAATGGCTGATCATCCACAATCAGTACCCCGTTCCTGCCTTCTCCCCATATCCCCTGACTCAGCCATCTTTAAGAGCCCTATCTAGCTCTCCCTTGAAAGTACCCAGTGAACCGGCCTCCACCGCCCTCTGAGGCGGAGAATTCCACAGACGCACAACTTTCTGTGTGAAAAAGTGTTTCCTCATCTCCGTTCTAAATGGCTTACTCCTTATTTTTAAACTGTGGCCCCTGGTTCTGGACTCCCCCAACATCGGGAACATGTTTCCTGCCTCTAGTGTGTCCAAACCTTTAATAATCTTATATTTCAATAAGATCCCCTCTCATCGTTCTAAATTCCATAGTATACAAGCCCAGCCACTCCATTCTCTCAGTTTATGACAGTCCTGCCATCCCGGGAATTTAAGGGTTTCGGCCCGAAACGTTGCCTATTTCCTTCGCTCCATAAATGCTGCCTCACCCGCTGAGTTTCTCCCGCATTTTCGTCTACCGTAAAACTGTAAAGCATCAGTTGTTTAATCGAAAGTGACCAGGGGTTTGTTGGGTACTGACGTTGATAGAGATATAATCAACAGAAAGTGTGCGTTGGTTCTTCTTACTGCTTCCATTCTTTATTGATTGCAGCAAAATCGACAAGCTGGAGATGAACGTCATCAGTCAGCAAGAGTTCCGAGCTGCCATAGAAAGCAGGTATGTTCTGACAACCCCAACCCCAACCCCAACCCCACCCCAACCCCACCCCCCAACCCAACCAAGCCAAACAAGCCAAACAAACCCCCCCCCCCCCCCCCCCCCCCCCCAACTCAACTGAACCTCTCTTCAGGTCCTCTTCTTTGATTCAGTATCTGTTATCTTTTTTGTGATACACTCACATTTAAAGCATTAGATACATTCATAATATGTTGGAATCATTCTTCTTTCACCATTCCTGAAACCAACATAAATTCAGCCTGAATGATGTGAATCGGCTTTTCTCCCGATGATGCAAATAATAAACTATAGTGTGTGAGAAGGAACGTCAGATGCTGGTTTAAACCGAAGATGGGCACAAAAAGCTGGAGTAACTCAGCGGGACAGGCAGCATCTCTGGAGAGAAGGAGTGGGTGACGTTTTGGGTCGAGACCCTTCTTCAGACCAACATTTTATTTTGTTGTCCCAAACTTCCCCACTAGGTGGCAGGTTAGCTCCTCTGCGGTGTCAACAGGGGATAAAGGAGGTGGTGGTTTAATTGTTCAATGGTGTCAAGAGTCAAGAGTGTTTTATTGTCATCAGTTGCAGACAGAACAATGACATTCTTACTTGCAGCAGCGCAACACAATATGTAAACATAGTACACTGTAAACAATATAATAAACGTGAAAAAAAGTTCAGTGTGTGTGTATATATACATATACACACACATACACATATATACACACACACATATATAAACACACACACACGCATATATATATACACACACATATACAAACACACGCATATATATATACACACACATATACAAACACACATATTATATATATATATATATATTATACATACATATACCCACATACATACACACACACACATGCACATATATACACACACAAATATATATATACACACACACACACATACATACATATATATACATATATACACATACATATATATACACACAGACATAAACACACTCACACACATATACACTCACTCACACACATACACACACTCATATATATACACACATATTCACACACACATATACACACTCACACATAGATACATACACACACACACATATAAACACACACACATATATAAAAAACACAAGCACACACATATATGTATATATGTATGTATGTATGTATATGTGTATATATATGTGTATATATATGTGTATATATATACATACACACACAAACACACACACATATAAACACACACACACACTGGAATGTCAGGACTGTCTTATGAAGAAGAAAGACTGGATAGACTTGGTTTATACTCTCTAGAATTTAGGAGATTGAGAGGGGATCTTATAGAAACTTACAAAATTCTTAAGGGGTTGGACAGGCTAGATGCAGGAAGATTGTTCCCGATGTTGGGGAAGTCCAGGACAAGGGGTCACAGTTTAAGGACAAGGGGGAAATCCTTTAAAACTGAGATGAGAAGAACTTTTTTCCCACAGAGAGTGGTGAATCTCTGGAACTCTCTGCCACGGAGGGTAGTCGAGGCCAGTTCATTGGCTATATTTAAGAGGGAGTTAGATGAGACCCATCTTCAACAGAGGCCTTACCTTTATTCCCCTCCGCCCCCTCCGCCCCTCTCAATGAATTCCGAATAGAGCTTTTCTTCTGTCACCACTGCCTCCGTGCCTTTTTCTATGGGAAGGAGTCCTCACCAACCAGTGATGACCCCTTCTCCCGTCTCCACCTTTTATGATTTGTATGTCTGAAGAAGTATCTCGAAGAGATGCTGCCTGTCCTACTGAGTTACTCCAGCAGTTTGTGTCTATCTTCGGTGTAAACCAGCATCTGCAGTTCCTTCCTGCACACATCAACAAGGCAAGGTTCATCTTCCAACCTACCCCTGCTACACCACAATGCCTCTGAGTTTCACGGTTAACAGTGCGGCACTCGGTAATGAGTTTCTTTAATTAAATCAATAAATATCCTGTGATCTAAGCCAATATTTCTTTGCTGTTTCCTATCCATTGTTGAACAAAAATTGATCCATCCCAGATTTAAGTTTAAAGTTTGACCGAGGCGATGAAGTGGGGCATTGTGAACAATGATGGCTATCTCTGTATCATCCCGGCGAGCGGTCCTGGACATCGGGCCGCCAGTAGCTGCAACTGCGGAGGGCTTGGGGAGACCCTGACCACGGGGAACAATGGAGGAAGAGACTGACTTTGGTGCCTTCCCACACAGTGGGAAACTTTGATTCTGCTGTGTGGGGATGTTTTGTGTTAAATTCTATAGTGTATTGAGTCCTGTTTATTTTTATTGTATGACTGTATGGGAATTCATTTCACTGTGCCATCAGGCACATGTGACAATTAAACCTATCTTGAATCTTGAATCTTGAATCTCTGCAAAATCTATCAACTACTTTTTCAAAAGTTGCTGTTCGGATAATTGGTTTATGATTCCTCTGTTTTTCTCATTCATTTCTTAAACTGCAGAGTTTCAGGGGAAATTTTACAGAACATTCAAATAACCATATAATATAACCATAAAACAATTACAGCACGGAAACAGGCCATCTCGGCCCTACAAGTCCATGCCGAACAAATTTTTTTCCCCTTAGTCCCACCTGCCTGCACTCGTACCATAACCCTCCATTCCCTTCTCATCCATATGCCTATCCAATTTATTTTTAAATGATACCAATGAACCTGCCTCCACCACTTCCACTGGGAGCTCATTCCACACCGCCACCACTCTCTGCATAAAGAAGTTCCCCCTCATATTACCCCTAAACTTCTGTCCCTTAATTCTGAAGTCATGTCCTCTTGTTTGAATCTTCCCTATTCTTAAAGGGAAAAGCTTGTCCACATCAACTATGTCTATCCCTCTCATCATTTTAAAGACCTCTATCAGGTCCCCCCTTAACCTTCTGCGCTCCAGAGAATAAAGAATAAAGACCTAACTTATTCGTTGAACAGTTTCCAAAATAGAAACCCTTGAGAAGACTCAGCATAGAATCTGTAATGTTATCAATTAATTCCTTCATGTAAGGATGAGAATCTCTGGTGCTGGGGATTCACCATTCTCGATTGCCATTATTGTCTTCAACCCCGTAGATTTTCTTTCATCTGAAGTATCTGCTGCGGTTTACATACCCCAGTCTGCATTGACGGCGCCAAAGTAGAGATGGTCAAAAACTTCCAAATCCTAGGACTCAATATCACCAACGACTTCTCCTGGACCATCCATATTGAAGCAACGACCATGAAAGCACACCAACGCCTCGATTTCTTTAGAAGGCTTAGGAAGTTCGGCATGTCCCCAACAACTCTCACCAACGTCTTCAGAAAGTATTTTATCCGGATGTATCACAGCTTGGTTTGGGAAAGGCTCCGTCCAAGACTGCGAGAAATAGACAATAGGTGATAGGGGTAGGCCATTCGGCCCTTCGAGCCAGCACTGCCATTCAATGTGATCATGGCTGATCATCCCCAATCAGTACCCCGTTCCTGCCTTCTCCCCATATCCCTTAACTCCGCTATCACTAAGAGCCCTATCTAACTCTCTCTTGAAAGCATCCAGAGAACTAGCCTCCACCGCCCTCTGAGGCAGAGAATTCCACAGACTCACAACGCTCTGTGAGAAAAAGTGTTTCCTCATCTCCGTTCTAAATGGCTTACCCCTTATTCTTAAACTATGGCCCCTGGTTCTGGACTCCCCCAACATCGGGAACATATAGAAAGTGCAGCGAATTGTGGACGCAGCCCAGACCATCACGTGAACCAACCTCCCTTCCATTGACTCCATTCATACCTCACGCTGCCTCGGCAAGGCCAACAGCATAATTAAGGACCAGTCACACCCTGGCCACTCCCTCCTCTCTTCTATTGGGCAAAAGGTACAGACGTTTGAAAATGCACACCTCTAGATTCAAGCAAAGTTTCTTCCCAGCTGTTACCCAGGCAACTGAATCATCCTATCACCAACTAGAGAACAGTCCTGAACTACTAACTTCCTCATTGGTGGCCCTCAGATTATCTTTGGTCGGACTGGCTTTACCTTGCACTGTTCCCTTATCATGTATCTATACACTGTGGAAATGGCTCGATTGTAATCATGTATTGTCTTTCCGCTGACTGGTTAGCACGCAACAAAAGCTTTTCACTGTACCTCGGTACACGTGACAAAAAACTAAACTGTTAAACTAGGAAATGGGCAACATTTCGGGCCGAAACCCTTCTTCAGATCCGAAACGTTGCCCATTTCCTTCGCTCCATAGATGCTGCTTCACCCGCTGAGTTTCTCCATCGTCTTTGTGTACCTTCGATTTTCCAGCATCTGCAGTTCCTTCTTAAACAAACTGTTAAACTAGATGGGTCTCTTAAAAATAGTGAAGTCAGGGGATATGGGGAGAAGGCAGGAACGGGGTACTGATTGGGGATGATCAGCCATGATCACATTGAATGGCGGTGCAGGCCGAATGGCCTACTCCTGCACCTATTGTCTATTGTCTATTGTCTATGGTCTAAACTGAGAAAGAAACTGAGAAAAACTTAATATGAGTGGGTAACTGCAATGAATAATTTCATAATCCACAAACCCATCTGACTCGCTTGTCTGCGTTTCACGGATCTCCATCTAAAAGCCGCGCTGAACGTACGCATGGATTGAATTTCTTTCATTTTTTTCAGATCAGGAGCCCTCTAAGCCCTGATTAACCTCTGATATTCATGTGGCGCTCTTGATCTTGAAGACAGATTTTGGTGACAAAAAAAACTGCCATATGCCACGAGTTTTGTGGCTTGTGCTGACCTGAGAGTGAACTTGCCCTTTGACTGCGAATTTATTTTCCCCCGTTTTGTTTTTCCGCAGGTTCGGTGTGGAGATTACCGACGAAGAGTTTGAGCTGCTCATTGACAGAATCCCACTGGATGAAGACGGCAATATCCGCTATCCTCAATTCATGGCCATGTTCGACTCCAGGTATGGCTCAATTCCTGGCAGCGACAGAACGCCATATTTAACTCTAATCACGTGTGCGGGAATGAACTGCAGATGCTGCTTTACACCCGAAGAAAGACACAAAATGTTGGAGTAACTCAGTGGGTCAGGCAGCATCTCTGGAGAACATGGATAGGTGACGTTTCACAGAGTGCTGGAGTAACTCAGCGGGTCAGGCAGCATCTGTGGAGAACATGGATAGGTGACGTTTCACAGAGTGCTGGAGTAACTCAGCGGGTCAGGCAGCATCTGTGGAGAACATGGATAGGTGACGTTTCACAGAGTGCTGGAGTAACTCAGCGGGTCAGGCAGCATCTGTGGAGAACATGGATAGGTGACGTTTCACAGAGTGCTGGAGTAACTCAGCGGGTCAGGCAGCATCTCTGGAGAACATGGATAGGTGACGTTTCACAGAGTGCTGGAGTAACTCAGCGGGTCAGGCAGCATCTCTGGGGAGAAGGAATGGGTGACGTTTTGTGTCGATACGTACCATACGATAGAACTTAATTTATCCCAGGAGGGAAATTGATCTGCCAACAGTCATGAAAACACAACAAGATTCATGAAACATTGAAATTAAAGTGACGAGTGGAAAGGATTGGGGACGTGCACAGATTGGGGAGTGGGGGGGGGGGGGGGATGAGGGAAGGGGAGTCAGTCTACCCCACAACAGAAGGGGGAGGAGTTGTTCAGTTTGATAACCAAAGGGAAGAAGGATCTCCTGTGGCGTTGTGTCCTGCACCAGTCTGTTGCTGAAGGTGCTCCTCTGATCGAGTCCCTTCTTCAACCTCTAATAAACATCCCACAATTGTATGCACTATTTTTCTTTCCAATGCTTGTTTGACCCGTTTAGTGTATCTGAGACCTATTCAACTTTTGTCCAATGAAACAGTGCACCTCTACTGATTACTTCAATACTCTACATGAGATCTAAATGTTCCACAGAATTACCGCAATTTGCATTTTAATTATAACTTTTAGATGAATGCAGAAGTCATTTTCAATTTTGTGATATCACACTGCTTTGCCTGACACAATCAGTGCCCGCAACTGTGTAAAACCGAGTTACGCTTATGTCCATAACATAGCCAACATCAGGGCAGTGGAGGTGCTGCCTTATGCCCCTGTCCCACATAGGAAACCTGAAATGAAACCTCTGGAGACTTTGCGCCCAAACTAAGGTTTCCGTGCGGTTCCCGGAGGTTGCAGGTGGTTGCCGGAGGTTGCAGGTAGTGGAAGCAGGTAGGGAGAGTGATGAAAACCTCCGGGAACCGCACGGAAACCTTGGGTGGGGCGCAAAATCTCCAGAGGTTTCCGTTCAGGTTTCCTAAGTGGGACAGGGGCATTACAATGCCCAGGCTCCCAGGTTCAATCCTGACTGCGGGTGCCTTCCGTAAGGAGTTTGCACGTTCTCTGGTTTCCTCCCACACTATAAAGAAGTACAGATTTGTCGATTAACTGGCTTGGTATAAATATAAATTACCACCGGGGGCGCCACACGATTGGCAGCCCCGCCAACAGTCTGTCTGTTTTTTCGTTTTTTTTTAATTTTGAGTGTGTGTCAAAACTTTGTGTAAATGTTCTCCAGTTTGTTTATGTGGGGGGAGGGGGAGGGTGTCAGGAGAAACTTTTTTTCAGTTTCTGAAACCCCTGTCCCACGGTACGAGTTCATTCAAGAGTTCCCCCCCGAGTTTGCCCTGATTCGAACTCGGAGATTTACGGTAATGGCCGCTCGTAAGTACTCGGGGCTCTCGTGGACATTTTTCAACATGTTGAAAAATCTTCACGAGTCTTCCCGAGCTTACCTGCCGTTAGCGAGTCTTTCCCGAGTACCTGCCGTTAGCGTTACGCACCGCTAAGAGACGTCCCCGAGTTCCGACGTAACCGCTACGTTCATTCTCCGTGCTTACCACGAGTTTTGATTTTTTTTTAAACTCGGCAGAGCACTTTAATGAACTCGTACAGCGGGGCAGGGCCATTACCTTGCCAGAGATGCGATTAATTTTCAGATCGCATTCTCAGGTCACTCTGCGGCCTACCATCGATGGAGCTGGAGGCCTCCTCGGACTAACTTTGAGCCCCACCTCAGAGCGTGGACTTAACATCGGAGCTGATCCCTTGCCTGGGATAGCTCCAACCGCGGCCTGCAGACTAACCGTCAAGAGTTCGCAGTCTCGGGAGAGGCCGAGTCGGGAAGCTCTAAAGACGCAGAGGCTCGACCAGCCCCGACCCGGGGTCTGATCGCCGGGGGCAGGGGAGCTGACATCCCCCCGATGCAGCAGCTGATCGCCCCGATGCGGAGGGAGTCAGCTAAACACTGCTGGCTACGGGAGTCAAGATCGTCCCGTCAACTGAGAGTTCGAGGCCCACGAGAACAAAGAAGGGAAGGGATTTGAACTTCTTTTCGCCTTCCATCACAGTGAGGAATGTGGAGGGGTCACTGTGGTGGATGTTTATGTTAAAATGTATTTTGTGTGCTCCGTTGCTTTTTATTTGTATGACTGACTTGGCAAATGAAATTCTTCGTATATGTTGCAAAGTATTATTGTGACTGCGATTGATTGTGACTGAGTGTGTAGGGTAGTGTTAATCCGCGGGAGATCGCTGGTCGGCGCGGACTCGGTAGACCGAAGGGCCTGTTTCCGCGCTGTATCTCTAAACTAAACTAAACTAAACTAACAGGGGGTAGACAAAAATGCTGGAGAAACTCAGCGGGTGAGGCAGCATCTATGGAGCGAAGGAAATAGGCAACGTTTCGTCCCGAAACGTTGCCTATTTCCTTCGCTCCATAGACGCTGCCTCACCCGCTGAGATTCTCCAGCATTTTTTGTCTACCTTCGATTTTCCAGCATCTGCAGTTCCTTCTTAAACTAAATATGGTTTGGCTGTAATAACCAACATGTTGCAAAATAAAATCGGCAACAGTAAAAGAATTGTTCTCTTCAGTAAATTCCAGGGGGCATCTCTTGAAAAACGTCAATCCAAGTAAACCATCACACAAGGAAGTGACCCAGGTTGGCTTTTTGACATTTTAGCGAACATCCCTTTTTGCAAACAAGCCACAATGATCTTGAATTTGCTTTTGACGAGGTTTGAAGTGTAAAGTGCTATCTTCCTTGAACATGTGGTGTCTCTTTGCGAGTAATATTCCTGAGAAACGGAATCGTCCTGCCAAACCTTCCCAAGAATAATTCCGGTGATTAAGAAGTGATCTTACTTCAGTTTGAAGCCGGCGACCGCTACACAAAGCGTGGGGAACACGGATACACGTTTAAAAATCTCCTTCCACCGATAATGTATCAGCTCAGAGGTCTCAGGCTTAGCCTTTGTGTGGTCTTATTTTTAATATGTAAAACATCAAGTAAACAGCTGGCGCAGTGGACGTTAAGCAGATATTAAACGGGTGTGTGGGAACCCAGGATCGAAAACCCAAACTGATTTAGATGCAACGCACCGGTTTTCCATTTTTATTTATTAAAAAAAAAGAGGAGGGGGGGGGGGGAAGAGAGAGAAAAAAGTGAGTCGGGTTAGAGTTTGGAATAAACAATAGCATAGTGTTGCCGTTCACTGCCCGCTGGACTTAGATATTCTTCCCATGTCAATATTACTGCTACTGGGAGGTAGCTCGATTAAGGATTACCATATCATTAATAGCATCCCTGACTTTTGTTCAAAGGCTACTTGTGCAATGTTGCCTTGTGTGTGAAGCTGCTTAATCCTCTGCGCCGCAGCTGTAGCAAGGGACTTCTTCACAGTGGCCCACACTGACTTCCCTGTCCCCCTCCCCGAGACCGATTCAAGGGAGAGGGGGGGACAAAAACAGTCAGCAACAACAATCAACTCAAACCGAGTAGAAAGAAAGAAATCATTCTTACATTTCCACATTCATCCACAAACCCAGATCCCTGTCAGCGATCCCCATTCTTCCCTCCCTTGACATCTCCAACACCCACTCCGGAGGTAGTTGTACTGTCTCCATCCAAAGGGACTGCCGCTGTCAACAACCCCTCGCCCTCCCCCTCCCTCTCTCTCCCTCTCTCTCTCTCTCTCTCTCTCTCTCTCTCTCTCTCCCTCTCTCTCTCCTCTCTCTCTCTCTCTCTCTCTCTCTCTCCTCCTCCTCTCCTCTCTCTCTCTCTCTCCCTCCCTCTCTCTCTCTCTCTCTCTCATTCTCTCTCTCCCTCTCTCTATCTCTCTCTCTCTCTCTCTCTCTCTCTCTCTCTCTCCCTCTCCCTCTCCTCTCTCCCTCTCTCTCCCTCTCCTCTCTCTCTCTCTCTCTCTCTCTCTCTCTCCCTCTCTCTCTCTCTCTCTCTCTCTCCCTCTCTCGCTCTTTCTTTCTATCCCTTTCCCCCTCTTCCACCTTCCTCCCCCACTGCCTCTTTATCTCTCCATCCCTCTCCCCTCTCTCTCCCCCCCCCCTCTCCCCCACTATCTCCCTTTCCCTCCCCCCTCCCTCCCTCCCCCTTCATCCCTCCTTGTCTCCCTCCAGCTGTCTCTCTCCCTCTCCCTCCCACTCTCTCTCCCTCTCCCTTTCTCCCTCTCCTATATATCTCACTTGCTCCACCTCTAAAAGTGTGGCGTACAACATTGAGATGTTGACCTTGCCTCCCTGAGTTACACTGAGCCATTTCATTCGCACATTTCCCCCTCCCCTGAGGTGGTGTTTGACACAGATCCCCCACTGTGGGCTGTAGTTTTGGGTCAGCAACCCTTCAGACCTCATTATCTCTTCACTACTGACCCTTCACAGGGCACTTAAAACTCAGCATGTCCCAAACTCCATGAGGTCGTTGTCCTCTGCAGTTTCTCTAGACCCCGTGGTCAATAGACAATAGGGGCAGGAGTAGGCCATTCGGCCCTTCGAGCCAGCACCGCCATTCACTGTAATCATGGCCGATCATCTACAATCACTACCCCGTTCCTGCCTTCTCCCCATATCCCTTGAATCTGTGGACTTCTCTGCCTCAGAGAATTCCACAGATTCACAACTCTCTGTGTGGAAAAAGTGTTTCCTCATCTCTGTTCTAAATGGCCTACCCTTTATTCTTAAATTGTGGCCCCTGGTTCAGGACTCCCCCAACATCGGGAACATATTTCCTGCCTCTAGCATGTCCAATCCCTTAATAATCTTATATATTTCAATAAAGTCCTCTCTCATCCTTCTAAATTCCAGAGTAAACAAGCTCAGCCGCTTCATTCTCTCCCTCTATGCCTCTCCCTCTCATCCTCTATCTCCCTTCCTCCCTCCAGTTGTCTCTCCCTCCCTCTCCCTCCCTCCCCCTCCTATATATCTCACTTGCTCCACCTATCGCCAGCCCGAGAATTAGCCTTGTAAACCCACACTGCACTCTCTCAATAGCAAGAATGTCCTTCCTCAAATTGGGAGACCAAAACTGCACACTACACTCCAGGTGTGGTCTCACCAGCGACCTGTACAACTGCAGTAGGACCTCCTTGCTCCTATACTCAACTCCTCTTGTTATGAAGGCCAGCATGCTCCATTATTGCTATATTTAAGAGGGAGTTAGATGTGGCCCTTGTGGCTAAAGGGATCAGGGGGTATGGAGAGAAGGCAGGTACAGGATACCGAGTTGGATGATCAGCCATGATCATATTGAATGGCGTTGCAGGACTCGAAGGGCCGAATGGCCTACTCCTGCACCAGTTTTCTATGTTTCTATGCCATTCGCTTTCTTCACTGGCTGCTGTACCTGCGTGTTTATGTTTTCAGATGAACATTAACAGCAACAACTGAAACGTGTGCATTTATTTTGACACAAGGAACATCCTCGTGTTATTATTCATCCTCACGGTCATTATCATTTATTATCAGATGGCTGTGGAGGCCAAGGCGATGGATCATTTTTTAAGGCGGATATTGACAGATTCTTGATTAGTGCGGACCTTAGGGGTTACGGGGAGAAGGCAGCAGAATGGGGTTCAGGGGTAAAGATAAACCAGCCGTGATTGATGCCGGAGTAGACTTGAGGGGCCGAATGGCCTATTCTGTTCAAGGACAGCTTATGGTGTACAATTGGTCGCCCAATTATAGGAAGGATGTCAACCTTACAGAGGGATTTACTAGAATGTTGCCTGGGTTTTAACAACTAAGTTACAAAGATAGGTTGAATAAGTTAGGTCTTTATTCTCTGGAGCGCAGAAGGTTAAGGGGGGTCTTGATAGAGGTCTTTAAAATGATGAGAGGGATAGACAGAGTTGATGTGGACAAGCTTTTCCCTTTGAGAATAGGGAAGATTCAAACAAGAGGACATGACTTTGATTAAGGGACAGAAGTTTAGGGGTAATATGAGAACTTCTTTACTCAGAGAGTGGTAGCGGTGAATGAGCCTTCCAGTTCTGTGGTGGAGGCAGGTTCATTGGAATAAATTGGATAGGCATATGGATGAGAAACTGGTTATGGTATGAGCAGGCAGGTGGGACTAAGGGGAAAAAAAATTTGTTCGGCACGGACTTGTAGGGCCGAGATGGCCTGTTTCCGTGCTGTAATTGTTATATGTTATATGTATTAGCGGGTGATTGATGGTCAGCACAGACTCAGTGGGCTGAAGGGCCTGTTTCCATGCTGTATCTGAACTAGAAGTGAACATTCACTGTCATATGTGGTAAGTTTAACCTCCTCGCTTGCAATACAAAACCCCACCAAACCTTGCCCAGTATTTTTACACCAGTTTTGTAAGTTTCCCTCTCCCAGGCTCAGACACAGATGGACACAAAAAGCTGGAGTAAACGTGAGTCTGAAGAAGGGTCTCGACCCGAAACATCACCCATTCCTTTTCTCCAGAGATGCTGCCTGTCCCACTGAGTTACTCCAGTGCAGGAAGGAACTGCAGTTGCTGGTTTAAACCAAAGAAAGACATAAAAGGCTATAGTAACTCAGCGGTTCAGGCAGCATCTCTGGTGAAAAGGAATGGGTGACGTTTCAGGTCGAGACTTTTCTTCAGACTCCAGTATTTTGTGTCTATCCCTTTTAACAAAACATACACTTTTTTACTGATTGTATGCCTTGTTGCTACCTTCCCCAAAGCTAACAATGAGCCATTCTATATTTACCTTGAGCATTGTCCTCTTTGATCTGTCAGTTTCACACCTTATCCTTCCATATCTCTATGTCTGCTCTTTTAACTTATAAACCCCACAACCCGAACAGTGATTACATCTTAATAAGCCTGTATGGTAGTAGTGGTGTTCACTGGGTCAGCAATCCAGAGGCCTGGACTAATTGTGTAAGGAACTGCAGATGCTGGTTTAAACCAAAGATAGACTCAAAAAGCTGGAGTAACTCAGCGGGACAAGCAGTATCTCGGATTGACGAAGGGTCTCGATCCAAAACGTCACCCATCCCTGCTCTCCAGAGATGCTGCCTGTCCCGCGCCTGAGTTACTCCAGCATTTTGTGACCATCTTCGGTGTAAGCCAGCATCTGCAGTTCCTTCCTGCACTTTCTTGAAATTGAGCTTTGCACGAAGTTTGATTATCTGTCGGCGAGATGGACTGACATTCCACCTTTATTCACTGGAGATGTGGCCTTTTATTCGGGTTGCCTCGACACCTGCATCTCCGCATCGCCTTTGTATAGAGACCGAGGTTTTCTAAGTAAACCATATATTAATAAATTAACACAGCATCTAATCCTGACCGCCTCGTATCCTTGCAATTGTGGGTGTTGGTATCCTCAAACTGTTTTTTTTTTCCACTGGTGATTTTTTTTTTGGGGGGGGGGGGGTAAAGTCCGCGCTTAGTGTCAGGCTAATTTCTGTCATGTTTTTGTTTTCGCTGGGCTAATTCCGTCTGACCCTAAGGTCGCTCTCACTAGCCGTGTCTCTCGTAGCCAGGACCCGTTCAATTAGACGGGAATGCCTGTCATTACAGCCGGACAAAAGCCTCCACGTTTGCAATGAACAACTCCCCAAACGCAGCCACACCGCTCAGCCAAGCGCAAGAAAAACTCATTTAGCGCCGTCTTTTGTTCCTCCCATTCACCCGGGCTTGTAGGGTTGGCCGGTGTCAAGTTTGTCAGGTGTCCACTCCCTTCAACAGCCACCGTCGCTGCGTTAAGTGAGATGATAAGGCGACTCTATCAGCAGCCCGCCCGCCCGCCCGCGATCTTGAAAACCTCCCCCTAGAGAGCAGGGAGCAAACGCAAAAGTGGGATAACATAGAACTAGTTTAGAGGTACAGCTCGGAAACGGGCCCTTCACGACAGGCAGCGTCTCTGGAGCGAAAGAATGGGTGACATTTCGGGTCGAGACCCTTCTTCGGACTGAAAGTAGAGTGGAGGGAACAGGAGAAAGGAAAAGGACAGGACAAATTAGGGGCAGCAGCAGATGACATATCAATTAGTTTAGATCAGTTTAAGGGCCTGTCCCACTTGGGGATTTTTTCGGCGACTGCCGGTGTCACATCAGTGTCACCAAAAGATTTTGAACATTTCAAAATCCAGCGGCGGTAAAAAAAAATGGTGCGACACTTGAAAAAAACACTGTGCGTCAATACGTCATCACGTCGCGTCACGCCGCGAATTTTCAGCGTCAGTCGATGATGCCGGCAGTCGCCGAAAAATCGCCAAGTAGGACAGGCCCTTTTGTTGATTGTCACGTGCACCGAGGTACAGTGAAACACTTTGTGTCGCCTGCTAACCAGTCAGCGGAAAGACTGACTGGATACTCTCAGTCTGAAGGGTCCCAATCCAAAACGTCACACATCCTTTTTCACCAGAGATGCTGCCTGACTCGCTGAGTTACTCCTGCAATTTGTGTCTATCAACAGAAAGACTACACATGATTACAATCGAGCCGTACACAGTGTACGGATGCACGATAAAGGGAATAATGTTTAGCGCAAGATAAAGTCCAGTAAAGTACGATCAAAGAATGCCCAAGTGTCTCCAATGAGATAGATCTTCTTCCTCTCCTTCTCCTTCGTCTTCTTGCGTACGGCGTGCACAGCCTAAAGTTGTAGGATCTGTTTGATCTTATTTGATTGTGCACGCCGGGTTGATTGCATTCGTTGAAACAGGGCGGACCACGTGAAGGTTGCAATCTCCCACCCCCAATGAGGTAGATGGTAGCTCAGGTCCACTCTCTGGTTGTGATAGGATGGTGCAGTTGCCTGATAACAGCTGGAGGGAAATTGAATCTGGTGGACTGGCGTGGTTTGAAGGGCCTGTTTCTGTGCTGCATCTCTAAATTAATCCAGTACTAACACAATGAAGGTGGGATTGATCATTGTAGAAACTGTGAACTGTGTGAGTTTAGCGATACAGCACGGAAACAGGGCCTTTGGACAATCGAGTCCGCGCCAACCAGCGAGACCCGCGCATTAACACTATCCTATATAACACTATATAACTTAAGGGGTTGGACAGGCTAGATGCAGGAAGATTGTTCCCGATGTTGGGGAAGTCCAGGACAAGGGGTCACAGCTTAAGGATAAGGGGGAAATCCTTTAAAACCGAGATGAGAAGAACTTTTTTTCACACAGAGAGTGGTGAATCTCTGGAACTCTCTGCCACAGAGGGTAGTTGAGGCCAGTTCATTGGCTATATTTAAGAGGGAGTTAGATGTGGCCCTTGTGGCTAAGGGGATCAGGGGGTATGGAGAGAAGGCAGGTACGGGATACTGAGTTGGATGATCAGCCATGATCATATTGAATGGCGGTGCAGGCTCGAAGGGCCGAATGGCCTACTCCTGCACCTAATTTCTATGTTTCTATGTTTCTATCCTCCCAGCACTAGGGACAATTTACACTTATACCAACCCAATCAACCTACAAACCTGTACGTCTTTGGAGTGTGGGAGGAAACCATAGATCTCGGAGAAAACCCACAGGGAGAACGTACAGACTCCGCACAGACAGCACCCATGGTCAGGATCGAACATTCTTTAAACATCACCTTACTTGATAACCTCTCCAAGCTGAGTTCATGAGTAAACTCCCTTGTTAGACACAAGGAACTGCAGATGCTGGTGTACAAAAAAAGAGACAAAGTGCTGGAGTAAGTCAGCGGGTCAGACTGAAGAAGGGGTCCTGACCCAAAACGTTGTCTACCCATGTTCTCCTGAGATGCTGCCTGACCCACTCCAGCATAGTGTGCCCAAAAATGTAGTTTGACAGAAATTAAGTTTAAAGATAAAACGCAGAAATCGTCCCTTCGGCCCACTATGTCCATGCCAACCATCAATCACCCGTTCACACTAGTGAAAGAGATTATAAATTTGGTACATATCAGGAGAACGTCAATGTGCTAAGATTCTTTTGGCAATTCTAAGATCAAAAATCTTAACCTTAACTACAGCTCTTCCAACTTAAACCGGTTCAATGATCAATCCTGCTCTCTTTATGTCAGTACTTTCACATTCAGATCATATATCACTCTGATTACAATCTCACCACTCATTATCATTGTCGTTACCATTGATGTCATTCATTATCACTAACATTATTATTCATCATCTCTGCCATTATCTTTCATTATCAATGTCATTGTCATTATTGTCACTGTTATTTTCATTCCTTATCCATGTCATCATCATTCATTATTACTGTCGTTATAAGATCACAAGGTCCAAAGTGTTTTCAGCAGAATTAGGCCATTCGGCCCATCAAGTCTACTCCGCCATTCAATCATGGCTGATCTATCTCTCCCTCCTAACCCCATTCACCTGCTTTCTCCGCATATCCCCTGACTAATCAAGAACCTATCTATCTCTGCCTTATAATTATCCATTGACTTATCTCCAGAGTCTTCTGTGGGAAAGAATTCCACAGATTCAGGCCTCTCACTATTTGGTAAATTTCAATGAGGTCCCCCCCTCATTCTTCCAATCTCCAGCGAGTACAAGCCCAGTGCCATCATACGCTCATCATATGTTAACCCAATCATTCCTGGGATCATTCTTGTAAACCTCTGGACCCTCTCCAGAGCCAGCACATCCTTCCTCAGATATGGCGGCCAAAATTGCTCACAATATTCCACAATTATTAATTATTCACGGTCATTATTATTCATCCTCACGGTCATTATCATTTATTATCATTGTCATTATTCATCATCACTGTCATCATCAATGTCATTGTCATCATCATCGATGTCATTGTCATCATCATCAATGTCATTGTCATCATCATCAGTCATGTCATTGTCATCATCATCGATGTCATTGTCATCATCATCGATGTCATCATCATCGATGTCATTGTCATCATCATCGATGTCATTGTCATCATCATCGATGTCATTGTCATCATCATCGATGTCATTGTCATCATCATCGATGTCATTGTCATCATCATCATCGATGTCATTGTCATCATCATCAGTCATTGTCATCATCATCGATGTCATTGTCATCATCATCAATCGGAATGGTACCATTCGGCACCGCCGTTTCGGCGTCTCCGTTTTGGAGGGTTATGGTTAGGGTTCGGGTTAGCATTCAGGACTGCTTTTCATGAAGGATGGCCGATGGGGGTTTTTTTAACATTTTAGAAAGTTCATCAAAATTTACCGACCTGCATTTCATTTAATATGTTTTCTATTCACACTACAGCATGCTCTTGAATTTATTTTGTCATATGTATTTAGCATTAGCACTGACATAAGACTGTGCTAATGTGCCATAGGGAAATGAACCCTCCAAAACGGAGACGCCGAAACAGCGGTGCCGAATCGCCGGCGCCGGAAAGTACCCAACCATCATCAATGTCATTGTCATCATCATCAATGTCATTGTCATTATCATCAATGTCATTGTCATTGTCATCATTATCATTGTCATCATTATCATCATCATCATCAATGTCATTGTCATTATCATCAATGTCATTGTCATTGTCATCATTATCATTGTCATCACCTATGATTATTAGTTGGTACATTACCAAATTTATTATCATTGATTATCAGTCATTAATATTCATTATCATTGTCATTATCATCATTATTGCTACCACTATCATTCATTAATATTCATTATCTGCCATTATCATTCTTTATCACTGCCTTTATTATTTATTATCATACATTTTCATACATGTATTTCATACATTTTCTCTGCCATTATCATTCAATATCACTGCCGTTATCATTATTGTTCGTTAATATTCATTATCACTGTTGGATCAAGATGAATCACATTCACAAGGTATCGGAGTAGAATTAAGCCATTCGGCCCATTGAGTCCACTCCGCCATTCAATCATGGCTGATCTCTGCCTCCTAATCCCATCTTCATGCCTTCGCCCCGTAACCCTTGACACCCGTTCTAATCACGGTCATCACCTGAATCATTGTCATCAGGGCATCCTCGGTACAAAAGCAAGAGTGATCCAGGGAAGGAAGGGGTGCCACAAACATTTAGGGCAATTCGGGATAATCAGTAAATGTGACCCGTGCGGTGTCACCCAGTCAACGACTATATCAGAAACTTGAATGTACATTTAAGTCTCATTTATTACTTCCGGATCTGCCTCATCACTCCACAGAGGGTTGTTGGTTTAAGAGTCACAGAATGATACAGTGTGGAAACAGGCCCTTCAGCCCAACATGCCCACACCGACCAACATGTCCCATCTACACTAGTCCTACCTGCCCGCGTTTGGCCCACATCTCTCTCCAAGGGATTTTGAGCTTGTGAGATCCATAAATATGATTCCAATACAATATGTTTAGTTACAGAACCTAGTTTAATGGATGTCGGCTACTGATACTTTGGCTAATAAATAATTCCAGAAAGTAATATTTATCCTATTAAACTTTTATTTCAACCACAATTTCAACTGCATGTTAATCCCATAGGTGTTTACTTCTCAATGTTCATACAAAAATAAAAAGGTTGACAGTGGATTTAAATTTAGAGCCCATATCTGTATTTTGCTTTGGGATTTGGGAGTTTGGGAATTTCTTCTCCCATCTTTCTACTCAGTTTATCTCACCTTCCCAACTACTTCTTTTTGGATGAAATTGTAAAAAGTTCACACTTTAGTCTTTTGTCTTTAGAAATACAGTGCAGAAGAAGGGGAGACGATTGAACATGTTTTGCCTTCCATCACAGTGAAACAATAGACAATAAACAATTGGTGCAGGAGTAGGCCATTCGGCCCTTCAAGCCAGCACTGCCATTCAATGTGATCACGGCTGATCATCCACAATCAGTACCCCGTTCCTGCCTTCCCCCGTATCCCCTGACTCCACTATCTTTAAGAGCCCTATTTAGCTCTCTCTTGAAAGTATCCAGAGAACCGGCCTCCACCGCCCTCTGAGGCAGAGAATTTCAGGGACTCACAACTCTCTGTGTGAAAAAGTGTTTCAGAAACTCCGTTCTAAATGCCTACCATTTAAGTCTCAAACTGTACTTCCGGGTTCTGGCCTCATCAACTCCAAAGATGGTTGTTGGTTTAAGAGTCCAAACCCAGAATGATCTTACATGTGGAAACAAGATCTCCTCTCATCCCTAACACTCCAGAGTGTACAAGCCCAGTCACCCATTCTCTCAGCATATGACAGTCCCGCCATTCCGGGAATTAACCTTGTAAACCTACGCTGCACTGAGGAATGTGGGGGAGTCGCTGTGGTGGATATTCCTGTTAAAAATGTATTTGGATGTCTTGTTGCTCTTTATTGACTGTATGACTGTTTGACAATCTGAATGTCACCTTAATTGGTACATGTGACAATAAACAAACCTTGAAACAGGCCCTTCGGCCCACCAGGTCCGTGCAGACCAGCGATCACCCCGTACACCAGCACTCTCCCACACAGTAGGGACAATTTACAATTTAACACAAGCCAATCAATCTATAAGCCTGCACGTCTTTGGAGTGTGGGAGGAAACCGGAGCACCCGGAGGAAACCCATGTGTTTGCAGGGTGAACGTTTTGCTCCGTACACACAGCACCCGTAGTCAGGATGGAACCTGGGTCTCTGGCGCTGTGAGGCAGCAACTCTCCCGCTGCACCACCCATCTCATTGTCCACTTCTGCTCAATTGCTTCTTGCCTTCCAGTATTTCATCTATTTATTTTTGTCCTTTCCCATGATTGTGCTGAACCTTACTCAATTGTGATTATTATCACCAATATGCTCACCCAGTAATATTCTTTCCACCTGTTGACACCAGGCGTGTGTGTGTGTGTGTGTGGGACGCTCTGCGTGCGTGTGTGTGTGGGAACTGTCACCTTGCGGTCAAACACGAGTCCAACATCAGTCCGACAAACAATGGCAACAGCAGACACAAGGAACTGCAGCCGCTGGTTTACAAAAAACACATAAAGTGCTGGAGTAACTCAGCTGGCCTGGCAGCATCTCTGGAGAACATGGATAGGTGACGTTTCGGGTCGGATCAGTCTGAAGAAGGGTCCTACCTGAAACATCACCTGTCTATGTTCTCCAGAGATGCTGCCCCACCCACTGAGTTACTCCAGCATTATATGTCCTTTTATGTAAACCTGTATCCGTAGTTCCATATTTCTACATTTTGGCTGCTATGTAAATGCTGTTATATTAAATACTCTGCTAATTATTTACATTTTTAGAATGTGTAAGAATTAGTTCCATATCCATATGTTTAATGACCAATTTTTTCTTTTGGGACAGGTTGAGTCGGGACCCTTCAAACTGATTGCTGTGGGGAGAAATCTTTTCCAACTAACCCTGCCCCCTCTCGATCAGTTTAAAGAAGAGTCTTGATCAGTACGGGTGTCCGGGGTTATGGGGAGAAGGCAGGAGAATGGGGTTGAGAGGGAGAGATAGATCAGCCATGATTGAATGATGGAGTAGACTTGATGGGCCGAATGGTCTAATTCTGCTCGTATGAACTTATGAACTAATGAAGGGTCCCGACATGAAACGTCACCTATCCATGTTCTCCAGAAATGCTGCCTGACCCACTGAGTTACTCCAGCACTCTGTGAAACGTCACCCAGCCATGTTCTCCGCAGATGCTGCCTGACCCGCTGAGTTACTCCATTCACGGGCATTTGTCAATAACAATCTATCCCGCATGAAACAGCAGAGATCATCCAAGAGGTGCAGATGATTCCGACGGAACACAGTCATTCATTTATTCACTTTCGACAGGAAAGGAGTTTCGAGTCTTTTCGACGAGAAGTCCGTGATTCTACCCGGACAGAGGGGGCCTCCGGAGGAACCGTTCACCGGTCAACTGGATAAAGACAGAAGTTACGGCAGAACTAGCGAGCAGGTGCTGAGTTAGAATAGAATCTCACCTCAATGTATTTCAGAAGCAACCCATGTATCCAACTATTAATTACACCTTCAACTTGTATTGAGAATGACTCACAGCTTCCAAAGATTGCTCTATTATATGCGTGTGTGTGTGTGTGTGTGTGTGTGTATATGTGTGTGTATGTGTGTGTGTTTATGTGTGTATGTGTGTGTGTATATGTGTGTGTGTGTGTATATATGTGTTTGTGTGTGTGTGTGTGTGTGTGTGTGTGTTTGTGTGTGTGTGTGTTTGTTTGTGTGTGTGTGTGTGTGTGTGTGTGTGTGTGTGTGTGTGTGTGTGTGTGTGTGTGTGTGTGTGTGTGTGTGTGTGTGTGTGTGTGTGTGTGTGTGTGTGTGTGTGTGTGTGTGTGTGTGTGTATATGTGTGTGTGTGTATATGTGTGTGTGTGTGTGTGTGTGTGTGTGTGTGTGTGTGTGTGTGTGTGTGTGTGTGTGTGTGTGTGTGTGTGTGTGTGTGTGTGTGTGTGTGTGTGTGTGTGTGTGTGTGTGTGTGTGTGTGTGTGTGTGTGTGTGTGTGTGTGTGTGTGTGTGTGTGTGTGTGTGTGTGAGTTGTGTGTGTTGGTGTGTGTGTGTGTGTATATATACATGTGTGTGTATATATATATATGTGTGTGTGTATATGTATATATATTCGTGTGTGTGTGTGTGTGTGAACATGTGTTGCGTGTCTGCCTTTATCATATTGATTCAGTGTACTATGTTTACATATTCTGTTGTGCTGCTGCTAGTAAGAATTTCATTACAATATTAACCGTAATTCATAATGAATATCTAATGAATATTCTATTTATACTTTAACACAACGACCAATACTGATTCCTCAGTTACAGGTGAAAGACTAACTAACAGTTGCTAAGATTTGCTTGAATAGTTCACTATAAATGCGACTGACTTTAGACTTTAGTAATACAGTGTGGAAACAGGCCTTTCAGCCCACAGAGTCCACGCCGACCAGCGATCCCCACACACTAACACTATCCTACACACACTAGGGACAATGTACAATTTTACCACCAAGCCACTTAACCTCCAAACCTGTACTTCTTTGGAACGTGGGAGGAAACCAGAGCACCCGGAGAAAACCCACTTGGTCACAGGGAAAATAGACAATAGACGATAGGTGCAGGAGTAGGCCATTCGGCCCTTTGAGCCAGCACCGCCATTCAATGTAATCATGGTTGATCATCCACAATCAGTATCCTGTTACTGCCTTCTCCCCATATCCCTTGACTCCGCTATCTTTAAGAGCTCTATCTAACTCTCTCTTGAAAGCATCCAGAGAATCAGCCTCCACTGCCTTCTGAGGCAGAGAATTCCAGATTCACAACTCTCTGGGTGAAAAGGTTTTTCCTCATCTCGGTTCTAAATGGCCTACTCCTTATTCTTAAACTGTGGCCCCTGGTTCTGGACCCCCAAAAATCGGGAACATGTTTCCTGCCTCTAGCGTGTCCAAACCCTTAATAATCTTATCTGTTTCAATAAGACCCCCTCTTATTCTTTTAAATTCCAGTATACAAGCCCAGCCGCTCCATTCATTCAACATATGACAGTCCCGCCATCCCGGGAATTAACCTTGTAAACCTTCGCTGCACTCCCTCAATAGCAAGAATGTCCTTCCTCAGATATGGAGACCAAAACTGCACACAATACTCCAGGTGTGGTCTCACTAGGGCCCTGCACAACGGCAAAATTACCTCTTTGCTCCTATACTCAACTCCTCTTGTTATGAAGGCTAATATGCCATTTTACTTCGGAGTCACGTGAGTGACTACGTGAAGAAGGGCCGTCCGTCTGCGTGCGCGTCATTATGTCTGAAAGCAACGCGCGCAACGGACTGGAGAGGCACTGCGTCCTCCCAGCCGTTGCGATTTAAAAAAAGGCGGCAGGTAAGAAAAGTTCAACTACTTACCCTGCGCTTTCTGTTCGGGCTAAGGAATTATTTGTTTTTCAGAGCCCCAAAAATGTCGAAGAGACGGTCCGCGGGGAAACCGGCTGCCGAAGACCGCAGCATTCCCGGTAGCGGACGACGGACATTCTCGCCGACATTGCCGCCGGCATCAGAACTGGCAGCAGCAGACTTGGTGCAGGAGATCAGCACCGTGGTGGTCCCGGCGGGACGTAAAGCCACCATAAGTCTGCCAGACCCGTAGACTCGGATGAGTCCGGGGAAGAGGGATACCCTCCCTCATCGGGAAGCGTCCGAGGACGACTCTCCCACATGGAGCAGCTTGTGGAGAAGTTGCTCCACAATGATAAACTCTGGAGAAAGGAGCAATATCAGCACGAGTCCCTTCTACAGACCGTGCCAGCAGCCTCATACTCTGGGCAGCAATATGTCTTTCCCATGGAAGGGGGAAGTACATACGGGGATTACCCGGATTCAGAGTTTGGAAGCACAGGGGGGGGAACACTCCCAGGGGAGATTGGAGGAAGAAACCCTGAACAGGTACCCCCCACCATCTAACTGTGCTTCCCTCAAGGTTCAAGCGGTGAACCGTATAATTTGGGGGCAAATAGGTCCCATCATCAGGAACCAGGAACTGAAGTTCCAAAAAGTATTAAACCTGCTGGGGTCTGGAATGACTTCGTCTGCAGGAGGTGTGGAAGGAGGCCTCCTCACTGACCGGGAACAGGATACCATGGCACTGCTATGTAATGCCCGCTTCGAAATAAACTGCATTCGGAAAGAGGCAATAAAACCAGCAATAAATTCGAAGTTTGCAGCTCTTTGCAAAGCTAGCGACATCCAGCCCGCAAACTACCTGTTTGGGGAAGACCTGTCAAGACAGGTACGGGACCTGGATGACGAGGCAAAAACCGTGCGCCTCATAACAAGAGGTCAGGCCACACCCAGGGGTCCATCCACGAGATTCCACCCCTACAGCTCTCGCCGTTTTACACCTAGAGAGCCAGGCACCGGAGGAAGATTCACACCTGAGTCAAGGTCTTTTTTAGGGGCAGGCCCCAGCAGGCCGACAGCGAGGATGAGGAGAGAGCAACCACCAGCTCTGCTCCCCAAACCTCGCGGACGAAAACCATCGCCACGCCGCCAGTAACAACAGAGGTAAGTCAAACCAGTACCTCAGGGAACATACCAGACAGAACCTCACTTACAGGTGGGGGGGAAGGTTAAAATACTTCTTAAAAGAATGGTGTTGGGTTACTAAGGATCCATTCATACTGCACAGTATAGAAGGATTCAAAATTGAGTTCAATTTGAATTCATCACCACCGCCAACACATTCTAATATTCGCACATATGTCTTTTCCCAAAAAGAGACAATGAATATATAAAAAGAAATTGCAACATTATCTGACAATATGTTATTGAGAGGTCATACACAGAACCTCACCAATTTATATCCAATTTATTTCCAAAAGAGAAAAAAGATGGAGGGATCCGTATTATTTTGGATCTTACGGAACTCAATACATATGTGCAATATAAACACTTTAAAGTGGACAATTTTGGAACAGCAACTCAGTTGGTTTCCAAAAATGGCTGTATGGCATGCATCGACCTCAAAGATGCATACTATTCGGTGTCTATTCACAAAGAGTATAGGAGATATTTGATGTTTACCTGGATGGGTCAATAATGGCAATACAAGGCTCTGCCAAAGGGTTGACATCAGCCCCTAGACTGTTTACCAAATTACTGAAACCAATTCTGGGGCTGCTAAGATCTCAAAATCACATAGCCATGGCATATTTGGATGACATTTTCATCTTTAGAGTCACCAAAGAATTGGCAGAAGAAACAGTCAAAGCAACCAAAACCCAGTTTTGAAAAACTTGGGTTCCTAATCCATCCAGTTAAATCAAAATTAACTCCTACCAGGGTAATTGATTACCTAGGAATTACTATCAATACAGTAACCATGTTGGTGACTTTGCCTAAAGGCAAACAACAAGACTTGAGGAAAGCCTGCAATGATCTGATAGAAAAACACAAACCAACTATCAGACAAACAGCAAGTGTAATTGGCAAATTGGTAGCTGCCTTTCCTGCAGTACGCTACGGACCTTTGCATTACCAGCATTTACAGCGGGCAAAGGAACGAGCATTGAAATTGCATGCAGGTCAGTTTGGCAAATCAATGCGGTTACCAGCTGAAGCCATTATTGAACTACAATGGTGGATGGCAAACATAAGACTCAGCTCAAGAAAAATCTTACTTGAGAGCCCATCAGTGTTTCTCCAAACCGACGCAAGCGGTTTAGGATGGGGAGCCACAAACACAGTCAGGAGCTGTGGAGGCAGATGGAATGAGCAAGAGTCTACTATACTCCAACTATATGGAATCAATTACCTAGAATTGTTGGGGGCACAATATGGGCTCAAGTCTCTCTGTAACAACATGCAACATGTACATGTTCAAATTCAGATTGATAACACTACTGCGGTAGCATATATCAATCACATGGGTGGTGTAAAATCAGTATCCTGTGACAGATTATCTAACCTCATTTGGCACTGGTGCATCGAGAGGGATATTTGGGTCATGGCAGTATATCTACCAGGAAGATATAACACGGTGGCAGATGCAAGGTCACGAATGTTTAATGATAATATAGAATGGATGTTGAATCGTACGGTATTCAATGAAATAACTATACGATTTGGCACTCCAGATTTGATCTGTTTGCATCTAGATTAAACCATCAATTACCCAGATATGTGTCCTGGGAGCCAGACCCAGGAGCAGAGTCAGTGGATGCTTTTTCTCTGAACTGGGGAGGAATGTATATTTATGCTTTCCCACCATTCTGCCTCATAAACCGATGCTTGACTAAAATCAAGCAAGACAAAGCCACAGGCATTTTAGTAGTACCAGATTGGCCTACACAAGCCTGGTTCCCGAAAATATTGGGGATCATAGTCCAGCCATTAATGGTTGTACCTAAGAGGAGAGATCTCCTAGTAAACCCAGTTTCAGGGAGCAACCATCCACTTTCTGACCGGATTAATTGTTGGTTTTGCAGATTCTGAGGAGGCCATCTCAAGACATTGGACTATCCAAACGAACTGTGGATGTCATCACAAAGGCATGAAGGGACAGTACCAAAAAACAGTACGTCACTCATATTAAGAAGTGGGAAGCTTTCTGCCATGCAAACGATATAACATACAACACAGTTCGGATAACGGATGTCTTGGAGTTCCTATCAGCCCTGTACTATGACTATATATTAAGTTATAGCGCAATCAACAGTGCTAGATGTGCACTATCCTCCCATCTGACACTGGAGGCAGGGCACGGGTCGATAGGAACGCACCCCTTCGTAATAAAATTCATGAAGGGAATTTACAATTCGATACCCCCAAGGCCTAGGTACACGGACACATGGGATGTGAGCATGGTACTGACCTTACTTCGTCAATGGGGACAGCCAATGGCCTTATTTTTGTCAAAACTAACATTGAAAGTGGTTATGCTGATGGCGCTAATAACAGCCCAAAGAGTCCAGACACTACAAAAACTACGACTGGACTACATGACCAGCAATACGAATAACATAACATTCGTTGTCAAGGACCTGATCAAACAGAGCAGGCCAGGAATGCCAGTGATGAAGATCCAGTTCCTGGCATATCCAGAGGACCAACGATTGTGTGTGGTAACACATTTACACCACTACCTGAGAGTCACGGAAAACCTCAGAGGCTCAGAACAATCGGTCCTCATCAGCCACAAGAAACCACACCGATAGGTGTCAACACAAACTATCTCCAGATGGTTAAAGGAGGTAATGGTGGTAGCGGGAATAAATACTCATATCTTTAAATCTCACTCCACCAGGGCTGCATCTACGTCGGCAGCTAGAATGATGGATGTGCCCCTTGATGACATCCTAGCGGCTGCAGGATGGGTGAACAAAAGAACGTTCAGGGGTATTTGCTCGTGCCATCTTAAGTTCTGTTACCCAGTTTTCCCACAGGTTCGGAGGGGAGGCTAATAAAACATTTATTTTTCTTTATTTTAAAGCATCAGTGTCTTTACTAACTACGTTATGTCTGAATGCTTTAATAATACTCTCATCCATGGTCAATCCATTCAGTGTGTGACGCCTGGATTCGTAACCGGCGTGAAATCACAGAGCTTTGAAATCTTCACGTAGTCACTAACGTGACTCCGAAGTAAAATAGTAAGATTAAACGAGAACTTACCAGTTTGATCTTGATTTTATGAGGAGTTACGATGAGCGATTACGTGCCCACCGCTCCCACCCTCATACTATCAAGGTCATATGGAAGTTCTAGTTTTTCACAATCTTACTATTCTCAGGTCTTCTTTTTTACCTGTGATTTAACACCGCTGTTTTGAAGATTGACGCACGCGCAGACGGACGGCCCTTCCTCACGTAATCGCTCATTGTAACTCCTCATAAAATCAAGATCAAACTTCAAACTGGTAAGTTCTCGTTTAATCTTACTATTAGTTTTCTTCACTGCCTGCTGTACCTGCATGCTTACTTTCATTGACTGATGAACAAGGATCCCCAGATCCCGTTGTACTTCCCCTTTTCCTAACCTGACACCATTCAGATAATAATGTGCCTTCCTGTTCTTGCCACCAAAGCGGATGACCTCACATTTACCCACATTAAACTGCATCTGCCATGCATCTGCCCACTCCCCCAACCTGTCCAAATCACCCTTCATCCTCATAGCATCCTCTTCACTCTGCCACCCAGCCTTGTGTCATCTGCAAATTTGCTAATGTTGCTTTTAATCCTTCCATCTAAATCATTAATATATATTGTAAATAGCTGCTGTCCCAGCAATGAGTCTTGCGGTACCCCACTAGCCACTGCCTGCCATTCTGAAAGGGGCCCGTTAATCCCTACTCTTTGTTTCCTGTCTGTCAACCAATTTTCTATCCATGTTAATACCCCAATACCATGAGCCCTAATTTTGCCCACTAATCTCCTGGGTGGGACTTTATCAAAGGCTTTCTGAAAGTCCAAGTCCACTACATCCACTGGCTCTCCCTTGTCTATTTACATTCTCAAAAAATTCCAGAAGATTAGTCAAGCTTAGGGCGAATGTACAAACTCCGTCCAGACAGCACCTGTAGTCAAGATCGAACCTGGGTCCCTGGCGCTGTAAGGTGGCAACTCTACCGCTGCGTCTCCGTGCCATCATCTCCATACTGTTCCACCCGGGACTTCTATTTATTCAGAAACATTCCCAAAGAATGTTTTACAGAGATACACCGGCAATTAAGTTTTACTAACGGCCGGGCGACGCCGGAGACCCGGGTTCCATCCTGACCTCGGATGCTGTCGGTGTGCACTTTGCACCTTCTCCCTATGGCTGCGTGGGTTTCCTCCGGATGCTCCAGTTTCCTCCCACATCCCAAAGACACGCGGTCTGTAGGTTAACCGTCCCCCTGTAAATTGCCCCCCTAATGTGTAGGGAAAGGACGCGAAAGTGAGTTAATATAGAACTGGTGTGAACGGGTGATTGGTGGTCGGAGTGGAGCTGGTGTATCTTTCTATCAGTTTAGTCAACCGAGTGTCATTTGTCAATGCAGTCTCTTTTCCCCCACACAGCTCTTCAAGATTATTAAATCCTTGATGTACAAGCAATACCAAGAAGTTGAGAGAGAATTTGAACAGTTGGATGAAATTAACTCAAAGCGACTCAACCATGAAACCATGTATCGGCTTCTGAAACGGTGAATTTATATCTTCATGAAGAAATGGCAGTATCGAGATGAAGATATCATTCTGCTAATAACCATAGTGAATATTGCAAGAAATATTTTAGAAACATAAAAACATAGACAATAGGTGCAGGAGGAGGCCATTCGGCCCTTCAAGCCAGCACCGCCATTCATTGTGATCATGGCTGATCATCCCCAATCAATAACCCGTGCCTGCCTTCTCCCCATATCCCTTGATTCCACAAGCCCCTAGAGCTCTATCTAACTCTCTCTTAAATCCATCCAATGACTTGGCCTCCACTGCCCTCTGTGACAGGGAATTCCACAAATTCACAACTCTCTGGGTGAAAACGTTTTTTCTCACCTCAGTCTTAAATGGCCTCCCTTTTATTCTAAGACTGTGGCCCCTGGTTCTGGACACGCCCAACATTGGGAACATTTTTCCTGCATCTAGCTTGTCCAGTCCTTTTATAATTTTATATGTTTCTATAAGATATCCCCTCATCCTTCTAAACTCCAGTAAATACAAGCCTAGTCTTTTCAATCTTTCATCATATGACAGTCCCGCCTTCCCAGGGATCAATCTACGCTGCACTGCCTCAATCACAAGGATGTCCTTCCTCAAATTAGGAGACCAAAACTGTACGCAATACTCCAGATGTGGCCTCACCAGAGCCCTATACAACTGCAGAAGAACCTCTTTACTCCTATACTGAAATCCTCTTGTTATGAAGGCCAACATTCCATCAGCTTCCTTCACTGCCTGCTGTACCTGCACGCCAACTTTCACTGACCGGTGTACAAGGACACCCAGGTCTCGCTGCACCTCCCCCTTGCCTAACCTAACCCCATTGAGATATTAATCTGCCCCCTTGTTTTTACTGATCATTTAGTTGAATGTTAGAATGGGATACTTGTAACTTTGTCGCCAACCTTTATATGGCGACTCTTTGCATACCTTGTGTACGCAAAAAATATATATATCAATGTGACTGGTAAAGTATTGTTCATTCACTGATAAATATGGGGAAAGTAATTCACTATCTGGAGGACAGAGCTTTAAGGTGAGAGGGGCAATGTTTAAAAGAGATGAACAGGGCAAGGCTATTTTTACACAGAGAATGGATGGGGGCCTAGAACACACTGCCACACACTTTTTTTTTAATCCAAAATATTTATTCAAATATTAAAATAGTATTTACAACACAATAAAACAAAGCAGATCCCACCACCATAAAACAAGACAAAACAATTACACTCAGTAAACTGCTGTACAACTATATTGCAATCCTGGTCCAGGATGCATCCAATCCCCCTTGGTGTCCAGCGGTCCCAGAAATCTCCCAGGGTGCCCGTGGACCAGGCCTAGTCTCTCTTTAGTACCACCCGGGCCCTGACGACATTGCCACACACTGGGTGGTGGTGGAGGCGGATATGATAGTGGTGTTTAAGAGGCTTTTGGATGGACACAATGGAGATGCAGGGAATGGAGGGATATGGATCACGTGGATCAGGCAGAGATTAGTCTAACTTGGCATAGAAACATAGAAACATAGAAAATAGGTGCAGGAGTAGGCCATTCGGCCCTTCGAGCCTGCACCGCCATTCGATATGATCATGGTCATCCAACTCAGTATCCCATCCCTGCCCTTCTCTCCATACCCCCTAATTTCCTTTAGCCACATCTAACTCCCTCTTAAATATAGCCAATGAACTGGCCTCAACTACCTTCTGTGGCAGAGAATTCCAGAGATTCACCACTCTCTGTGTGAAGAATGTTTTTCTCATCTCGGTCGTAAAAGATTTCCCCCTTATCCTTAAACTATGACCCGTCACCCTTATTCCTTCACTCCATAGATGCCGCCTCACCCGCTGAGTTCCTCCAGCATTTTTGTCCACCTTCTATGCTCTATGTTCATTGCCATCTTTGTTTTCTGTTTGAAGTGGACTCCCCACTTTATTCTCGAACCTACCCACCACTATCATTAATGGTCTCTTTGTTTCCCCCACCCCAGCTTTGACATTTGCCCAGAGGTAACCCGGGGGGAGATTCGCAGGCTGTGGAAGACGCTGATCACTAACCAGGACAAGACCCTGGACTTCCTGGAGTTTGTGAGACATTTCGGTCACTCCCCCAAATCGGCCTGCTTCCCCAACGCCAAAATAAGCCCCCCGAAAAAGGGGGACTGCGATCTGAGAATGCGCTCGAAAAACCTCAACTGTGCGTCCGACATCCTGGTCGATAATGTCCGTGCCAAGGTGAGTTTCTCACCGGGTGGTTGGTTTAATGTCATAGATAGAGTCATAGATTCATACAGGATGGAAACAGGCCCTTCAGCCCAACTTGCCTACACCAGGCAACATGCCCCACCTACACTAGTCCCACCTGCCTGTGCTTGTCCCATATCCCTCTAAACCTGTCCTATCCATGCACCTGTCTAAATGTTTGTTAAACGTTACTACAGTCCCTGCCTCAACTACCTCCTTCTGCAGCTCGTTCCATAAACCCACCGCCCTTTGTGTAAAAAGTTACCCCTCAGTTTCCTATTAAATGTCCCCCCTCCCCCCAACCTCTCACCTTAAACCTAAATCCTCTGGTCCTCAATTATAGACAATAGGTGCAGGCGTAGGTCATTCGGCCCTTCGAGCCAACACCGCCATTCAATGTGATCATGGCTGATTATCCCCAATCAGTATCCCGTTCCTGCCTTCTCCCCATATCCCCTGACTTTAAGAGCCTTATCTAGCTCTCTCTTGAAAGCATCCAGAGAACCGGCTTCCACCGCCCTCTGGAAGACAATTCCACAGACTCACAACTCTCTGTGAGAAAAAGTATTTCCTCGTCTCCGCTCTAAATGGCTTACCCCTTATTCCGAAACTGTGCCCCCTTGGTTCTGGACTCCCCCGACCCCCCTACTCTGTGCAAAGATAACCAACTCTGTGCGTCGACCCGATCATCCCCCTCATGTTGATGTGTTGGTTGGTGGGCGGCGTGGACTCGGTGAGCCGAAGGGCCTGTGCCTTCAAAGTAAACGGGGAACTCTCTCTCCAATTCCGTTCGCTTTGACTTCAACTTGCAGGTTGATTACCTGTGGGACGATCTGAGGAAGGAATTTCAGGAACTTGACCCTTACCGCACCGGGTTTACCAGCACTGAGGAGTTTAAGGATATCTTGAGTGAGCTGTGTATAAATTTGAATGAATACGAATGCGAAATGCTGGCGAAGAAATTCGAAGTCAATGGGGACGGACGGTAAGGTCAACTAAGTTCGTGCGCTCAGGCCGCTGGGTTAGACCTGGTCCTCCCGCGGACAAAGGCAATAACATTTACTCCGGCATATTTTGGATTAAAAATGCGAGGGTTTCAGTGCGGAGTCGCAGTTGCCCGGGGAATTAAACACTGCATTGTGAGCCGGCAGTGCCTGAGAATGGGACCATTTAATGGTGAACAACGAATTGTCTCCAAGACTGAGGGAGTGAAGCGAAGTCATTAAACTGCTCAAAGGAGCAGCGAATGTCGTGGGATTCACACAGCGCACAAGCGGGGGTCGTTGTGTTCCGTCCAATATTCCACCCGCTCTGTCCACCCCTCCCGATCGGTCGTCTTTCCTTCCTCCTGGAAGTGAGACGCAAAATGCTGGAGTCACTCAGCGTGACAGGCAGCATCTCTGGAGAGGAGGATTGGGTGACTTTTCGGGTTCCTTCCCTCCAGAGATTGTTAAGGGTTTGGACACGCTAGAGGCAGGAAACATGTTCCCGATGTTGGGGGGGAGTCCAGAACCAGGGGCCACAGTTTAAGAATAAGGGGTAAGCCATTTAGAACGGAGACGAGGAAACACTTTTTCTCACAGAGAGTGGCGAGTCTGCGTAATTCTCTGCCTCGGTGGAGGCGGGTTCTCTGGATGCTTTCAAGAGAGAGCTAGATAGGGCTCTTAAAAATTGCGGGGTCAGGGGATATGGGGAGAAGCAGGAACGGGGTACTGATTGGGGATGATCAGCCATGATCACATTGAATGGCGGTGCTGGTTCTAGGGGCCAAATGGTCTACTCCTGCACCTATTGTCTATTGTCTATTGTCAGTGATGCTGCCTGTCCCGCTGAGTTACTCCTGCATTTTGAGTCTATCGTCAGTGTAAACCAGCATCTGCAGTTCCTTCCTACGCGTGTCTGTCCTCCTTGCCCACCTGTCCTTAACCCCAACTCTTCATTCTGTGTGGCAAGAAAGTGCAGATGCTGGTTTACACCACAGATGGACACAAAATGCTGGAGTAAACTTGAGTCTGATGAAGAGTCTCGACCCGAAACATCACCCATTCCTTCTCTCCAGAGATGCTGCCTGGCCCGCTGAGAGAGAGCTGGATAGGGCTCGTAAAGATAGCGGAGTCAGGGGATACGGGGAGAAGGCAGGAGCGGGATACTGATTGGGGATGATCAGCCATGATCACATTGAATGGCGGTGCTGGCTCGAAGGGCTGAATAGCCTACTCCTGCATCTATTGTCTATTGTCTATTGAGTTACTCCAGCTTTTTGTGTCTTTCTTAAATGCATTTTTAAGAGCTGCCTGGTCAGAGTGCTCAGAAAACCAGCCACTAGACCTTGCAGTTCCTTCATAATGCCTGAAAGTGGAGAACTCCATGCAGGTCACAGGGAAGTCGTGCAAACTCCGTAAAGGCAGCATCTGTAGTCAGGATCGAACCGGGTCCTCTGGCGCTGTAAGGTAGCAACTCGACTGCTGCTCCACCAATCCTACCATTAAGGATTTGTACATAGAACATAGAACAGTGCTGAAAGGGACATGCCCATCGACCCACAATGTCCACACCCATTATGATACCAAGCTAAACCTGCCCCGTTCAACACCTTAAAACTTTTACGCTCTGACCCTTAAAGCTATGCCCTCTGCTCTTTCACGTCTCCACCCTGGGAAACAGGTTCTGAATATCTATAGTATCCATGCTCTTCTCTCAGGCCATTCGGCCCATCAATCTTACCATGGCTGATCTATTTCTCCCTCCTAATCCCATTCTCCTGCCTTCTCCCCACAACCACTGACACCTGTACTAATCAATAGACAATAGACAATAGTGCCATTCGGCCTTTTGAACCAGCACTGCCAATCAATGTGATCATGGCTGATCATCCCCAACCAAAACCCCGTTCCTGCCTTCTCCCCATATCTCCTGACTCCGCTATTTTAAAGATTTAACCACGAATCTATCTATCTTTACTTTAAAAATATCTATTAACTTGGCCTCCGCAGTATGCTGTGGCAAAGAATAGAAAGATTAAATGAGAACTTACCTTTTGAAGTTTGATCTTTATTTAATGAGAAGTTGAAATGAGGGAATATGTGAAGAGCCCGTCAGCCCGCATGCACATCAATCTTCAGAGCAGCTGTATGAAACCACAGACTAGTTGCTGAACTTAAGCTATGGAAAGATTAACGACCTTAGAATTACCGAATGATCTTTATGAGAAGTAGGGTTGGGAGTGGAGGGCATGTATTCCCTCACTTCAACTTCTCATAAAATAAAGATCAAACTTCAAACGGTAAATTCTCGTGCAATCTATCTATTTTATATTCGAAGTCACGTGAGTGACTGCGTGAAGCCTTCAAAGCTTTGTGGTTTCATGCAGTAACCCAATCTGTGTGTGAAACACTTAAACAGATAAACCATTAATGGTAGAAAAACATGGGTTATTAATACCATGATGCTAACTTTCATACATGGCCATTGTTCCTAACCGGACCATAGTCCCAATTGACTTTGAGTTAGACAATAACTCATGCAACACTGTGCAGAATTCTATCTGCAAATATCCAGACATATTCAACCAAATTTAATAACTTATTAACACACACTATGTAAGCCTCTTGCTGTATGATGAAAGGGGACTATCCATTCTATTGGCTGCTAATGAGTCATCAGCAATATCTTGAGACTATTGAATAACAATAAAGAAACTATCTTTCATACCTAATGACACCCCCAATCTCTGCTCTACTGGGTATGCTGACACTCCAAATGTACCCAATCATGCCCATTTTGCTTATGAGATAATTCCCATAACAAGCTACCCTAATGTCAGTTATGACCCAGAGACCGAGCCAGAGATTGAGTAATGACTGTGTTCTTTGTGCTGAAATCATTTGCTGAAAGCATAATCAACTTAAAAATACTGCTCCCATTAGGAATACAGTAGAAGAATATTTGCATAATAATTTACTGATATACATCGCACACTCCAATGAGTGTGGGCTTTTAGAGTGGTCATATAAAAGACACCTTGCACAACGTAAGTGAACAGCGGGTGAATAACCCATCATTAATTGTCCCACTTATGGTACTATAGAGAATGACAAAGCAGCACAAGCAGTGTCAATTGTGCTATCACATAAATGCTTCTCTAGGCCCGAACTGAAAGCCACACAAACCTCTGTTACTTCTGTTTAAAGGTAACTCACATATTTTGTTCACAAACTTCCCATACAATCGTGCAGAGCTAGCTGCCCAAGAAGACAGGCTGCCCCAGCCATCACTCGTGACCGAGTAAATAGGAGTTGCTTCAGCCGCCTTACCATGGCCTGAATGAATAGGCAAAGTTGGCACTATTAAATTTCATGTTGCCTCATCCTTAATATCGCAAGAGGTATCTACTGATAAACCTCTAAGTTTTATCAGCTACAAATTTTGCATATTATCTAAAACTCGATGACACAATGCCCTTTGAACTGAGTAGGGCAGTATTAGCTTCCACCACTGGCATTGTTATCAAAACATCAGATAATCTGTGCCTCATGTGCATAGATATGGCAAAATATGCATCTTGAAGATCGATTCTCTGAATCAGTTAAATTGCTGAAAGCCAATCATCCATCTTAAACTGGGTAACTAAACACATGATCAGATTGGCCAAATCCTAACCTGATTTGGCATGCTCCATGTTTCTGTAATCTTGAGAAGTATCAGAAATATACCCCTCTTGTTCTTGGGCAGACCACTCATCCTCCGTGAGATGTCACTGATTCCACTTGGAACCACTGTTCCTCTATTGACCATACGGACGGAAATGTTTTGGCTTCTCTTGCCGCAGAAGATGCATTATCTAGTTATTCATACATTCCGCTGATAACATATAATCAGAACCTTGTGACTAGAACTGAAAACACAGTCTCCTCTTGATGTGGGAATACGAGTTCCCTGTCAACTCTTGACCATAATGCAAGCCTTAATCAGGAATTGCTTCACAGTCCTCTGACTGAAACCATAACACGGAGCATATTTTGTGCCACCATCTGATCCATCAGATATTCCAATTGAGCCAAATGGCCAATCACATCTGCCATAAATGTGGGGACAGAATCCTCTTATCCCGAATCGTCCGACAGGACTTGTCTCACAGACTTGGCTTTGGCTTTGCCCCGACTCGGGGTTGCCAAGCTGCTCCCTATAGGAGCCGAATCGGAACTAGCTGTGCAGATCGCCGCTGCCAGCGACTCCAAAGTGGCCATCGGTTTTCCGCACTGCCGTGGTCCTCTGCTGTCGGTATAAATCATTATTTATTGTACTTACCAGACAGATTGCATCTGTTAGTGACTCAGAGTCCTTGCTCCCTTCTGGAGCCTCAACAGAGTATATCAGGGGATGAAATACAGCACAACCCTGCACAAGGTGTTGCTACATCAGGCCTCTGGCCCCCATATGACCTGGATGAGCCAGCATCATAATCGGAGTCACCTCGTTCCGATACTCCCTATGACGGAGTGGGAGAAATACTGCAACCCTGCCAGGTGTTAGCACAGGCATACGGCTGGAGCAGCCTGTTAATGCCTCCGGTACACGGAGCATAGTTTGTTCATATGATTAAAAGAAGCATATCCCCATGCGTCAACGTATTGGCACGCATGCGGGCTGGCGGGGTCTTCACGTAGTCACTCACGTGACTTCGATATAAAATTCCACGTCCCAACATGAAACATCATCTATCTATTATCCAGAGATGCTGCATGGCTCGCTGAGTTACTCCAGCACTTTGTCTCTTTTTATGTAAACCTGCACCTGCAGTCCCTTGTTTCTACATTTTGGCTGGGTGGCACTGTGGCACAATGGTGGTTGCTGCCTTAAAGCCCTGTCCCAATGTACGAGTTTACCCAAGAGCCCTCCCGAGTTTAAAAAAATATCAAACTCGTGGTAAGCACGTAGAACGTACGTAGCGGGTACGTCGGAGCTCAGGGACGGCTCTTAGCGGCTCGTAACGCTAACGGCGGGTACTCAGGAAACACGGTAAGCTCTGGAAGACTCGTGAAGAAATGTTGAAAAAATGTCCACGAGAGCCCCGAGTACCTACAAGCGGCCATTACCGTAATTCTCCGAGTTCGAATCAGGGGAAACTCGGGGGAACTCGTACAGTGGTACAGGCCTATTTACAGCGCCGGAGACCCAGGTTAGATCCTGACTACGGGTGCTGTCTGTACAGAGTGAGTACGTTCTCCCCGTGACTTGCGTGGGTTTTCACCAGGTGCTCAGGTTTCCTCCCACACTCCAAAGATGTGCATGTTGTAGGTTAATTTGCCTTCGATAAAAATTCTACATTGTCCCTAGTGTGTGTAGGATAGTGCTAGTGTGTAGGGATTGCTGGTCGGCACGGACTCTCTGGGCCGAAGGGCCTGTTTCCACGCTGTATCTCTACAGTCTAAAGTAAATAGGGGATATGGGGAGAAAGCAGGAACTCGGTACTGATTTTGGATGATCAGCCATGATCATATGAAGGGGAGGCGCTGGCTCGAAAGGCCGAATGGCCTATCCCTACACCTATTTTCTCTGTAAGTCTAAAGACTGCTATGTAAACCCTGTTGTGTTAAATACTTGGAACTCTGTTAAAGGAGTTTAAATTGTGTAAGAATATGTTTCAAAGGTAGGCAAAAATGCTGGAGAAACTCAGCGGGTGAGGCAACATCTATGGAGAGAAGGGATAGGCGACGTTTCGGGTCGAGACCCAGAATCCATAGATGCTGCCTCACCCGCTGAGTTTCCCCAGCGTTTTTGTCTACCTTCAATTTTTTCCAGCATCTGCAGTTCTTTCTTAAACAAAAATATGTTTCGTGTCACTGGCAATTTTTAATTGTCTGAACTTGCCCACCAGGGTGTCCTACATCGACTTCCTGAGACCTTTCGCTATGCGGCGACAGCAAGTGCGGGAGGGCAGCAACATGTTGGCGGTACTCCAGCATCCCAACAGTCAGTTCACCGAGCAACACGGGACCGGGCTGAACACCGTCACAGACAGGCTCCGCCAGAAGGTAATACCGACCACCGCCGGCTCACAGATTAGCTCTGATTATAGTGCGGAACTCTCACCAACTTCTACAGACGCGCCGCGGAAAGCATTTTACCGGGATGCATCACGGCCCGGTTTTGGAACAGCTCCACCAAAAAAATTGCAGCAAATTGTCGACACAGCCCAGACCATCGCACAAACCAACCTCCCTTCCATTGACTCCATTTACACCTCACGCTGCCTCGGCAAGGCCAGCAGCATAATCAAGGACCACGGGGAGCTGGGTCTCCATTCCTTGGAGCACAGCAGGATGAGGGGTGATAAGGTGTATAAGATCATGAAACAAATAGATCGGGTGGATGCACAGAGTCTCTTGCCCAGAGTAGGTAAATTGAGGACCAGAAGACATAGGTTTAAGGTGAATTGAATTGAATTGAATTGAATTTATTTATTTGTCATTCAGACCTTTCTGTCTGAACGAATGCCATGCAGTCATACATATAATAAAAAAAGCCAAAAACACACAATAAACACAGTTTAACATCCACCACAGTGATTTCACCAGGCACCTCCTCACTGTGATGGAAGGCAAAAGTCTTAAGTCCTAAGATTTAAGATTTAAAAGGAATCTGAGGGGTATCTTTTTCACGCAAAGGGCGGTGGATGTATGGAACGAGCTGCTGGAGGAGGTAGTTGAGGCAGGGCGTATCACAACATTTAAGAAGCAGTTAGACAGGTACATGGATAGGACAGATTTGGAGGGATATGGACCAAATGCTGGCAGGTGGGGACTAGTGTAGCTGGGACATGTTGGCCAGTGTGGGCAAGTTGGGCCAAAGGACCTGATTCCACACTGTATCACCCTATGACTACTGATTATTCTACATCAGGCTATTCCAGTTTAGTTTATTGTCACGTGTACCAAGGTACAGTGAAAAGCTTTTGTTGCATGCTAACCAGTCAGCGGAAAGCCAATACATGATTACAATCGAGCCATTGACAGTGTACAGATACATTTTTTAAGGGTATAACATGAATAATGTTTAGTGCAAGATATTTTGTTCCCCCTGGAATTTTTTTTTTCCCAGGACTGCATTTTTTCTGCTTGCCAATTTTGAAAGGAACTTTTAAATGGTTCTGATGATGATGAAACTTTATTGTCACTTGTACCTAGCTAGGCGGAATTTAAAAAAATTTTGTTCACAAAAGAGTCACCACAAAACCAACGACAAAGTTATAAAGTTACAAATCCCTTCATCATCCCACCCCTAATTCTTAGAATTATCACCAATTCACATTGTGGAAACGCATTCCTGTGCCTTACAGGCATGTCCCACTTAGGCGATTTTTTAGGCAACTGCTAACAGGCGACTAGTTTGCCGCCACGTGTTTGCCGGTGGCCGCTGGGCGTAATCTCCTCAGTCGCGCAAAAAGTCGTAGCGTTTTTCTGGTCTTTCTGGTCGCCGCTAAGTTTTCAACAAGTTGAAAAAAATTTCGGCAACAGTGTGTTTTTGACGCCGATGAGCGTGGCTTGACTTCTCCTGACTTGGGCGCTGTCGTAGGTTGTCGCCAGGATGACGTAGGTTGTCGCCGGTTTTTCGGCGACCCGCTACGCCTGTGACAGTCGCCGGTAGTTGCCTAAAAAATCAGCAAGTGGGACAGGCCCATTACACAATAACTTAATAACAATACTTAACGTCAATATATGAAGACTGCTTCCCCTTCACAAATTCTTATATTGGGTGTAAATAGGTTGAAGTTTGCAAATACTATTCCAGGAAAATGCAATTCTAGTCACAGCACCATTGAGCATGAAAACAGGCCCTTCAGCCCATGCTGACAAAGATGTCCCATCTACACTAGTTCCGCCTGCCCACATTTGGCCCATATATCCTTCTAAATGTTTCCTATCTATGCACCTGTCCATTTAACATTCCCCCCTCTCACCTTATATCTATGCCCTCTAGTGTTTGGGCATTTCCACTCTGGGGAAAAGGTTCTGACTATCTACCCTATCTATTCCTCTCATTATTTTTCTATTTTTCCATTGTCTCCACTCAACTTCCAATGTTCCAGAGAAACTAATCCAAGTCTATCCAACCCCTCCCTCCAGATGAAATCCTACAATCCAGGCATCATTCTGGTAAACTTCCTCTGCACCCTCTCCGCAGCCTACACATATTTCCTGTAATGGGGCACCTAGTGCTGCACACCAATCTGGTCTAAACTAAGTCCTATACAGTGTGTGGAAAGGGACTGCAGATGCTCGTTCATACCATAGACCCTTCTTCAGACTGAAAGTAGAGGGGAGGTTAGTTCAGTACAATTCAGTTTAGTTTATTGTCACGTGGTACAGTGAACAGCATTTGTTGCGTGCTAACCAGTCAGCAGAAAGACAATACATGATTACAATCGAGCCCTTTACAGTGTATGGATCAGGGGTCGGCAACCTTGTTCTGCATAGGGGCCGGGACGCATGTCTGTGAGCGGATGGCAGGCCACACCTATCACGTGTACACATGCGTCCCGGCCCCGGATGGCAGGCATCAAATCACGTGTTCACAGAAGGTAGACAAAAATGCTGAGGAAACTCAGCGGGTGAGGCAGCCTAGTGCAAGCATTGCATGTCTCACCCGCTGAGTTTCTCCAGCATTTTTGTCCACCTTCGATTTTTCCAGCATCTGCAGTTCTTTCTTAAACGTGTTCACAGAAGGTGCGGGGCCGTGCTGGCGGCTTTGCGCAGGAAGCGGTACAGCCAGAGCTCGGCCGCTGCTCGGGGAAGGCGCTCGGCGGGCCGGATGATTACGGGGAAAAAAATCCGCCCGCGGGCCGGATGATTTCGGGTTACTGGGCCGCATTCGGCCCGGGGGCCGTAGGTTGCCGAACCCTGGTGTGGATACATGAAAAGGGAATAATGTTTAGTGCATGGTAAAGCCAGCAAAGTCCGATCAAGGATAGTCCAATGGTCGCCAATGAGGTGGATAGTGGTTCAGGACTGCTCTCTGGTTGTGGTAGGATGGTTCAGTTGCCTGATAACAGCTGGATAGAAACTGTCCCTGAATCTGGAGGTGTGCGTTTTCACACTTCTCTACCTTGTCCTGATAAGAGAGGGGAGAAGAGGGAGTGGCCAGGGTGCGACTGGTCCTTGATTATGCTGCTGGCCTTGCCGGGGCAGCGTGAGGTGTAGATAGAGTCAATGGAAGAGAGGTTGGTTTGTGTGATGGTCTGGGCTGCGTCCACAATTCTCTGCAATTTCTTGCGGTCTTGGAAGAAGCTGTGATTCATCCCGATAAAATGCTTTCTATGGTGCATCTGTAGAAGGAATGGGAACTGGAGTCCTAGAGTGGTACAGTGTGGAAACAGGCCCTTCGGCCCAACTTGTCACTACACCAGGAGGTAAGAAAACGATTGTCTCTATCAAAGTCCTATGAAACTGCGTCATGAAAGGTAGTCCAAGTAAACCTAATTGTTGGTCTAACTTGTGCCTTGCAGCTTCAGGGTGAATGGAAGCCGCTGCGACGAGCCTTTAAGAAGTTGGATAGCACCAGCAGCGGTTACCTATCCCTGCCAGAGTTCCGCGCCGTGCTCAAGCTCTGCGATCTGCTCCTGAACGAGGATGAGGTTTACCACATCATGACCAAATTTGACGAGAACATGGAAGGCAAAGTCAACTACAAAAAGTTCCTGGAAGAGACCTACAAGAAAGAGAACTGAGCAGAGAGCAAAACCTTCAAATGATAAATCATTTGTACATTTTAAAGATATTCGATTTCTCTTTTTTGTAAAATCATCTTTAACTCAATTTTGATCGTTTTGCTTTGGGGAGGAGTGGGGCGGGGTGTTCATAAGTGATAGGGGCAGAATTAGACCATTCAGCCCATTGTGTCTACTCCTCCATTCAATCACGGCTGATCTATCTCTCCCTCTCAAACCCATTCTCCTGCCTTCTCCCCATAACCCCTGACACCCGTACTAATCAAGAATCTATCAATCTCTGCCATAAAAATATCCATTGACTTGGCCTCCACAGCCGGCTGTGGCAACGAATTCCACAGATTCACCACCCTCTGACTAAAGAAATTCCTCTTCATCTTCATAAAAGTATGTCCTTTTATTCTAAGGCTATGTCTTCTAGTCCTAGACACTCTCACTAGTGGTAACATCCTCTCCACATCCATTCTATCCAGGCCTTTCACTATTCAATGAGGTCCTCCCTCATCCCTCTAAGCGAGTACAGGCCCAGTGCTGTCAAACGCTCATCATACGTTAACCAATTAATTCCTGGGATCATTCTCGTAAACCTCCTCTGGACCCTCTCCAGAGCCAGCACATCCTTCCTCAGATATAGGAACCAAAATTGCTCACAATACTCAAAATGTGGTCTGACCAGTGCCTTATAGATCCTCAATATTACATCCTTGTTTTTATATTCTAGTCCTCTCTAAATAAATGCTTGCATTGCATTTGCCTTCCTTATTACTGATTCGGGCGTGTGGTGGTGAGGTTTGGAATGGCAGTTCTCTTGAGTGTGAAAGATTTTGTTTCAAAGATACAGCATGGAAACAGACTCTAAAGCCCACTGTGTCCACGCCGACCATCGATCACCCGTTCACACACGTTCTATGTTATCCCACTTTCTCATCCACTCCCCGAATATTAGGGGCAATTTTACATTAATCCACAAACCTGCGCGTCTTTGGGGTGTGGGACGAAACCGGAGCACCCGGAGAAAATCCGCACCGTCACAGGGAAAATGCGTAAACTCCACACAGGCAGCAGCCGAGATCGGGACCGAACCTGCGTCTGACACCGTGAGGTAACAGCTCTACCAACTGAGCCAGTGTGCCGTCTCAAAGTGAAAGAATAAACTCGGATTTCTTGCACACCTTTTAAAACATCGACTCTTCCTGATGTTCTTTACAGCTGTTTTAGAAATGACAATATTTAGTCTTGCAGGAAATGCACAGTGAATTTGTGCATGTTCTTGGTCAGGTAACTGATTTGTTTCAGTCAGTCAGTTCATCATAAATTACCATGCTATTTTTACAAACGTCATTTCCTCACCTCCCAACAAACTTTAAAAAATGTGTGCACCACAAATCCGCTGGTGCAGCTGTAGCGTTGCTGCGTTATGCCCCTGTCCCACTTAGGCCCCTGTCCCACTTAGGCCCCTGTCCCACTTAGGCCCCTGTCCCACTTAGGCCCCTGTCCCACTTATGCCCCTGTCCCACTTAGGCCCCTGTCCCACTTAGGCCCCTGTCCCACTTATGCCCCTGTCCCACTTAGGCCCCTGTCCCTCTTAGGAAACCTGAACGGAAACTTCTGGAGACTTTGTGCCCCACCCAAGGTTTCCGTGCTGTTCCCAGAGGTTTTTATCAGTCTAAAACAGCTGTAAAGTATCAGTCTCTCTAATGGTCGAAAGTGGTTTCTGCTTCTTCTATGTTCCGGCGATTATTTCAAAATATTCAAAACCGGCCGCTGCTAAAAATAGGTTGCCGTTTTAAAAATCGGTAATTATTTAGTCAAAGCCGGTTGCGATGCTAGTTGAAGGTGGTTGCCGGAGGTTGCAGGTGGTTGCCGGAGGTTGCAGGTGGTTGCCGGAGGTTGCAGGTGGTTGCCGGAGGTTGCAGGTAGTGGAAGGTAAGTTCAAGTTCGATCCTGACTATGGGTTCTGACAGTACGGAGTTTGTACGTTCTCCCCGTGAACTCGTGGGTGTTCTCCAGGAGCTCCGGTTTCCTCCCACACTCCAAAGACGTACAGGTTTGTAGGTTAATTGGCTTGGTATAATTGTAAATCGTCCCCAGTGTGGCCAGGGTAGTATTAATGTGCTGGTCAGTGCAGACTAGGTGGGCCGAAGGGCCTGGTTCCATGCTGTAGCTATAAATTAAAACTAAACTAAAAACCCATTTGATTTTTCAGATTTCAGTCAACTGGGGAAAGTGTTTCATCACAAGCAAGTGGATTAGTGGAATTTCAAAGGTTGAGGAGTTAAATGTCATTTTTAAATGTAGGTTCTGCTGTGGTATGGTGAGCAGAAAGATAGCCCACAGGGTCATAGAATCATACAGCATGGAAACAGGCTCTTTGGCCCAACTTGCCCACACCGACTAACATGTCCCATTTACATGTCCCACCTGCCTGCGTTTGGCCCATATCCCTCTTAACCTGTCCTATCTCACGTACCTGTTTAAATGTTTCTTGAACTTTGCAATAGCACCTGCCTCAACTACCTCCTCTGGCAGCTCGTTCCATTCCATCACCACCCTCTGTGTGAAAAAGTTACCCCTCAATGTAAATCCAAATCTTAATTAATGGATGTTAAAATTATGGCATTCACCTGAGTTAATGAAGATTGTGCGTTATAGTGATCTGTATGTATTGGTTCTCGGTATCTTTTGCAAGATTGATCTGCAATTTGTTCAGATCTGAAATAAAGAAATATTTATAGATGACTTTTCAGAAATTCATGTTCATAAGTCATAGGAACGGAATTAGGCCGAATTAGGCTACTCGGCCCATCAAGTCTACTCCGCCATTCAATCATGGCTGACTATCTCACCTGTCCGAACCCCATTCTCCTGCCTTCTCTCCATAACCCCCGACACCCATACTAATGAAGAATCTATCTCTACCTTAAACATATCCATTAACAACCTCCACAGCCTTCTGTGGCAATGAATTCCACCGAATCACCGCCCTATGACTAAAGAAATTCCTCCTCATCCCCTTCCTAAAGGAAAGTCCTTCAATTCTGAGGCTGTGACCTCTGGTCCTAGACTCTCCCACTAGTGGAAACATCCTCTCCACATCCAATCTATCCAGACCTTTCACTATTCAGTAAGTCATTATACTCAGAAACAACTCGCATGGAATACAAAGGGGCAGTAATATTGGGATGTGAAGAACACAGAATGCGGAGTAACAACAATTGTTGGGTGAGGCAGCATCTATGGAGCGAAGGAATAGGTGACGTTTCGGGTTGAGAATCTAGGATTAGGTTTAGGTTAGGTTTGAGATTGTCACATGCACCGAGGTACAGTGAAAGGTTTCTTTTGCATTCTAAAAGCTGACCAGCGATCCCTATACCCGAGCATTATCCTACACACACTAAGGACAATTTACAATTCACCAAACCCAATTAACCTACAAACCTGCAACGCCGTTGGTGTGTGGGAGGAAACCGGAGCACCCGGAGAAAACCCACGCGGGTCACGGGGAGAAGGTATGAACTCTGTACAGACAGCGCCCGTAATCAGGATGGAACCCCTGCCTCCGCTACTCGTGGTAAGTACGTGGAAAGTACGTAGCGGGTACGTCGGAGCTTAGGATGTCTCTTAGCAGCTCGTAACGCTAACGGCAGGTACTCGGGAAACACGGTAAGCTCGTGAAGACTCGTGAAGTTTTTTCAACATGTTGAAAAATGTCCACAAGAGTCCCGAGCACCTACGAGCGGCCGTTACCGTAATTCCCCGAGAGTTCGAATCAGGGGAAACTCGGGAGAACTCTTGAATTACCTCGTACACTGGGACAGGCCGTTAACTGCCCAGATGTTTAATAGACTTGCTATTTGGTGTGAAGAGTCATGTGTTACGGGCCTGTCCCACTGTACGAGGTAATTCAAGAGTTCTCCCGAGTTTCCCCTGATTCGAACTCGGAGAATTACGGTAATAGCCGCTCGTAGGTACTCGGGGCTCTCGTGGACATTTTTCAACATGTTGAAAAATCTTCACGAGCTTACCGCGTTTCCCCGAGCACCTGCCGTTAGCGTTACGAGCCGCTAAGAGACGTCCCGAGCTCCGACGTACCCGCTACGTACATTCTACGTACTTACCACGAGTTTGATTTTTTTTTTAACTCGGGAGAGCTCTTGTATAAACTCGTACAGTGGGACAGGGACTTAACCGGTGAAAAGCAGACTTCATTTAACATCTTTAAGGTATTGATTTGATATGAAGATTTTCGTTGTCTCTGTACTGCACACTGACAATGGTCTTGATTTTCAGATGGAGACCCATGGAACTGCAGATGCTGGCACCTTGAGCCAAACACAAAATGCTGGAGTAATTCAGTCAAGCAGCATCTGTGGAGGCAAAGGACAGACGACATTTTGTGTCAGGACCCTTCTTCAAACTAATTAACATTAACATTTTGCTATTGGCTTTGAGAAAGGTACTGACCCAAAGATAGACACAAAATACTGGAGTAACTCACCAGGTCAGGCAGCATCTCTGGAGTCATAGATTCATACAGCATGGAAACAGGCCCTACGGGCCAACGTCCACACCAACCATCATGCCCCATCTACACTAGTCCCACCTACCTGTGTTTGGCCCATATCCCTCTAAAGCTGTCCTATCCATGTACCTGACTAACTGTTTCTTAAACATTGCGTTAGTCCCATCGTCAGCTACCTCCTCTGGCAGCTCGTTCCATATACCCACCACCCTTTGTGTGAAAAGGTTACTCCTATTTTACTTCGGAGTCACGTGAGTGACTACGTGAAAGAAGCCCGCTACGACGCATGCGTGTCATATCGCATACACGCATTGAACGAGTCAGACGTGGGAGACGACGTCTCCCTGGAGGGAAATGCAAAGAAGCAGGTAAGAGACTGCAAAATTTTCCCCACTTACCTTGCAGTTAGGAAATACAAGAAGCTGCGGGAGCTGGAGGGGAGACTGCAGAAACAGCGCAGCCAGCAGCCAGCAGCAGCCAATAGCACGCGAATCCTCCGGAGAGGATTCCTAAAAGCTATTTTTAGCAGCAGAACAGCTGTGCCCGACGTCGCTCCCCGCACCGGCTAGATTGACTGCTGCCGGGCGGGAAGCGAAGCAACACGTCCCAAAGCAGGCTGGACCACCCAGAAGAGAGAGAGCCGACATCGGGGACAGCAGCCCAAGGACCTACGCTACGGGGTCCGTGGGGCTGCGGGAGGAAGGACGTTCCTCCCAAAACGGCAGGCTGAAAACCAGAACAGGTAAGAACAAACTTCCCTTACCTTTGCTTCTTTTTTCCAGACGTGGCTACTGTATTTCTGAAGAGCAGCAGGCAGCCAGCTAAGGACGTCAGGGCAGAGCCACAGACGTTACTGCTGTGTTGCTGAACAGCAGGCAGCCAGCTAAGGACGTCAGGTCGGAGCCACAGGTCGTTACTGCTGTGTTCTGAACAGCAGGCAGCCAGCTACTGATGTCAGTATAGAGCTGAAGGGCTGCCACACAGAGTTTGCTGCTGTTTAATGACCAGCAGCAGGCAGCAATGAATGTCGGCACCAGCATCTCCCATAAGGGAGCGAGTGCCAAATTTCACCCTAAATGGGTAGAGGTGCCCGTGAGTACCAGGACCATGGGGAACGACCAGTGCCCGTAGGCATGGGGACCGGCTGCGGGAAATACCGCGTGTGACTAGTGCCCGAGAGCACCAAGGTCGGCAGGAGCGGTCCCATATATTAAAGCACCCGCGACGACTAGTGCCCGAGAGCATGTAAGTCGGCTGGAGCGGTGGCTGGAGGAAATTTCTCCACAGTGGCAGGCTCCGGGATTGGAGGATAGCCACAGTGGGCAAATAAATATAAGTCCCACAGCAGTTTCCCATAAGGGCTGCGTGAAATGTCAGACGCCTCTGAGGAGGGTATGGAAGGTCAGACGGGGTAAAATCTGAGCAGGTGATGGAGCCACTGTCCCCTATTGAAGGGTGGGAAAAAACAACCTGCTGAACATGATGAGCAGTACTGCCAGCAGAAACACACTGAGAATGATCTCGAGAAGGATGGCTGTGAGTATTGAAGGACTGTGAGTCCACCCATCAACTTCAAGCTAATATTTTTGCTGAAGTGTTGGCAAGGCTTCTATACCCCGGAATATTGTGGTGCTCTTAATGTAGCCATTGTTACAGGTGCATTTGCAGACATGTTGGGAAGGCCGTTAGGAGTTGGGAAAATCCGTAATACTCTGAAAGGTCTCATGGCGGGCATAACAGCTTTGGCCCGCATGTTAAAAAAGGTGGAAAAAATTAGTGACCACAAGGATGCCATTAGCACTATTTTTTGCAATGTGCAGTTTGAAGGGCCATTCAGCCAGCTCTAGACCCTAGTTCGCTATACTATGTAAGCAAAGGGCTATAGACCCCGTTATTTGGGGGGGGAGACCTGTCTAAACAGGTAAAAGAATTGGCGAGGAGGCTTGAATTTGGGGCTGATTAAAGCATCCAAAGGATATCTGGGGAAGACATTAACCTTATGTGCATCCTAAGAGAGGTAGTGTTTTTGTAATTATACTACAAAGAATTGGGCAGAGGTACCCAGCAGCAGCGTCCTGTTTAGGGTTTGGCCCGGGACGACCACTGTGGAAGATGCAAAAGTTTCTACGTCAGCATCTACCCTAACATTAACATTTAGGCCCTCCACAACCACGTATGAAACCAAGAAAAAATTAACTTGGTTACCACCGATAACCATGGAGGTAGGTGAATTTGGGGCTCCAGCATTAATAGGGAGTACGGAGGTTGGAGGGACATTGCAATTTCATGTTGAAGCTTGGAAATATATCTATGGACAGATATATCCTTAGCAGTTTTAAGGGATATCTGATAGAGTTTCTACACAAACAAAACCCTTCGGTACAACATAAACCGGACAGATATACATGCTGGTAATGGATAAACCAAACCTGAACAACAGGATTTGTCTCAAACATCTTTATTAGAAATAAGAAAGATGGGGGTTGCCGTATTATTATGGATTATCAATGCTTCACAATGTTGTGCAATATATTCATTTTAAAAATGGATACTTTTAGCAGTGCTAAAGAGTTAGTTTTCAGCAGGCTACTGTATGGCAAGTATTAATCTTTAAGATCCTTGCTATTCAATATCCAACAGGGAGAAAATTTTTCAACCAGCGTTGGGACTGCTGCAACACCAAAATCATAGAGTAATGGCATAGTTGGATGATATCCTTATTGTGGGAATAACTTATGAATCGGCATGTTAGGCAGTGGTTGCCACTAATCAATTGTTTGAACAGCTGGGATTCATTGTCCATCCACTTTAGTCAAAATTGACACCATTAATACATTTAATATGTTAATGACTACCAATATGGAAAGCCACAGAGTTCAATGGGCTTATAATTATAGAGGCCATTTATTTTGGCCAATGGAGCTAAGGATAGAAGCTATAAAAGAATTACAATGTTGGGAACACAATGTTAAGTATTGCTCCAAACCCAATAGTTATTCACTACCCGTCTGTGCTATTACAAACAGATGCCAGTGCAGTTGGTGATGGTACAACTGATACCATCTCGAGCTATGGGGGAGATGGAATATATAAGAAGCTAACCTACATAACACTTAGGGTTAGAAATGTTAAGTGCATTTCATGGGCTAATATCTTATTGCTCGGGAATGAAACTGCAGCATGTTAGATGGTAGATAGATAATACATCGGTGGTGATATATATAAGTCATATGGGTGGAAACATATCAACATCTTGTGAGGAATTGGCAAATTCAATTTGGCAATGGTGTGTCCAAAGGAATCTTTGGTTATCGGCTACGTATCTACCAGGGATACTAATTCAGTGGCAGACACCAGGTCACGAAAATTTATGGAATGTACTGAATGGATGTTGGATAGAACGGTATTTGCTGAAATCAGTAAAGTATGTAAGGCCGGATATTAGAATTGCATCCAGGGTTAAATCACCAGTTACCGAGGTATGTATCATTGGTACCAGATCCTGAGGCAGAAGCTACAGATGCTGTTTCACTGCACCAGGGGAGGGTTTTATTTATGTATTTCCTCCTTTTCTACTTTATAAATTTGGGGTACTAAGGGAAATTCAACAGGAATTGGCATCGGGGATGTCTTAGTACCTGATTGGCTTACCCAACTATGGGTTTTTCCGGGGTACAGGACATGGTGCTGGAACCATGTATAATGGTAAGACATAGTCCTAAGTTGCTGGTGCATCCAGTAACTGAGGATAGCTATCCATGTCATAGAAAATATTAATTTAGTAGGTTGTAGACACTAAAACACCGCTAAGGGACATGGGGCTATCATAAAGAACTGTGGACATGATCACAGCAGCACAAAGAAGGTCTACACAAAAACAGTATTGAGGTCATATTAAAAATGGACTAATTACTGCCATAATAACCTTCTGGACCACAGAAATAAGGATGTTCCGGCAGTGCTAGAGTTTCTCACCAGCCTGCACTATGGAGGACTGAGTTACAGCACTGTGAATAGTGCCAGAAGTGCATTGTCAACTTATTGGTGGCAAGGAACAGTAAGATAGTCTGTGGGATCACATCCTCTGGTAGTTAAAATTTTAAGAGGCAATGTTAACACCAAGCTACCAAAAATAAGATACAACTATATCTGGGATGTAAGTGTGGTCTTGACCTTGCTAAGGAATTGGTCGCCGGCTACAGCATTAAATCTGGATAAACTAACTAGAAATGGTAATGCTGATGGCGCTAGTCACAGCGCATAAACTCCAGTTATTGCAAAAAAGTAAGACTGGATGGCTTCACTATGGCGGCAGGAAGTTTGGGGTTTGTGATCCAGGACCGTATTATTAAACAAAATAGGCCAGGATCAGCGGGGTAGGTCATAGAATTGATGGCCTACCCGGAGGACAAACGCCTCTGTATAGTGTAGCACGTTTTGTTATACAGTGAAAGTACAAAGGCTATCAGAGGCAAGGAATTGGCGTTTAATCAGCTATAAGAAACTGTACCATAGAGTGTAACTCAGACCATTTCGCGGTGGCTGAAATATGGGTTAAGATAGGCGGGAGTGGACAATAACATATTTAATTATCACTCTACCAGGGCTGCAGCTACATCCGCAGCAAAACGCCTTGATGTATCCATGGACCAAATCCTCAGGATTGCAGGATGGTTGTCGGAGAAAACGTTTTCAGAAATGTTATAACAAACCAGTTAGCAGTATGGGAACGTTTTCGGGGAACATTTTAAGTTCTGTATGATAATTTATCCCTGAAGAATACAGGGTTATGATATGAATTAATTCGATATTATTTATCATTTCCATTAAATAATTGGTATGAATGTTTTGAATATAATTAACAATTTCTCCCTAACTACCAAGGCAGTTGTGAAGCATGGACTCGTTTCCACGGCATGAGGTCACAGAGCTTTGAAATCTTTCACGTAGTCACTCACGTGACTCCGAAGTAAAATAGTAAGATTAAACGAGAACTTACCAGTTTGAAGTTTGATCTTTATTTTATGAGGAGGAACGTTGAGGGAATACATGCCCTCCGCTCCCACCCTCGAATGGTCATATCTTAAACTGGTATCTCTTTAATAATCTTACTATTTTAGGTCATTATAGTGTATCTGTGACCTCACACCGCTGCTTTGAAGGATGACACGCATGCGTCGTAGCGGGCTTCTTTCACGTATTCCCTCAACGTTCCTCCTCATAAAATAAAGATCAAACTTCAAACTGGTAAGTTCTCGTTTAATCTTACTATTAAATCTTTTCCCCTTCACCTTAAACCTATGTCCTCTGGTCCTCGATTCCCCTTCTCTGGGCAAGAGATTCTGTGCATCTACCCGATCTATTCCTTGTTCCTATTGGAGAAAAGGGATAGGTAACATTCTGGGTTATAACCCTCCTTCACTCCCGAAACGGCCGGCATCTGCACATTCCCTCGCCAGATGCTGCCCGACCCGCTGAGTTCCTCCAGCACTTTACGTTTCGACTTCGACTCTGATTTCTGTCCAGACGCTGTGAACAAAGTGGAGATGTTAAATTGTAATCGAAAAAAAAAGACATCAAGTGCTGGAAGAACTCAGCGGGTCAGGCAGCATCTGAGGAGAACATGGATAGGTGACGTTTTACAGAGTGCTGGAGTAACTCAGCGGGTCAGGCAGCACCTGTGGAGAACATGGATAGGTAACGTTTCACAGAGTGCTGGAGTAACTCAGCGGGTCAGGCAGCACATGTGGAGAACATTCGGGTCGGGTCGGGACCCTTCTTCAAACACATTTTACCCGCCTTTGTTGAATTATTTGAATTATTTCCCGTTCTGTTCCCCGATGCAGGAGCAGCGACATTTGGGTTGAATTAGCGTTGCGCAAAAATCAAATGCCTTGTTACCCCCACCCTGTTTGTTTGTGTGTTTGTTTGTTTTGTTTGTTTGTTCGATTGTTTGATTTGGGAGTTTTGAGGAGAATTTCGTGAACAAATATCTACTTTGAATCATGTTGTTCAAGAAGGAACTGCAGATGCTGGAAGATCGAAGGTACACAAAAATGCTGGAGAAACTCAGCGGGTGCAGCAGCATCTATGGAGCGAAGGAAATAGGTGACGTTTCGGGCAGAAGGGTTTCGCTCCATAGATGCTGCTGCACCCGCTGAGTTTCTCTAGCATTTTTGTGTACCTACTTTGAATCATGTTGCGTGCGCGCAAATGAGAAAAAGATCTCGCGTGGAACAAAAAACAGATCCGCGCCCAAACACCGTCGTTTTAACCCAAACCGCGCATTGGCGTAAAGTAATTACCGCTGATATATCGGAGCTTATTTAGTCACTACTGAGAAAAGGCATAAAGAAAGTCTGAAGAAGGGTCTCGACCCAACACCTCATCCATTCCTTCTCTCCAGAGATGCTGTCTGATCCGCTAGTCACTCCAGCGTTTGGTGTTTGTCCGGTTTAAACCAGCATCTGCAGTTCCTTCCTACACAAAGACATAAGGTGCTGGAGTAACTCAGCGGGTTAAGCAGCATCTCTGGAGAACATGGACATGGTCTGAATAAGTGTCCCGTTGCAAAACGTCACCTATCCATGTTCTCCACAGATGCTGCCTGACCCGCTGAGTTACTCCAGCACTCTGTGAAACGTCACCTATCCATGTTCTCCACAGATGCTGCCTGACCCCCTGAGTTACTCCAGCACTCAGTGAAACGTCACCTATCCATGCTCTCCACAGATGCTGCCTGACCCGCTGAGTTACTCCAGCACTCTGTGAAACGTCACCTATCCATGCTCTCCACAGATGCTGCCTGACCCCCTGAGTTACTCCAGCACTCTGTGAAACGTCACCTATCCATGCTCTCCACAGATGCTGCCTGACCCGCTGAGTTACTCCAGCACTTCACGTTTCGTCTTTTAGATTCCCTCTTCGACTTTGATTTCTGTCCAGACGCTGTGAACAAAGTGGAGATGTTAAATTGTACCCGAAAAAAATACATCAAGTGCTGGAGGAACTCATGTTCTATGTTTCTATGAGTTACTCCAGCACTCTGCGTCTTTCCCGTGGTAAACCACCATCTGCAGTTCCTTGTTTCCACATTCAGTCGCTGCTAAAACTGCAATTCGCTTTTCACCAATAAATAACTGTCAGGTATAAGCTGACTGTTTAACCATGAAGGTTG